>NC_069503.1:818606318-818917985 GCF_027579735.1 Bombina bombina
CTTTAAACCTTTTCTCTGTATACTGAGTCATTTATTCAGTGGAGATGTATTATGCTTTTGAAACAAGTAAAAATTGGCTTTTGTTTCCTTTCAGCCATATCTGTTGTGTGTTCTAAGTTTCTATTCTAACTGATATTTTGTTTTCAAGGCTGATGGATTTTAATAGTGTCATAAAGTATGAAAGGGTGGACATGGATAGCTGCTTACTATCAGAGAAGCCTAAATACACTCTACAACTTGACGAACAGGATGTGCAGCCAACACCAACCGCAGCTAGATCTGTTACTGAGAAGAGAATATCTGCAACTACACCTTTACAAAAATCTTATGTCACCAAAGTATGTCACAGGGCCTGATCTATTATTCTGTCTGCCCTTCTCTGTCTGTTTGTCTGTTTCCATCTGCCCCTTAGCTGTATATATATCTTTACTTCTATATATATATATCTTAACATTGATTTTTTTTTAGTTCAGGGGTGCCAAAGGCTCAAAAGCAGGGTTTGGTTGGAGGTTGGTGGTGTGCATAAGCTAGAAGTTTGCTCTGGGCACTCAGGGAGGAATCTCTGGGGTAGATTTACCATTGTCTGTCCGACATGATATGCTGTAGCGTATCATGTCCGACAGACATTGGTGAATGCCGACAGCATACGCTGTCTGCATTTATCATTGCACAAGCAGTTCTGATGAACTGATTGTGGAATGCCGCCCCTCTGCAGATTCGCTAGCAGGGGGCGTCAATCAGCCCGATCGTATAGGATCGGACGGATTGAAGACTGCAACCTCAGAGGCAGCGGACAAGTTATGGAGCAGCGGTCTGAAGGCTTGCGCAGAAACAAGGGCAACAAGGGCCATTTGGCCCTTGTTAAATCTACCCCTCTGTCTTACCTGGTGCATTTGAACATTCCAGGGTGGGGTTTGGAACGCTTTTGGTTTCTTTTAGAGAAACAGAAATTAATGGGAAGAGGCAGAGGACAGAGCTCCTAGACATGGGACAGACTTGCAAACTGTGGGATGATTTGGTGTTTTGATATAATAAAAAAAAACTTTAAAAAATTGTGTATTTTTTAAAGCCATTACAGTGTGCACATGAGGCATTACCAGACTTTGTACCTGATGGACATCAATTTGGACTCACTAAAGGAAGCCATATTGTGTTGCCTTTTGACCAATCAACTGTTAGAAGAAAGTAAGTATGATTGTTAAGAAACATATATTGTAGTTTTGAACATTTTCTTTAAAATGTAAATTTATTTTAACTGTATTTTAAAGAAAACATTTGTGGTAAATTGTATTTATTGGTTTATTGTTTTAAAAGAAAGAAATTGTAACAAATGTAGAATTTGATCTTCAGATTCAAGTACAGAATATGCGCTCATGAAGTTGTCATTTTTAATACCTTCATAAAATAAAGGATACGCATTTCAGCTAGAGATTGAAAACTATATGTGTTAGGAATATCATATTCCAACTTGGAGAAAAAAAATCAGTCAATCAAATAACCTAATTTAATACAATGCTCAATGTATTCAGAACTTTTACCATCATTAATACAGAAGTATACTTTACATGTGTACAATGCTATCGCCAAAAATTTTAGCTCACAGTTTTTCTCATACTAAACAAAAACTTTAGAGCCTTTGCCAAAGAGAGTGGAAAAGAGAGTCAAAATAGTAGTAATCCTTTTTGTCCACCAATAGACTTATAGTACCAGTAAAAAAAAAACTCCAAAAAACTCATTAGATAAAAAAAATGGATTCCTAGGTGTACCTTCACCAAGATAATGTCTTGTGTAACTAATATTACATATTTGTTTTTCACTCTGTAATATCAGCGCATTCAAATTTGCACTGGTATTACAAGTTAATGGTTAATGAAAAAAATGTCCCAAAATTTGCCCCAAAATAAAGTGTAAAATTATTTTTTTAAATAAAAAAATGTAGCATCTATATTTTTTTTAAATAATAATTGCACAAAGCAGGGTTAAAGTGTGCGGACGTGGGGTGTTACAAAAAAAAAAAGGCACTGAAAAGTGCCTTTACATTGCGGTCTATAGGTACTGTGTTATTACTCTAAATATATATGTATATGCTTATATACATATTTATGTGTTAATAGGTATATACACTATACACATATAAACATAAATATGTACATATATATTCATATACATATGTATTAAAACTTTGCTACCCATTGCTGCAGGACTTACCTCCTTCGCTGTACTAGGTTACCTGCCATGTCTCACGGCATGAGAACGAGGCTCCAACTGGAGCCTATGGAAACACTCTCTAGTTAGTGCAAACATTCAATGCAATGTGAATGTGAGGTTGCTTTCGCATTGCGCTCAACTTCTTATACCAATGCATTCATGTGGTGCTCCACTTGTAATCTGGCCCTGTGTAAGCTTTGTATTGATTTTATTTCCCGCCTCCCACTAATCATGGGTGTTGCCATGTTGAAATATATCTTTATCAACATTCCAGTACTGATGTGCTCACACATGTATAGCAGCTCTCCTACAGATACCTACAGTTTAACCTAGGTGAAAAAATGGCGGCACCCATTATTAGAGAGAGGTAATGTATTTAGGGCCAAATTACAAGTGGAGCGCTAATTAGCCCTCCGAAGCGAATGTTAATTGCACTAGGAGTAAGCTTTTTGCTCTCGTAAGGTTGCGCTCATATTATGAGTTGAAAGTAAACTGTTTTTGTTTAAGTGATGACCTGACGAAAGCAAAAAGCCAAAGTTAGGATACGTGTGCATGTTCACGTATTCTCCGATAGAAGTCAATGGAGAAAAAAAGACCCCACTCTTGCGCAAACATGATCGCATATTCCCATGTGCGCTAGCCCAACATGAAAATATGAATATTTCACATTCTAATGTTCTTCACATAGAAGAATATGTTCTATTTATTCCTAAATATATATTTATTTTACAAGATATGACGAGTCCATGGATTTCATCCTTACTTATGGGATATCGCCTCCTGGTCAGCAGGAGGAGGCAAAGAACTCCACAGCAGAGCTGCATAAATAGCTCCACCCTTCCCCCCAACACAGTCATTCTCTTTGCCTGTGTTAGTGATAGGAAGAGGTAAAGTGAGGTGTTAGTTTTAGAATTCTTCAATCAAGAGTTTTTTATTTTAAATGGTGCAAGTGTGTACTATTTATTCTATAGAGCAGCATCTGGAGTGATAGCCTTTTAGGCTGTGGGAACTAGTGGAGTTTTTAACTTCACTGCGCCTCCCTTGCTTGTGCTGTTTTCTATGTATGGTCTTAGAAAATGCTAACTAAGACTTTGCTATCTTCACAGGACCTCAGGAGGAAGGGTGGACCTCTTGACACTGTGGGATCATCATGCTGTTCCTCAGCATGGAGGTAAGGGCAGTCTTTTCTCTCTGGGGCTTTACAGCTTATCTTAGACTTGGCTGTGCTATTCCTCTGTCTGTGAAGGGTTTTTGGGCTCGGGTAAAGGGCGTTCCCTTCTTGCAGGTGTGGGTTATCATTTGTAGGAAAATGGGACACCGACACATTTAATATTCCCAACTCTCTCTGACATAAAATACTACGCTAGAAGCGCTGGGAACTGTTTGCAATTCATAACGATATGGGCGATTTGTTTATGTTACGGCTTGATAATAACAGTTAACATGTAAACGGGAGGCTGACGCTGGGCGTAACACCGGAGTCGGAGGGAGATTTACAGAATTCTCTTGTCGGACTCCGGTGTATGGCGGTACTTTGTTTTTTTTTTATTGTTTCCCGGGGTTTGATTAGTATGCCCATGAAGGGCGGAGCCTAGTCTTTGCGCGCTTCAGCCACGCAGTTTATCTACTGGGGTTCCGACTCAGCAGTATTTCATTATGGCTCCTAAGTCCAGTGTGCCTGTATATACAAGCATTCTTAGGCTCACCGTTTTCACTGGCAGCTGGTCCTTGGAGGTCAGGTAGGAGGAGCAGCAGAGCTGCGGCGAGGTGTCTGTTGTTCTAGGGGGCAAATGAACAATCTTTTATTGGGTTAAGTAGTAAGAGGGATAAAATACTTGTTACGCATCTGTTTTATTGATCATTCAGTATCATTCTGTGAAACCCTGAGATAGTTTATATTTAAAGACACAGTACACAGGTTTTTAGTTGCCAGAGTCACGACCAGGCTGGCCTTTATTTTTTGTAACATGGAGGATGTGGAACACACTACATGTGCTATGTGTTTAGATGCCATTGTGGAACCCCTGGTTACACTTTGTCCCTCATGTATTGAGAGAGCCTTACAATGTAAAGAATTATTTTTTTTTAGTAAAGATATGTCTAAAGAATGTTCTCGGACTGATGAGATTGAGGGTATGCCGCATCTTTCTCCCCTAGCGTCACAGCTTTTAATGCCCGCTCAAGCGACACCATGTTCTTCAACGGCGTCTGCCTCTTTCACTTTGCAGGATTTGGCTGCAGTTATGTCATCCACTCTCACAGAAGTTGTGTCTAAGTTGCCATTGTTGCAAGGCAAACACAGCAGGGCAGAAACCCATGGGGTCCCTGCAACTTCTGATGCTTTGATGGCTATCTCCAATGTACCCTCCCAGGGCTCTGAATTGGGGGGTAGGGAGACACTGTCTGAGGGGGAACTGTCTGACTCAGGAAGTGCATTGCCCCAGACAGATTCGGACGTCATGTCTTTCAGATTTAAACTTGAACACCTCAGCCTGTTACTTCAGGAGGTTTTAGTGACTCTGGACGACTGTGACTCTATTGTGGTCCCTCCAGAGAAATTGTGTAAGATGGACAGATACTTGGAGGTTCCTTCTTATTCCAATGTGTTTCCTGTTCCCAAGAGAATTTCGGAAATTGTTACATGGGAATGGGAAAGACCAGGTATCCCATTCTCCCCTTCCCCTATTTTTAAGAAAATGTACCCTATAGCTGACACCGTTCGGGACTCTTGGCAAACGATCCCTAAGGTGGAGGGAGCTATCTCTACCCTGGCTAAGCGTACGACTATCCCTATTGAGGACAGTTGTGCTTTCAAAGACCCTATGGATAAAAAGTTGGAGGGTCTTCTAAAGAAGCTATTTGTTCATCAAGGGTTTCTATTACAACCGACGGCCTGCATTGTACCAGTCACAACTGCGGCTGTCTTTTGGTTTGACGCCTTAGAAGAATCTCTTAAGACTGAGACTTCTTTAGAGGAAATAATGGACAGAATTAAGGCCCTTAAGCTGGCCAATTCTTTTGTTACGGATGCTGCCTTTCAGATCGCCAAACTGGAGGATAAGAATGCAAGATTTTCCATTTTATCGGGCAGGACCTTATGGTTAAAATCTTGGTCTGCGGATGTGTCATCTAAATCCAAGCTTTTGGCTATTCCTTTCAAAGGAAAGACCCTGTTCGGGCCTGAATTGAAAGAGATCATTTCTGACATTACGGGAGGTAAGGGTCACCTCCTCCCTCAGGATAAGACATCTAAACAAAGGGGGAGACAGAGTCATTTTCATTCCTTTCGAAATTTTAAGGGAGTCCCTTCTTCCTCTTCCACTAAGCAGGAAGGGAACTTTGCACAAGCCAAGTCCATCTGAAGAACCAACCAGGCTTGGAACAAGGGTAAACAACCCAAGAATCCCGCTTCTGCCCCCAAAACAGCATGAAGGGGCGGCCCCTGATCCGGGACCGGATCTAGTAGGGGCAGACTTTCTCTTTTTGTCCAGGCTTGGATAAGAGAAGTTCAGGATCCCTGGACACTAGAAATCGTGTCCCAAGGGTATCAACTGGAGTTAAAAAATTCCATCCCAAGGGGAAGGTTTCTTCTTTCACGATTGTCTGTAGACCAGATAAAAAGAGAGGCGTTCTTACGTTGTGTTAAAGACCTCTCCACTATGGGAGTAATTTGTCCCATTCCAATACAGGAACAGGGGCAGGGGTTTTACTCAAATCTTTTTGTGGTTCCCATAAAAGAGGGAACCTTCCGACCCATTTTAGATCTCAAGAGTCTAAACAAGTTTCTCAGAGTTCTATCCTTCAAGATGGAGACTATTCGGACAATTCTTCCATTGATCCAGGAGGGTCAATATATGACTACTGTGGACTTAAAGGATGCATATCTTCATATTCCTATCCACAGAGATCATCACCAGTTCCTGAGGTTTGCCTTCTGGACAAACATTTTCAGTTTGTGGCCCTTCCTTTCAGGCTGGCCACAGCACCCAGGATCTTCACGAAGGTTCTAGGGTCTCTGCTGGCGGTTCTCAGGCCACGGGGCATTGCAGTGGTGCCTTATCTGGACGATATTCTGATCCAAGCATCATCTTATCAGCTGACAAAGTCTCATACCGACATTGTTCTATCCTTTCTAAGGACTCACGGGTGGAAGGTGAATCTAGAAAAGAGTTCACTAATTCCTCAGACAAGGGTTCCTTTCGTGGGAACTCTAATAGACTCTATATCCATGAAAATCTTCTTGACAGAAGATTCTGCATACATACCGAGCCCTTCAGTCCAATCCTCGGCCATCAGTGGCTCAGTGCATGGAGGTAATTGAATTGATGGTGGCGGCAATGGACATCATTCCGTTTGCTCGTTTTCATCTCAGACCTCTACAACTGAGCATGCTCAGACAGTGGAATGGAGATAATTCATATTTGTCTCCTCAGATAGATCTGGATCAGGAGACAAGAGACTCTCTTCTTTGGTGGTTGTCGCTGGATCATCTGTCCCAAGGGACGTGCTTCTGCAGACCTTCATGGGTGATAGTGACAATGGATACCAGTCTACTAGGATGGGGTGCAGTCTGGAATTCTCTCAAGGCTCAGGGTGTGTGGACTCGGTCGTAGTCTCTACTTCCAATCAATATTCTGGAATTGAGAGCAATATTCAATGCGCTTCAGACTTGGCCTCAGTTGGCTTCCGCCAGAATCATCCGATTTCAGTCGGACAACATCACGACTGTGGCTTACATCAATCATCAGGGAGGAACAAGGAGTTCCTTAGCGATGACAGAAGTATCCAAGATAATTCAGTGGGAGGAGGCTCACTCTTGTTATTTGTCAGCAATCTATATCCCAGGAGTGGACAACTGGGAGGCAGATTTTTTGAGCAGACAGACGTTTCATCCGGGGGAATGGGAACTCCATCCGGAGGTCTTTAGCCACTCTGATTCTCAGGTGGGAAAGACCGGAATTGGATCTGATGGCGTCTCGTCAGAATGCTAAGCTCCCGAGATATGGATCCAGGTTCAGGGATCCTAAGGGCGAAATGATATATGCCTTGGCAGTGCCTTGGTCGTTCAATCTAGCTTATGTGTTTCCACCGTTTGCTCTCCTTCCCCGGGTGATTGCACGGATCAAACAGGAGAGGGCTTCGATGATTCTAATCGCTTTTGCATGGCCTCGCAGGACTTGGTATGCCGATCTGGTGGACATGTCCTCTCTGCCGCCGTGGAAGCTTCCATTGAGGCAGGACCTTCTAATTCAGGGACCCTTCCATCATCGGAATCTAATTTCTCTGCAGCTGACTGCTTGGAGATTGAACGCTTGATTTTATCTAAGCGGGGGTTCTCTGATGCGGTCATTGATACCTTGATTCAGGCATGCAAGCCTGTTACTAGAAAAATTTACCATAAGATATAGCATAAATATCTTTATTGGTGCGAATCCAAGGGCTACTCATGGAGTAGGGTTAGGATTCCCAGGATTTTATCTTTTCTCCAAGAAGGATTGGAGATAGGGTTGTCAGCAAATTCCTTAAAGGGACAGATTTCTGCTTTGTCTATTTTGTTACACAAGCGTCTGGCAGATGTTCCAGATGTTCAATCTTTTTGTCAGGCCCTGACTAGAATCTGGCCTGTGTTTAGACCAATTGCTCCTCCTTGGAGTTTGAATTTAGTTCTTAATGTTCTTCAAGGGGTTCCGTTTGAACCCATGCATTCCATAGATATTAAGTTATTATCTTGGAAAGTTTTATTTTTGGTTGCTATTTCTTCTGCTCGCAGAGTTTCTGAGCTTTTGGCTTTACAATGTGATTCTCCTTATCTTATTTTCCATTCTGAAAAGGTGGTGTTACGTACCAAAACCTGGTTTTCTTCCTAAGGTTGTTTCTAACAAGAATATTAATCAGGAAATTGTTGTTCCTTCCTTGTGTCCTAACCCTTCTTCTAAGAAGGAGCATCTGTTACATAATCTGAATGTAGTCCGTGCCTTGAAGTTCTACTTGCAGGTGACTAAGGATTTTCGTCAAACATTATTATTTTTTTTTGCTGGAAAATGTAGGGGTCAGAAAGCTACGGCTACCTCTCTTTCTTTTTGGCTGAAGAGTATCATACATGTTGCATATGAGACTGCTGGACAGCAGCCTCCAGAACGTATTACGGCTCATTCTACTAGGGCTGTGGCTTCCTCATGGGCATTTAAAAATGATGCTTCTGTTGAACAGATTTGCAAGGCTGCAACTTGGTCGTTTCTTCACACTTTTTCCAAATTTTCCAAATTTGATACTTTTGCCTCATCTGAGGCTGTTTTTGAGAGAAAGGTTCTTCAAGCAGTGGTGCCTTCCGTTTAGGTTCCTGTCTTGTCCCTCCCTTTCATCCGTGTCCTATAAATTTGATATTGTATCCCATAAGTAAGGATGAAATTCGTGGACTCATCATATCTTGTAAAAGAAAAAGAAATTTATGCTTACCTGATAAATTTATTTCTTTTATGATATGACGAGTCCACGGCCCACCCTGTCATTTTTTAAGACAGATCTTTATTTTTTATTGAACTTCAGTCACCTCTGCTCCTTAGCTTTTCCTTTCTCTTCCTAACTTCGGTCGAATGACTGGGTTGGGGGGGAAGGGAGGAGCTATTTATGCAGCTCTGCTGTGGAGCTCTTTGCCTCCTCCTGCTGACCAGGAGGCGATATCCCATAAGTAAGGATGAAATCCGTGGACTCGTCATATCGTAAAATAAATAAATTTATCAGGTAAGCATAAATTTCCTTTTCTACATATGTCTAATCGTTTTTTGATACCATATATATATATATTATACAGTATATATATATATATATATATATATATATATATGTATATTTATGTATACATATGTATTTATGTGTTTTATATGTGTATCTGTAAATACATTCATACAGATATACATACATACATATCTTAAAAGCCTGGCTTTTTTTTCTAACACCTAAGATCTCATATCTTTGAGCCCTTATAACTTTTTTATGCAATAATGTTTTTTTAAATAACTTTTATTAGATAGTGTTATTATGAGTGTAAACTGTACTTTGTAGTGTATTTTATGTGTTTTGTGCAACTTATTAGTTTTGTGAAACTGTTAACCAGAGCTCTGAAGTCACAGTGATCATTGTAGCCTAAATCTCGATTGCACTCAAGCAATTGCGTTTACTTCAACGTTTGCGCTCCACTCATAATCTGGCCTTAGTGTGTAGTGTCCCTTTAAGGTGTTTTATGATTCTCTTTTTTTATATATATAATTAGTGTAATGTATTGTTAGGCCAGTATAGTCAATCACTTAAGAATGTATACATTTTCCTTAGGGATTTACTGTAAGCTATATAAATCAGTACCTATAATGAAACATATCATATTCAGCTATCGCCTAATGTGATAAAGCTCCAGCTCAAAACATGGGGATTCCTGAATGATATGTATCTTGGGGGAGAGCTGAGATGTGAAGCTATCTCTGAGTCTCCTCGGTTACTATAAAGTCATAGTAATATGATTATATATATTTTCCTAGTGTTTTTTTTTTAATTATCCTATACATAAGACTATCAACATACACCTTTGCATGTATATATATATATATATATATATATATAGCTACTTTCTAAAGGCTATCAGGAACTGACGCTCTGAGCAATAACCAAGGAGCTCCCAAAGAGTACAGAATCTAGTTATGTCTTATAGAGTTTTGTGTTACGCCCCAGATTATAATTCTAAACCTTGCAATGCTCCTGTCCCATTCAGTTGTGGGGGGGGGAGCAGCTGCTATTTTACATATTTGTATGTGCTAGCCATTCCCATGATCTCAGTGCATTCAAGATATACTGAGCGCTCATATTCAACTGAGAAAAAGAGTTGACTGCATATTCAATGTGGCTACTGAATATATAAACACTTGCTCACAACACAAGACACTGAATGGCACAGACAACTAAACAAAGAAGCCCTGTGCCACTGGGTCACACTGAACACTCACTGATTTTTTTCAAAGATATTTAATAAGAATTCACCCCTACTTGGAATGTGAGAATTAAAGTTCAATCCAAGCTCTTTTTTAATTAGAAATTGGTGTGTAATCTCAGTAATAGCCACTTTGAGGATTACCATCTGTATTGATCAATACCTAAAACACAGACAAGTTAATTTAGGTCAAGGATATTACAAGGTAACTTTTGGTCATATAACCCTTTCTATTTTACTGTATATTAGCAATAGATTATTTAGCATCAAGTTATTGCCGTGCTGTCTTTAGACAAAAATATAAATGTGCTGTTTGCTTTTAATGTTATACTCTGTAGAAGTGCTGTATGGATCGCAGGAAATGATTAGCAATTTCAGAAAAACAGCAACAATATGAAAAATTACATGCAAGTATTTTCATGCACACTAAAATCTCATATTAACACATTATATAAACGAGAAAAAAAATGGTAATAGATATGTGCATGGCGAAAAAATTTGGTTCGGATCAATTCAGATTTTTTCGAATTTCGTTTCGGATCGATTCAAATTCGGAAAAATTTGAATCAATTCGGTTTGGATTAGTTTCGGATTCATTCGGATTCGAATAAATTCGGCTGGATTTGGTTCGGTTAGGAAATTCTGAATTTCGAAATTTCAGTAAGTTTTAGGTGGGATTAGACTAGTATTATGTACTGTATATTAGGTGTAACCCATAGCAGAGTGATATAACCTAATATACTGTACAATACTAGTGTAATCCATGGCCATCCGAATCTACCGAATAAATCCGAATAAATCCAAACTAATTTGGATTTATTCGGTAGATTCGGCACTATTTTAATTCAGAAATTCGGATTGATCCGAATCCCGAATTTTACGAATTCGGACGAATTTCCGAATCGATCCGAAACAAATCGCACATGTCTAGTAATAGAACTAAGAATACAATGGAGACACAACAGAAAGGCGATCTTTACCTCGAAGCACTTTGTTATTGACCACAATTATAAATGACTCATTAATAAAGATACATTTATAAATATTTTGTTTACTGTATAAGAAAGTTATTTAATAAAACATACAAAACATATTTGTACATTACATTGCATACATATGTTTATGTTATGGGCTAGATTTATCAAGCAAGTGTGGACAGTGGTGAACATATTTCCCCCTGTCTGCCCCAGCCCGCCTGGCGGGCAGCAATACGCTGCTGGAATTTACCATTGCACGCGAGTGCTATTTTACACTCACATGCAACACAGCCAATCCCGCATGGGCAGGATCTGTCAATCTCCCTGGTCAGACAAGACCGGGGAGATTAAAATTCTGCTCTTTAGAGAAGGAGAAGAGGGGCCGCTGCTTGATAAATACATACTGCAGGTTTACTTGTAGGGGAGAGGAAGGCTTGATGAATTGAGCCCTTAATCAGTAAATGAGCACACTTTCATTATCAATTTTAAGTGTTTGTTAGTAATTTTTGCAGAGTACTAATTTCATTTTTCATGTTCAGGTTTTCTGTTCAGTTGACTATAAGAACATATGCATCCAGTGGCCTCATTTACTATATGGCTCACCAAAACCAAGTTGACTATGCTGCTCTACAGCTCCTCGAGGGAAGGCTCTATTTCTTGTTTGATATGGGAAAAGGAAGGACAGTGTCTATCCATCCAGCTTTCATCAGTGATGGAAAATGGCATACAGTAAGTATAGTAACATGCACATTTGCCATAGATAGACATTTCATGTATATCAAGTTCGCCACACTGTCATTGTCAACACTGCCTATTTTTTATTTCAAATATACTTAAAGGGACATGAAACCCCAAATTTGTCTTTCGTGATTTGGATAGAACATACAATTTTATTCAACTTTCTAATTTACTTCTGTTATCAAATTTGCTTCTTTCTCTTGTATTCCCTTTGCTGAAAGAACATCAATGCACTACTGGCAACTAGCTGAACACATCTAGTTAGCCAATCACAAGAGACAAATGTGTGCAGGCGCCAATCCGCAGCTAGCTCCCACTAGTGTAGGATATGTGCGTATTCATTTTTAAAATAAGGGATACTAAGATAATTAAGCACATTTGAAAATAGAAGTGAATTTAAAAGTGTGTTAAAATGACATGCTCTATCTAAATCATTCAAGTTTAATTTTGATTTTCCTATCCCTTTAATTATAACTTATCATTGCTAATAAAGACACCCATAGTAAAGCCACATTTTAACTTATAATTTGTTTAACATTGTGGCAGCTTTAAGACATTAAATGGAATTGTGTCTATTACCAAATAATGATTGATGCAAGTATATCAGTTGTACATAGACATTCATATCATGCCAGCTATAACATACCTCCTCTTATACAATGGCATTTTAATGTATAAATGCAGCAATTTCATATACATTATATATAGGTTTTGGAGTAAAATATCCCTTTAAATACTGAACTTAATTAGGCAGCAGATATTAAATAATTTTAGGTCATTCTCTTTGTATCATTTTATCAAAAAACGTATACCTAGGTAGTCTCAGAAGCTGCTGATTGGTAGCTGCAAATAAATGCCTCTTGTCAATGTCCCATTAGTGCATTGCTGCTCCTTCAACAAAGGATAGATAGAATAGAATTAAACAAATGAGATAACAGAAGTTAATTAGAATGTTGTTTCAAATTGTACTCTCTCTCTCTGAATCATGGGTTTCATATCCCTTTAACTCTAAAAATTATGGATTTTTCCAGTTGCTTTAAAAATTGAAAGTTTATACTCCAGCATTCACAAGATATTGTATTGTTTCATAATGCGAGAGAGAGAGAGAGAGAGAGAGAGAGGGAAAGGGAGAGAGAGAGACAGAGAGAGAGATTGTATAATAGGCTTCTAAAAGGGTTCTGAAACAACAATGGGATATTTGTTATGTTAACTCCATTATGAAGTCCAGATAGGCTCCTCCAAATAATGCTGCAGGGGGGAGTTTGGCCATTGATCAATTGCAGCAAAGAAGATGTTAATGTATTCAGAAATTTGACACATTTCACCAATATGTGAATTAACTGTAGGGCTGCCAACTGTCTTTTTTCCCCATTTCCAGGGATCTCCCTTATTTGCCAAAGCTTTTATTAAAGTCTCCTATACTCCCTTATTTATCTGTTATTTATCTTCTACTAGAACATTTGTCTATATTTTATTTTTTTACATGTACAATCTTCATATTAAACATTTGATATTGTGCTCTAATTTTGTTAATAAGTTTGATTTATCTGACTGTTTAAGGTTTTTACTCCCATTGTGCTTTAAATGAGAAATACAATTCAGGGATGTGCAGAAAGGTGTATATATTAAAGGGACATCATATCCATTTTTTTTTTCATGATTCAGATATAGCATGCAATTTTAAACAACTTTCCAATTTATTTAAATTATCTAATTTGTTTTGTTTTTGTGTATCCTTTGTTGAAAAGTATACCTAGGTAGGTTCAGAAGCTGCTGATTGGTGGCTGCACATATACACCTTTTGTCTTTGGCTTTCAGCTAGCTCCCAGTAGTGCATCACTGCTCCTTCAACAAAAGGATACAAAGAGAACAAAACTAATTGGATAATAAAAATAAATTGAAAAGTGATTTCAAATTGCATGATCTATCATGAAAGAACAAAATGTGGGTTTCATGTCACTTTAAGCTAGACTGTATGAATGAAGGCACTTTGGATAAAGAATTTTATTGTTTCAAACTGTATCAAATTATAGTGCTTTTTCAGTACCTACTGTATCATTTCTTGATTTTATACGTGAAGCATGACGGTTCTGTAGTCTCACTTATTTTCTTCAAAAAACTTTGACAACCCTAATTTGCTGAAATACTACAGAAAGGTCCTTGTGTCCCTTAAACAATTTAACATATATACTTGGTAAGATGTGATGTAAATATACTCATCTTTGCTTTATCCATTGTCTGCTTTCACAGGTAACAACTGAATACATTAAGAGGAAAGGCACCATCACTGTTGATGGACAAGAGTCTGCCCCTGTCAGTGCTCCGGGTGACAGCAACACTCTGGATGTAGAAGGAAAGCTTTATCTTGGTGGGCTGCCCCTGGATTACACAGCGAAGAACATTGGAAATGTAAGTAACCAACTATTTTACCAATACATATGAAGGATCCAAATTAGTTTTCTGACTTTTTTGTCTATATTGTCAATTTAAATTGTGATTTATGTAAATGAGCTATTTTATGTACAGTGGGGCAAAAAAGTATTTAGTCAGCCACCAATTGTGCAAGTTCTCCCACTTAAGAAGATGAGAGAGGCCTGTAATTTTCATCATAGGTATATCTCAACTATGAGAGACAAAATGTGGAAACAAATCCAGACAATCACATTGTCTGATCTGGAAAGAATTTATTTGCAAATTATGATGGAGAATAAGTATTTGGTCAATATCAAAAGTTCAACTCAATACTTTGTTATATATCCTTTGTTGGCAATGACAGAGGTCAAACGTTTTCTGTAAGTCTACACAAGGTTGTCACACACTGTTGCTAGTATGTTGGCCCATTCCTGCATGCAGATCTTCTCTAGAGCAGTGATGTTTTGGGGCTGTCGCTGGGCAACACGGACTTTCAACTCCCTCCAAAGGTTTTCTATGGGGTTGAGATCTGGAGACTGGCTAGGCCACTCCAGGACCATCGTTGCCCGGGCAGTGTGTTTAGGATCATTGTCATGCTGAAAGACCCAAACACGTTTCATCTTCAATGCCCTGGAAGGAGGTTTGCACTCAAAATATCACGATACATGGCCCCATTCATTCTTTCATGTACACGGATCAGTCGTCCTGTTCCCTTTGCAGAGAAACAGCCTCAAAGCATGATGTTGCCACCCCCATGCTTCACAGTAGGTATGGTGTTCTTTGGTTGCAATTCAGCATTCTCTCTCCTCCAAACACGACAAGTTGTGTTTCTACCAAACAGTTCTACTTTGGTTACATCTGACCATATGACTTACTCCCAATCCACTTCTGGATCATCCAAATGCTCTCTAGCATACTGCAGACGGGCCCGGACATGTACTGGCTTAAGCAGGGGGACACGCCTGGCACTGCAGGATCTGAGTCCCTGGCGGCGTAGTGTGTTACTGATGGTAGCCTTTGTTACGTTGGTCCCAGCTCTCTGCAGGTCATTCACTAGGTCCCCCTGTGTGGTTCTGGGATGTTTGCTCACCGTTCTTGTGATCATTTTGACCCCACGGGGGTGAGATCTTGCGTGGAGCCCCAGATCAAGGGAGATTATCAGTGGTCTTGTATGTCTTCCATTTTCTAATTATTGCTCCCACAGTTGATTTATTCACACCAAGCTGGTTGCCTATTGCAGATTCAGTCTTCCCAGCCTTGTGCAGGTCTACAATTTTGTTTCTGGTGTCTTTCAACAGCTCTTTGGTCTTCACCATAGTGAAGTTTGGAGTGTGACTGTTTGAGGTTGTGGACAGGTGTCTTTTATACTGATAGCAAGTTCAAACAGGTGCCATTAATACAGGTAATGAGTAGAGGAAGAGGAGCCTCTTAAAGAAGAAGATACAGGTCTGTGAGAGCCAGAAATCTTGCTTGTTTGTAGTTGACCAAATACTTATTTTCCACCATAATATGCAAATAAATTCTTTCCAAATCAGACAATGTGATTGTCTGGATTTGTTTCCACATTTTGTATCTCATAGTTGAGGTATACCTATGATGAAAATTACAGATCTCTCTCATTTTCTTAAGTGGGAGAACTTGCACAATTGGTGGCTGACTAAATACTTTTTTGCCCCACTGTAGCTATTGATGATTATGCTGTTTTTATAATTTTCTTAACCCAGGTTGGTTTACCCCAACTAGGCGTGTGCCTGGGGGTGCCGTTCAGGAAGGGAATGGCATTTTTTGCCCTTAGGACCCAGAAGTTCTGCATTTTAATAATTTTTTTTTTTTTTTATATTTATTTTAAAAAGAAGCTAAATGCACTCCTATGTCCTTGCCTATAGCCTAGGGCTGGAGTAGTAGTGCAGCTGATTAGCTGTACAACTCAAAAGCCTTCTCTGGGGAAACATGGCACGTGCTGTGAGCAAACGTAACCCTTAGGAGCCAGTTGAAGAGGTAAACTAAATGCCTTCTCTTCTGCAATGATTTAAAAACATTGCAGAACAACTGCATTCAGTGTCCCTGTACTTTCACACTGGTGCTGCAAGCCATGAAAACTATAGCTTCAGTAGCTTTATCAACTAGCCAGACTCAAGCCTTCACTCTGTCCCCCCTTCTCTGTACCTGTGTAACTCTGGGTTTCTCTCCTTATCCCCCGTTCTTACGCTTGTGTACGGTGCTGGTACTGTCTGTAGTGCAGACACTTTTTCTAATGGATTGGAATCAACCCCAGTGTTAAAGGGACATGAAACCCCAACAATTTATTCCATGATTCAGATAGAGAATACAGTTTTAAGCAACTTTCTAATTTAATTTTATAATCTAATTAGTTTAATTATCTTGGTATCATTTGTTGAAGGAGCAGCAATGCACTACTTGTTTCTAACTGAACACATGGGTGAGCCAATAACAATAGTTATATATCTGCAGCCACCAATCAGCAGCTAGAACCTAGGTTTTCTGCTGCTCCTGAGCTTGCCTAGATAAACCTTTCAGCAAAGGATAACAAATGAAGGAAACAAATTAAATAATAGAAGTAAATTGGAAAGTTGTTTAAAATGGTATTCTCTATCTGAATCATGAAATAATTTTTTTGGGTTTCATGTCCCTTTAAGTGTGTAGAATACAGCATTGAATAAATAAATTAGACAACAATTTTATGTAGCTGATTATCTCATGTACGTATTAGGATGTAGTAAAGACACACTACATAGAGATAACTGTATCAGAACAATACGTGAAGCCACTGGTTGGAGATTAGTAAACGTGTTCTTACGTGTTCTCAGCAACACACTGTTATTGGTCATAAAGAAAGAGCTGTTACAAATGTGGGCTAATGGTGTCTTAATCTTTTGCTTAGGTTACACACAGTATCCCAGCATGCATTGGAAATGTGATGATAAACAACAAACAACTGGATAAGGCGAATGCTATCGCTATACATGCTGTGAACAAATGTTATGTCAATGCACAACAAGGAACTTACTTTGATGGAAGTGGATATGCCGCATTGGGTAAATATAACAAAAATAATAGACATTAATTGTCTAGTTCTTATGCATGTTTATTTTTTTTTATCATATTATTATTATATAGTTTGCTTGATAAGGCAGCTATTTATTATTGTTTTTTTCAGTAGCTGTTTATCCCACAAAGCAGAAAATTAAAAGAATTAAAGGCATATGAAAACCAATAAATGTATTTTCATTTAAAAAAAGTTTCCTATATTCTTTTATTATCAAATTTGCTTTGTTCCTATAATATTCTGTGTTGAAAAGATACCCAGGTAGGCATCTGAAGCCCTATATGGCAGGAAATAGTAATGCTATCTAGTGTTGTTGTTAAAGGGACAGTCAAGTAAATAAAAACTTTCATGATTTAAATAGGGCATTTAATTTTAAACAACTTTCCAATTTTCTTTTATTACCAATTTTGCTTTGTTCTCTTGGTATTCTTAGTTGAAAGCTAAATCTGGGAGGTATATATGCTAATTTCTTAGACCTTGAAGGTCACCTCTAATCTGAAAGCATTTTGACAGTTTTTCACCACTAGAGGGCATTAGTTCATGTGTTTCATATAGATAACATTGAGCTCAGGCACGTGAAGCTCCTAAGAGCAAGCACTGATTGGCTAAAAATGAAAGTCTGTCAAAAGAACTGAAATAAGGGGGCAGTTTGCAGAGGCATAGATACAAGGTAATCACAGAGGTAAAAAGTGTATTTATATAACTGTGTTGGTTATGCAAAATTGGGGAATGGGTAATAAAGGGATTATCGACCTTTTTAAACAACAAAAATTCTGGTGTTTACTGTCTGGTGTTAACATTTTTGCAAAACTGCTTCCATATAGTGCTCCAGAAATGGGCCAAGTCCTAAGCATACAACCCTGCTTTTCAATAAAAGATACAAAAATAATAAAGAACAAATGAAAATAGAAGTAAACTAGACAGTTGTTTAAAATCAAATGCTCTATCTGAATCATGAAAGAAAAACATTGGGTTTCATATTCCTTTAAAGGGACATTAAGCTGCTGAGTATAACTACAATAGAATAGTTACTACTAATCATGCAATTGTTTTTCCTCCTTTGTCTGAATCTGTCTTAAAAGTCATTCTCTAATTTTTTTTTAATCCCTTTATTTATTCAAACTCAAGTAGGTTTCCATAAATAAGTCATGTATATCACAGTCACATCAACAGTGTACATAAGGCACAAAGGAGTATAACTGTGCAGAAAGTATTCCAGAGATATTCCAAGTTCGGCTTTTAGCCTGCGTCGGGTTAGCACTCGTGAAAACTTTTTACTTTCAACTTGTATTATGCATGCTACCTGACATGCGTATAACGCTTACTTCTAGAAGAGTTAACTCGCAAGAGGGGGCGATAAATTGCTCTCCACTTGTATTCTAGCCCTAACTAAGTAACTCTGGTAAGGCAGTATCAGGAGAAAGCATGAAGCCCACCCATGAAGTCTAAGTTCCAGTTCTTCATCAATGAAGCAGGTGTAGGGGGTGTCTTTGTGCGTCTCTGAATCATGTGGCATGATTGGGATCTTCATGCGCTTTGGGCTACTACAGTCCATCGTCCTTTGAGCTGCTCATTTAGTAGAAAGGTGCTGTTGTAGAAGGGAGAGGTCATTCTCTTATTTTAACCCCTTACAAGCATTAGTGAAGCTCTGCATCTTCACACTGGGCGCCACCATCTTAGAGCTTATATTTGTTATTTAGCTTTTAAACTGTGCAAAAAAACTGCAAACATGTAACTCTTCTGCTCTCTATTATGTGAGCTAAACTAAAGGGAAATATAGAGCCATCAAAAAGCAAATCTGTTTAAGTGCTTCAAGATGGTGGCGCCCAGTTTAAAATGCAGAGCTTTACTAACTGGATTCTGTAATGAGTTAAAATAATAGAAATGCGTTAAAGAGAGCTGCAGATACAGGAGGGAAACAAAAGAAGCACAGTGAGTAGTAACCATATACTGTAGCTGTACCCAGCAGTTTAATATCCCAATAAAACTCAACATTTAAACTTGCCATGGAATATAATTAAGAAAAGTAAAACATGATTGCAATATACATTTATTTATTATTTATTTTGCAGGATTTTGCTGTAAAATGACTTTACTGCCTCCATTATACTTAAAGGGACATGAAACCCAAATTTTTCTTTCATAATTCAGATAGAGAGAACAATTTTAAACAACATTCCAATTTACTTCAATTATCTAATTTGCTTAATTCTTTATGTATCCTTCGGTGAAGAAATGCACATGAGTGAGCCAATCACACAAGGCATCTATGTGCAGCCACAAATCAGCAGCTACTAAGCCTATTTAGGTATGCTTTTAAATAAAGGATGTCAAGAGAATGAAGCAAATAAGATAATAGAAGTAATATGGAAAGTTTTTTAAAATTGCATGCTCTATCTGAATCCTGAAAGTAAACATTTGGGTTTTGTGTCCCTTTAAGTATAGCAAGATTTATAAGAGCCTGCATTATTTTACACATTGATTGGTCAGATCAGAGCACAAGCACTTGTTCCTAATTGGTTCCCGCAAATAAGACCAGGAACATGGATTTCACCATGTTTTGCATGAAGTTTTCCCTGAAGTGCTCTTGATTTTTCACTGTAACTGTATTAAATAATATACAAATGTTTCTTATGCAATGCATTGCACTTTTGCTAGTATATTCCAGGAGTTTAATGACCCTTTAAGAACACAAACAACAATAACTGACAGTAATATGAATTTATATATAGATTGTTATTTACTATTTTATTAACAGTGTATCAGCTTCCTGAAGCCCAGTTAACAATGTGAAACAGCTTTTTGCAGTATCTGAGATGTCAAGTGTCAAGAGGTTTTCTAAAGTGCTGCTAAGTAAAAAACAATGTCCTTATAATTTTAAAATGTGTGGTAAAGAAAAAGCGTAGAAAAAAGGAACTGGAAAGGGGTGAAAATCAGATGATTTATTATGGTAGAAACACAGAACATGTCAGAGTGACCTGTCAGATCTGATGCATTACTCTTATAATGTGCTTTAAAAAAAGAGACTTTAATATCACTGCTAAGGTGCTTGGTTAGTTTGTGAATGTTAATATTAAAATAAACCAAGTTAAATCAATATTAAACTCAAAATAAAACTCATAAAGCTAAAAAATATTCAGTTTACATCCATTAGTTTAGTTCACGTTTGCTGACATTTAACGATGAAAATATAATTCATTCTCTTGTTATGTTTGGTTTAAAAGCATACCCAGGTAGGCTCAGGGTCAACAATGCGCTATTGGGAGCTAGCTGGTGATAAGAGAATACATTGGCTCACCAGACGTGTCCAGCTAGCTCCTAGAAGTGCACTATGTGCATTTTCTTTTCAAGAAAGGATACCAAGAGAACAAAGTCATTTTAATTGAAAATACTGTTAAAATTACAAGTTTCATTTTGACTTTCCTGTCACTTTAAGTCAGTAGTATGACTATCACTTGCTATACAGTATATTCCCCTAATATGAATTACAGGCTGACACTTGTCTAGCATTGTATACTCAGAATTGGCAAGGATACATCTGTATTTGTAAATCATAGATGGAAAACATTCATTATTTTGACAATAGAAGAACATTTTTGTATATTTTTTTGTGAAGGTTTCTAGTTGTAAAGTAGAACAAAATAAAACACCACAACTATGTATACAGTGGGAATGATTGAGATATAGATTTGCAAAAAAGTACAAACATACTAATTAGGGAACCACATAATCCAGGCCAAAACTAGCATAGAGCCTTTTAAAGTGCAATTTTAATGGATAGCAATTTGTTAATTTTTTTTATATTCTAATGTTATATTTTTTATATTTGTTTATAGTTAAAGAAGGATACAAAGTCAGATCAGATGTGGATATAACTCTAGAGTTTCGTACTACGTCCATGAATGGTGTCCTACTTGGAATTAGTAGTGCCAAGGTTGATGCTATTGGTCTGGAGATTGTTAATGGCAGGGTAAGGTCATTGCTGTTACTTTTTATTCAATACCAATGTATGCTCAAAATGTAATTGCATCTTTGAAAGATCTATCTATCTATCTATCTATCTATCTATCTATCTATCTATCTATCTATCATAGACATATGATGTAACAATGTTCATCTCAACACTGGAGGAGGACCAGTGAACTGCTTGTGCAATGCTGCCCCCTGCAGATTTGTGGCCAATTGGCCGCTAGCGGGGGTGTCAATCAGCCCGATTGTATAAGATTGAGGCGGATTAATGTCCGCAGCCTCAGAGGCGGCGGACCAGTTAAGGAGCAGCTGTCCTAAGACCACTGCTTTATAACTGCTGTTTCTGGCGAGTCTGAAGGCTCAAGTGGAAACAGGGGCATCAGGGGCCATTTCGTCCTTGATAAATTGGCCCCAATGAGTAGATGGAACAGAATACTATTGTCATCTTATTTATACATAAAGAAATCATCATTTTATCATTTGTTTTATCATTTTTATTTATAACAACTCACAGTAACTGTTGTTGAAAAACAAAAAGAGAAAACCTTATGCGCAAATGTTTGGACAGTCTTCTAGTCAGCACTTATTAGCACAGAATCTGGAAGAAATCACAGCCTCGGTTTTTGTAGGCATCTAACAGTTTTTTCTATTCTCGCTTTCTCTTTCCCACTTCTTTTTTTTTTTACATAATACTTATAGTTCAGAAATATTCAGTGGTTTCCTTTCAATAATATTCAAACCTGTGAAGGCCATTCCAAACCTTACTCTTGTGTCTAGAAGTAGTGCATGGTTGATTGCAAGGTGTGTTTTGGATCATTGTTTTGTTAGAATATCCAACCTAGTTACATTTTCTGTACTGACTGGCACAATAGCTTTCGAGAATTGTTGATATTTAGTAGAATTCCTTCTACCTTAACATTATTTCCTGTGCCACTGGCAGCCACACAATGCCAAAGCATAATAGATGTACCCCATGCTTAACAGTTCGCAAGATGTTTTTTCTTAACACCATTGTTCTTTTTTTCTCCAAACTTACCTGTTCTGATTTGATTTTGCCCACACCACATTTTTATTTTTTATTTTTTTTCCCTTCAAATAAATTAAGTCTAGCAGTTAAGGGGCTATAATAGTAAAAAAAAAAACATGCTCTAATGGATTAGAGTGTGCAATTTTATGACCCTGCTCTTCTGTGCGTTTAACACCAGCAAAGTGGTTAATCACACAGTAGAAGTGCTGCTCGGGATCCGCAGTACACTGTGTTCCTGAGCAGAAACCAACATTAATCCAATCAGCAGTGCTAAGCGCACGACTCAGATGTGTAACTAGATTAGCAGCAAGTTCTACTTAGGACTAGCAGTGCACTGCAGGTCCCGAGCGGCACTTCTACTGCATGTTTAATCCCTTTGTGGGGGTTAAACACACAGTATAGCAGGGTCAATAGTCATAAAATGACATGCTCTGCCAAATTAGACTATTATGGCTCTTTAAATAGTAGCTATGCATTAAAATTTAAAGAAATATGTAGCGTTTAAGGGGCCCATTTACATTCTGTCGGACAGACATGATACGCTGTAGCAATCATGTCTGCCCGACATCGATGAACAGTTAACATTGCACAAGCAGTTCTAGTAAACTGCTTGTGCAATGCCGCCCCCTGCAGATTCAGAGCCAATCGGTTGTATCCGATCAGGTTGATTGCTGTTCGCAGCCTCAGAGGTGGCAGACTAGTTAAGGGTCAGCAGCCTTAAGACCACTGCTTTTTAACTACTGTTTCCGGCGAGCCAGAAGGATCGCGCGGAAACAGGGTGATTAGGCACAATACGGACGATAATAAATCGGCCCCTAAGTTTTTTCACTGCAGAGTTTGTTTTGCAACTTTTTTTTTTCGACTTAGGAAACCACCAGAATATGTTTTTGGTCAGGAATGCCCAAACAATTTACATACAACTAATGTTGTTCCAAAAAATGTGTCCAAACCAAATTTTAAGCCCAGGCTCACCTCTAATATTAATTATAACCCACTGCTTAGTGCTTTTTTATCCCTTTAAATGGAAATACATGTGAAATAGAAAGTAGTATTTTACTTTCATTGCCCTCTAGTTTTATAGTCTTTCTAAACGAATTGCCATTTAACAAGCTATGTATTCTATTACAGTTAAATAAAAGCTTTTCATATTTGTATATCTTTTCATATCTCTCACCTTTGTAGAAAATATTGTGGCTAAGCCTTTCAACTGAAGTAATTATAAGAAATGTCTGATTTAAGCAGTTTTTCTTGCTTATTAGCAGAGTATTAACAGCAGCATACATTAAAACATTAAATTCTAATTCAGTAATTTAACTAGATGGACTATTATTTATGTGCCCAAATGCAACTACTAAACTGAAAATCATTTATGTGTATGTCTCATAAAAAATAATTACAATAAAGAATCAATTCCAATAGCTGAAGAAGAAAGTGAATCTGAGCTTTAGAATAGTTTTTATCCATATCTAATACCATCTTAACAGCGCCCATACCGCTCTCATGAGTAATTGATGTATATAAACTTTCTACATCTAAGCTATATAGAATGAATTTGTCAGATACGAGATCCAAGGTGTCTATCTTTCTTAAAAAATCACTTGTATCTTTCAAAAAAGAATTGGATATTTCAACAAATGGTCCGAGAATACGATCCAGAAAGATAGATACATTGGTTAAGATAGATTGAGTGCTTGCCACTATGGGGCGGCCTGGAGCGCCTTATATTTGTATCTGAATTTAATTCCCAGTCTAACCAAATCCAACGCATTATGAGGAAACATTGGTCAATACTCTCTGAATGTAACCCCCAAATTAAGGAATTTAAGAATTTACCCATGCCAGCGTATAAACAGAGTTTTAATTTGAAACAACAACTAGTTAGAGCAGACATAGGGACAAACATTAAATTAAAACAAAAATTCATTAAAAGTAAGAATGAGGGGTGTTTTCCCTGCTTGGGATGCTCATGTTGTAACAACATGACAAAAGGGCCCACATTTGTTCATCCAATTACTGGAAAAAAGTTTAAAATTAATGGCTTTCACACATGCTTAACTACTTATGTAGTTTACTTAATTAAATGCCCATGTGGGCGGGGCTATGTCGGTGAGACGACTAGAACTATCAAAGATAGGATAATTGAACATAAAAGCTCCATTAGAACTAAGAACTTAAAAGCACCAGTAGCACAGCATTTTGTGGAAAAGGGCCATTCAATTGGGCAATTGCGTTTTCAAATTATTGAGAAAATAGAAATGCCAAGAAAGTTAGGGAATAGAGAACTCCTCCTTAAACAGAGAGAAAGTTTTTGGATTTGGAAATTAGGCACCATGGAACCTAATGGGTTAAATAAAGATCTTGATATGTCTGTTTTTCTATAAGTTAATTTTCTATTTATTTGTTTATCAGTCTGTAATTGAGATTGTAATATGATTCTATGAATACATTGTATTATATGTGTTATTACGATTGTAACTAGATTATAATGAATACACTGTAGAATTGTTTTTAATTATTTAGATATAAAGGGTTAATAGGAAGTTGCATATGCAGCGCCACCTAGTGGTGTTTAGGTATAAATAGAATCATTTCAGTATGATGTTTAGCATGAATAAGGTAGCAATACCGAAACGTTGCTGTTAATGTTGTGTTGTGCCCAATAAACACTTATTTTTTTGCTGCTACTCCTTTTGGATTTCTTTGGATTGATGTTTCAGAGACTGGAGTGGGTCTCTTGAGTAGCTGGCAAAGGGGCCGCTGTGTGCTGAGTCATTGACTTTGAATATGTCTCATATTATTACAGGTTTTGTTCCATGTTAACAACGGTGCTGGTCGAATAACTGCTGTTTATAAACCACAAGACACCAGCTCCCTGTGTGATGGGAAGTGGCACAAGCTTCAGGCCAATAAGATTAAGCACCGGATCGTTCTTACTGTTGATGGTGTCACAGTTCAGGCAGAGAGTCCTCACGTCCAGTCCACCTCTGCAGATACTAATAATCCAATTTATGTTGGCGGTTATCCAGGTAAGAAATGTTTAATGTAAGGGAATATTTCTTTTTATGTTCCATGAAACAGGTTTTTTTTTAAGTGACTTTGTGCTATAATATTTTCTCCCCTTTAATATAATCCCAATAATCCATTTTACTTGCTGGAGCATGTTAGATTGTTTACAAATAGCTCCTTTAGCTTTATTCAGTCATTTGAAACAGCTACGTTTGCCTTTGGAAACCAACAACTATACTGAAAACTTTAATACTGCAGTATCGGTTTCAGAAGAGAGATGTAAATATTCTGCAGCAGAAATCAAACTTCAGTCTATATGAAAAGGTATTCCTGCAACAGCTTTGAAAACAACAACAAACTCTTATCAGCTGTTTAAATACATTGTCCCTTTAAAAAACAAATCTTATGTTTGTGTGATGAATACATAAATTTTTTGTGTCAGGCTTCTTAAGAAGTGTTCCTCTCTACTTGTAAGACTGTGAGGGGTGACTATTTCATCCAGTAAGCATTCACACAGCAATAATAGACATATACAATAAAAAGCAGCATGAGCAAGTGCAATTAAAAAGTCCAGAGTTTATTGGTAGAATACCTACACAGGCATACCCAAGGCCAAGCAGGCATACTTTTGAATACACATGACATGCAGTTTCTGCTAGCTGTAGTTGAATTTTGAACAGGGTTTGCTTTTTCAAGCAAAAGTGATAATTTTATATGTTTAAATGCTGCTTCTCAGTTCATTATGAATGCAGAGTAAGTTTTCTAGAATGTGCTACAAAAATATAACAGCAATTTTTTAAGCAAGGTTTTTTTTGTTACTGTACTAGTTTAAATCAGAGATTCCTGAACAAAGATCCATTTCAGCAATGTAAAGAAACAAAATTATTAACAGCCTGCTGATAAAATGTGATTTGTCCAAATTAGCACATTAGACTTTTAGAACTTACAGGGGTTTGTACAATGCTTATGTTGAAAGAACATTTTCTGTAATTTGTCTATATATATATATATATATATATATATATATATATATATATATATATATATATATATATATATATATATGTGTGAAAAATGTACATAAATGTGAAAAAAGAGAAAGAGAACAGCACTCCTGAGATAGAACAAAAGCTAGAATAACTTCCATGCCTGTTCATTTATATTGCAACTCAGGGTGCGCGTTTTTTTAGCACACTATGCCCCTTCACAGAGAAAAAATATCCTGTAGCATATCAGTCTGATCCTGCCGAATGACAGTCCAGCGCCAAATTCCTTTACTTGAGAATGACCACAACATTCAAATGGCACATGAAATTCAAAATTAAAGTTTCAAGGTTCAGATAGGTTTCTCAATTTATTATATTATCATTATCTACTAAAGTATTTTGTTCTCTTGGTATCCTTTGTTGAAAAACATACCTAGGTAGGGTAAGGAGCAGCAATGCATTATCTGGACCTCAATGGAGATTGGTGGTCATGCACATATGCCTCTTGGTATTGTCTCCCCAGATATGTTCATCTATGTCCCATTAGTGCATTTCTGCTCTTAGGTTGGTTATAACTATGGGGCCGACTTATCACAGCCCGAATTGGGCCGTCTACCCCTGTTTCCCTGTGAGCCTTCAGGCTCGCCGGAAACAGGAGTTAAGAAGAAGCGGTCTTAAGACTGCTGCTCCTTAACTCGTCCGCTGCCTCTGAGACTGCGGACATCAATCCGCCCATTCTCATACGATCGGGTAGCGGCTGATTGGCCGAGAACTGCTTGTGCAATAATAAATGTTGACAGCGTATGCTATTGACATTTATCAATGTCTGGCGGACATGATTGCTACAGCAGATCATATCCGCCAGACACTTCATAAATTGGCCCCTATGTGTTAACAGGGATTAAACACATATGGCTTTTTGTTTTTTACTCTATTTCCATTTAACATAGTTTTTTTAAGAAAGTGATGGAAACCTACACTGGCTGAAAAAAAGCATTATGGTTTGTTTTGTTTTTTTGTTAGTTTTTTTTGTTAGTTTTTGAAAGTGCCAAATTATTTTAATTGACAGACAGGCTTAGCAGGAAAAATCAAGTGTTTCATAATATTTTCTTTTCTTTCTTCTTCCTGTATAGCTGATGTAAAACAAAACTGTTTGACTAGCCAGACGTCATTCCGTGGATGTATTAGGAACATGAAACTAGTGAAAGGTCTACAAACAGAGGCCAGTGACTTCAGCAAAGCATTTGAGATGCGCGGAGTCTTCCCTCATTCCTGCCCTGGAACAGAGCTCTAAACTCAAGACAAACATCTAAACAGTTCTATCTTTTAATGATCTGGCGTAAAAGCATTCAAGAATGTCTCTTTTAGGACATTCATATTTCCAACTCAGGAACAATATTTTTACAAATTATTCTGCAATTATGTTTTAACTAAAAAAATATACAAATACCTCCAATAGAATATTAAAACTATTACATTGGTGTTTTTATTAAAATTGTCTATTAATCTGTTTTACAGCTGGATTGTGTTGAATGCTTGACAGTATTAGGAGGTTTTTGTTGTCCATTATTTGTTTAATATGATGTCAATCTGCAATCATTTTTCAATCACAATAAAATGTGAGTGCTTTTCTTTTACATACTGTTGTTGAATTTTATTGGCACTACTTGAAACCAATAACCTTCCAGTGCCCCTCTATGCTTCCAGATGATACCCACACCAGAACTGCACACAGTTTTCAAAACTCTGATTAACTAATGATCTAGAAAGTGATGCAGACCCCTCAGTTTTCCTGCTGCTAATTCCTCTTCTAGTAAAGCCAATCATCATAGTGTCCTTTTTAGCTTTGTATTATTTAGAACTAATTTTCATTCCAAAGGCAGGGAGAATCCACAAAGCCAATCATCATAGTGGTCTTTCTTTCTACTCTAATGCATTGTTTAGATCTCAAGTCCACAACTTCATTCATTACTGCTGGAAATATCAACACCTGGCCACCAGGAGGAGGCAAAGACACCCCTGTCAAAGGCTATACATATCCCTCCCACTTCCCCTATCCCCCCAGTCATTCTTTACCTTTCGTCACTATTGGAGGATGGCCGAGAAAGTGTTAGAAAAACATTTAGTCCATTAATGGGTATTTTCCCTTAAAGTGTGGACTGGGGTATTTAAGTAACCATTTAATCCTCTCAGTGAGAGTTGTGGTGAAATTTGGCTTCTTAATGTCGCAGGGAATGATCTCTGACCTCTATCTAGGGATTTAGCACTATATCCTCCTGGGAAATCAGTGTTAACATTTTACACTGTTTTCCCTTCTCCTCAGGTCCCTGTCAGATGTGTTGGTGAGACTGTCAGACCTTGAGATGCTGTGCCTGCTCCACAGCATTGATCCTGGAGGGTAAGTCCTTTATTTTTACTTTTTGGGATTATGTCTAGAGGGCTGCAAATTCCCCTGAAGTTACAGGGACATTAATAAAGCAAATCAGTTCACAATGTAATACTTTTCATTCCTCTTCTGGATCTGGGGACATGTAATACCTTTATTAGGAAGGTTATTATTTTGAGCAGAGGAGGCTATTTTATATGTACTGCCTAGCTCCTTGCCAACCGGAGCATGTGTGTAAGGGTTTTGGCTCATGAGGGACGCAGATAAGGACAGTTTTGGATTAATACAGGGCAGTTTGGAACTTTTTCCTACTGGGGCCACTATACCGCTACGCAGCTGATATTCAACTTTGCCCATTTTCTTAACTAGTTGGAGTGGGCTCTGAATTGCGCACCATGTGACCGGGCGCAGTTTTCTCTTTGGCTGGATGGAAGTTTGTTCCTGCATAGCGATCAGCAGACAGATCTCGCAGTAGGAATTCGGAGAGATACCAACTTTATTCCAGTCTGGTTTGACTTGCTAGTAGGTGGTAAGTACCTCAGCTAAAGGCTGAGGGTAGAGGTGTCATGCTACAAGTTAAACAAAAAAAATGTAACTTTATGTTGAGACCTTATTGCCACACTATGGATGATTTTGATATTAACTTCTCAGAGGGTTCAGTTTCAGCAATCACTGTAGCGAATGCATGTTTGTATTGTGAGGAGACTATGGTTTGTCCCCCTGCACAATTTTGTTCTATCTGCTTATGTTCTGTTTTAAAGGCCAAGAAGGGGTCTAAAACTGTTTTATCCCCTGGCACTTTTATTCTCTCTGAGCCTTCCATCTCTCAGGACTCTGTTGTCCAGGAGATGCTTATTCTGCATCCATGGTGCACCTATATCTCCGGCTGGAGGTAAATTTTTGCCAGCAGATTTTACTTCTCAGATTCAATCTGCTGTCTCAGCTGCATTAAATGCTTTACCTATTTCTGGGAAACGTAAGAGAAAGGTTAAGCATAGCTCCACTGACTTGGGGGGTTAATCCCTTTATTCAGTCTGAGTTGGCTAGCTTGTCTCACCTTTCTAAAGATGAACTAACCTCTGTTGCATCTGAGGGTGAGCTTTCGGAGTCAGAGGTGTCTGAAATTGAATCTCCTACCTCTGAGGAATCTAATTTTAGGTTTAAAATTGAGCACCTTTGTTTTCTCTTGAAGGAGGTATTATCAACTCTAGAGGTCCCAGACGCTAAGCTTCCTGAGGAACCAGTTATCCCTAAGTTAAATAGGGTCTACGAGGAAAAGAAGGTTCCTGAAACCTTCCCGGTCCCTGTACGAATGGAGAAGATTATTTCTAGAGAATGGGAAAAGATTGGGATCCAGTCCCTGACTCACATTTGAAGCTATGGAGTTCCATTCCTAAGGTAGACAGGGCCATTTCTACTCTCGCCAAGCATACTACTATTCCCCTAGAGGATAGCTCCACATTTAGGGATCCCATGGACAGGAAATTGAAAGGCTATCTAAAAAAAGATATTTCAACATATGGGCTTCCTATTTCAGCTGGCGACAGCTGTGGACACAGTCGCGGGTGCTGTTACTTATTGGTGTAATTTGTTATCAAAATTAATTGAAGTTGAATCCCCTATGGAGGATATACAGGACAGGATTAAGGCTCTTAAGATAGCCAACTCCTTTATTTTTTATGCTAATATGCAAATTGTCCATCTGAATGCTAAGGCTTCAGGATTTGCAGTCCTATCGAGTAGGTCTCTTTGGTTAAAGTCTTGGTCCGCAGATATGGTATCTAAGACCAGACTTCTTTCTTTAACGTTTAAGGAGAAGATTTTGTTCGGGCCAGGCCTGGACTCCATCATTTCCATGGTAACAGGAGGAAAGGGTGCCTTCCTTCCCCAGGATAAAAAGGCAAGAACTAAGGGTCGCCAATCCTCTAATTTTTGTTCCTTTCGTCCAGACAAATGTCAGCAGACTCAGTCCTCCTCCAAACCTGAACAGACTAAGGGTACTTGGAAACCTAACCAGTCCTGGAACAAATCCAAGCAGACCAAGAAGTCTACAGATAACAAATCTGCATTAAGGGCCAGCCCCCGATACGGGACCAGATTGAGTAGGGTGCAGACTGTCCTTTTTCCTAGAGGCTTAAGTCCAAGAAGTTCAGGATCCCTGGGTATTAGACGTTGTTTGCCAGGGTTACAAGATAGTGTTTAAATCCCATCCCCCAAGGGGAAGATTTCTAAGATTGTCTACAAGACCAGACAAAAGAGCAGCATTTTTAAACTGCGTTTGGAATCTTTTCTCCTTGGGAGCTATCGTTCCAGTGCCCATATCAGAAAGGGGTTGGGGGTTTTATTCAAATCTCTTTGTAGTTCCCAAGAAGGAGGGAAATTATCACCCAATTCTGGACTTAATGTCTCAACAAGTTTCTCAGGGTCCCCTCCTTCAAAATGGAGACTATCAGGGCCATTCTTTCTTTGATCCAGGAGGGACAGTTCATGACCACAATCGATTTAAAGGACGCATACCTTCATGTACCAATCCACAAGGATCATTTTCAGTTTCTGAGGTTCGTATTCCTGTATCAACATTTCCAGTTCATAGCCTTGCCATTTGGCTTCGCTACTGCTCCCAGAATTTTCACAAAGGTTTTGAGAGCTCTCCTAGCAGTGGCCAGATCTCAGGGTATCACAGTTGCTCCGTACCTGGACGATATCTTGGTTCAAGCTCCATCTTTTCCTTTGGCAAGATATCACATGGAGTCTCTTCTGTGTCTTTTTCAAACTCACGGATGGAAGATAAAGCTAGAAAAGAGTTCCCTGTTTCCCAGTACCAGGTTTTTTTTTCTCAGAACTATTGTTGACTCAATATCCATGAGGATCTTTCTGACAGATCAGAGACGTTCCAAGCTGTTTGCAGCATGTCTATCCCTTCCAACCACACCAAATCCTTCAGTGGCTCAGTGGATGGAGGTAATTGGTCTCATGGTGTCCTCCATGGACATTATTCCTATTGCCTGCTTCCATCTCAGACCTCTACAACTATGCTTGCTAAGGCAGTGAAGCGGAGATCACATAAACCTGCCTCAACAAATTGTTCTGGACAATCTGACTGGAGACTCTCTTTCTTGGTGGCTCTGTCAAGATCACCTGTCCCTAGGCACATGCTTCTTGAGACGATCCTGGGAGATTGTGACTACAGATGCCAGGCTCTCCGGCTGGTGAGCAGTCTGGGGACCCAAGACAACTCAGGGGATGTGGTCTCGAGAAGAATCTTCTCTTCCGATCAATATCTTGGAACTTTGGGTGATTCACAATGCTCTAAGGGCATGGCCCCAGTTCTGTTCTGCCTGGTATGTAAGATTCCAATCAGACAATATAACCTTGGTGGCTTACATCAACCACCAAGGAGGAACAAGAAGTTCCCTAGCAATTATAGAAGTGTCTCGAATTCTTTAATGGGTGGAATCTCACAACTATCTTCTTTCCACGATTCACATTCTGGGGTTGGACAACTGGGAAGCAGACTTCCTCAGCAGATAATCTTTTCACCCGGGGGAGTGGGCTCTCCACCCCGAGGTGTTTTCTGACATAACTCTCAAATGGGGAGTTTTGGAAATATACCTTATGGCTTCTCGTCTCAATACCAAACTAACCAGGTACGGGTCGAGATCGAAGAATCCTCAGGCGGAATTAGTAGACACGTTAGCAGTTTCATTTAGGTTCAATCTCATATATGTTTTTCTTCCATTGGCCCTTCTCCTTCGAGTAGTGGCTTGCATCAAGCAGGATCAGGCTCCAGTGATTCTAATAGCACCATCCTGGCCTCGAAGGACCTGGTTTGCGGATCTAATAAGAATGTCTTCCTCCCCTCTGTGGAGGTTAACTTATCGAGCAGACCTTCTGGTTCAAGGTTAATTTCTACATTAAATTCTAGATTCTCTGAGATTGACTGTGTGGAAATCGAATGCTTAGTCTTATCTAAGAGAGTTTTTCAGATAGAGTTATAGACACTTTGATTCAGGCTCGCAAGCCGGTCGCCATATTTACCATAAGGTGTAGCATACTTACCTTCATTGGTGTGAAGAACGTAGTCTTCCATGGCACAAGGTGAAGGTTACTTGAATCCTGTCTTTTCTTCAAGATGGTTTGGGAAACAGTTCTGTCGGTCTTACTGCACAAGAGATTAGCAGATCTTCCAGACGTGCAGTTCTCTGTTCAGGCTCTGGCTAGAGTCAGGCCTATGTTTAAACCTGTTACTCCTCCTTGGAGCCTCAACCTTGTTCTTCGTGTTTTTCAGCAAGCTCAGTTTGAGCCTATGCATTCTATTGATCTTAAGCTTCTATCCTGGAAGGTTTTGTTTTTGTTGGCTATCGCCTCTGCTTGTAGAGTTTTCGATATATCTGCGTTACAGTTTGATCCGCCTTACCTTATTTTCCAAGCCAATAAGGCGGTTTTACGTACTAAGTTAGGTTTCCTACCTAAGGTAGTCTCGAATCGCAACATCAATCAGGAAATTGTTGTTCCTTCCCTTTGTCCTAAGCCTTCTTCCTCAAAGGAACGTTTGCTCAACAATCTGGATGTTGTAGGTGCCCCAAAATTCAATCTTCAGGCTACTAAGGTTTTCAGGCAATCCTCTTCTTTGTTTGTGTTATATACTGGTAAGTGCAAGGGTCAGAAGGCCACTGCAATGTCATCGTTCTGGCTGAGAAGTATTATCCATTTGGCTTATGAGAAAACTGGACAACAGCCTCCTGAGAGGATGATGGCTCATTCCACTAGAGCAGTTTCTTCTTCCTGGGCTTTTAAGAATGGAGCTTCTATGGATAAGAATTGTAGGGCGGCTACCTGGTCCTCCTTACAAACTTTTCAAAGTTCTATAAATTTGATATTTTTGCTTCTGTGGAAGCAGCTTTTGGGAGAAAAGTGTTACAGGCTGTGGTGCCCTCAGATTAGGGTACACCTTTTTCTTTTTTGCCCTCCTGTTTGGTTCATTCAGTGTCCTCTGGAGCTTGGGTATTGGTTCCCAACAGTAATGAATTAAGTCATGGACTCTCCATGCCTTTGGAAAGAAAACAAAATGTATGCTTACCAGATAAATTACTCTCTTTCCTGGCAGGGAGAGTCCACGATCCTGCCCGTAATATTTATTGGGCGACTTCCCTTTATTTTTCTTCTTGCACCTTTATACCATAATGTTTCTCCTGCTTTTCTTTGTTCCCTCAGCCGAATGGCTGGGTGTCTTTGCCTCCAGGTGTTGATATTCCCAACAGTAATAAATGAACTTGTGGGCTCTCCCTGCCAGGAAAGAAAGGAATTTATCTGGTAAGCATATAATTTAGTTTTTTCCCAAATCTAACATGTAATTTACCCCTTCTGGTTGGTCAACTTTTACAAATGATTTTATATTCTGCAAAAACGGAAACCTTCTTTCAATAAAGCCCAAGAATTCACCCTTGTGGATTGCACTTTATTAATTAAAATACACTAATATTTAGACTTAATAAAACATTCTAGTTAATTGAAACACTCTTATATTTATCCTTTTAGCCCATTTTCTAAGAACAAGGCAAACCTGGATACCCCAGATAGATGTGAGCTGCCTCCTATAGAAAGTATAGAGCTTCACTGAAATGGAGAATCTCACAGGGGAGGGTACAATTAATGGGGGAGCACCTACCACTGACATAAATTCTCATTTTAAACCCTTAAGGACAGAGTGTTTTTGTGTCCATATTCCGTTCTTAAATGACAAAGGAATGCTGGAATTTTAGCTCAGAATTGGTTTCACCAATTATCTGCTCTGTTGTTATGTGCACCCATATATATTATACACTGTTTTTTAACAGACAATCAGGGCTTTCTTATGATACTCTACATAAAATAACACTAAATGGGAATTTAACATAAAAAATGGGGGGGGGGAATAAAACTTTTTTTGCACTTTTCTTTATAACCATTTATACAAAACTATCACTAAAGAAAAATACATCCAAACATATTCATCATGCACAATTCTATAAAGCTCTCTGGGTGAAATTCTTTAAAGATACTCGCCAGTACTTCTATTTCGCTGTTGGAATTCTACAAAGACACCTTTTCTCCTGAAAACAGGGTGTTTTGCTAAGGGGTGTATACTGCATATTCATATGGGAAGGAGATACACACATTACAAAAGTGCAAAACAAAAATCAAAATTTAAAATTCATACAAAATGAATAATACAACCATTCACACAAATATACGTAGGAAAATTTGTATTGTTAAGGTGCTTCAAAAATCGTAACAAAATTGTTCACCAAAAATGATGCAATTTATATGTAAATTACACCGGAATAAATCATATTAAATATGCACAGCGTAAAAACTTAATTTGAGTTTAATGGATATACAAAAAACACTTAGAAATGAATACTTATGTAAAGCATTTAATTGATTTTTTTTTGTAAAATGGGCTGACCATGGGTGTATATGAAATTTTCTCTCAAATCCCATTGTAAACATTTCCGCTCTACATATCTTACTGTTTTTTCTTGCAAATTGGTGAGCTTTAATCAAAATACTCAAAACACTAATAAGTCTGAAAAGAATACATATTCATACGAAAATAACAGCAATTTTAAGGTACAGTGCACTGAAAACAGCGTAATTAGATTTGTATTAGGCATAATATTAAAATTTAAACATATGCCGGGTTCTCCCTGTGTACTTCGTTTACATAGCAGAGGTATCTCATTATTTCTACAGAAGACAGGGTCATCCATTTTTTAAAGAATTCCATGAGGGCTGTCCCTGTGAGTGTTGGACTGGAAAACCACTCTAGGCTGGCGAATGTTTTAGAATTTTGCCCATTATGTTGTCCTGATTTTACGAATACCCCATATGTCTAGGTTTATAAGTAATTTATAGCAAATATAGGCCAAATACTACAAGGATGGAATAATTGGTTTAACACTAAAATTTGCTATGCTCAGACTCTAAATCTAGTAACGGTCAACAAATTAAAAATGGGTGCACAAAAGTACATATATGTCCCCCAATTGCCCCCAAAATTTAGTGTCAGTTTCCTTTTCTTTTAAATAAAATGTAGCATTAAAAAAACAAAAAACTGCACTAAGCAGTTTTTGGGGGCTAAAGATGTCGGCTGTGGGGTGTCTTTACATTGTGGTCTATGGGAACTGTGTGCTTCCTGTAAATATATATGTATATGCTTTATATATATATATATATATATATATATATATATATATATATATATATATATATATATACACATATTAACACATAGATATACTGTATACAGGGAGTGCAGAATTATAAGGAAAGTTGTATTTTTGAGGATTAATTTTATTATTGAACAACAACCATGTTCTCAATGAACCCAAAAAACTCATTAATATCAAAGCTGAATAGTTTTGGAAGTAGTTTTTAGTTTGTTTTTAGTTATAGCTATTTTAGGGGGATATCTGTGTGTGCAGGTGACTATTACTGTGCATAATTATTAGGCAACTTAACAAAAAACAAATATATACCCATTTCAATTATTTATTTTTACCAGTGAAACCAATATAACATCTCAACATTCACAAATATACATTTCTGACATTCAAAAACAAAACAAAAACAAATCAGTGACCAATATAGCCACCTTTCTTTGCAAGGACACTCAAAAGCCTGCCATCCATGGATTCTGTCAGTGTTTTGATCTGTTCACCATCAACATTGCGTGCAGCAGCAACCACAGCCTCCCAGACACTGTTCAGAGAGGTGTACTGTTTTCCCTCCTTGTAAATCTCACGCTTGATGATGGACCACAGGTTCTCAATGGGGTTCAGATCAGGTGAACAAGGAGGCCATGTCATTAGATTTTCTTCTTTTATACCCTTTCTTGCCAGCCACGCTGTGGAGTACTTGGACGCATGTGATGGAGCATTGTCCTGCATTAAAATCATCTTTTTCTTGAAGGATGCAGACTTCTTCCTGTACCACTGCTTGAAGAAGGTGTCTTCCAGAAACTGGCAGTAGGACTGGGAGTTGAGCTTGACTCCATCCTCAACCCGAAAAGGCCCCACAAGCTCATCTTTGATGATACCAGCCCAAACCAGTACTCCACCTCCACCTTGCTGGCGTCTGAGTCGGACTGGAGCTCTCTGCCCTTTACCAATCCAGCCACGGGCCCATCCATCTGGCCCATCAGACTCACTCTCATTTCATCAGTCCATAAAACCTTAGAAAAATCAGTCTTGAGATATTTCTTGGCCCAGACTTGACGTTTCAGCTTGTGTGTCTTGTTCAGTGGTGGTCGTCTTTCAGCCTTTCTTACCTTGGCCATGTCTCTGAGTATTGCACACCTTGTGCTTTTGGTCACTCCAGTGATGTTGCAGCTCTGAAATATGGCCAAACTGGTGGCAAGTGGCATCTTAGCAGCTTCACGCTTGACTTTTCTCAGTTCATGGGCAGTTATTTTGCGCCTTGGTTTTTCCACACGCTTCTTGCGACCCTGTTGACTATTTTGAATGAAACGCTTGATTGTTCGATGATCACGCTTCAGAAGCTTTGCAATTTTAAGAGTGCTGCATCCCTCTGCAAGATATCTCACTATTTTTGACTTTTCTGAGCCTGCCAAGTCCTTCTTTTGACCCATTTTGCCAAAGGAAAGGAAGTTGCCTAATAATTATGCACACCTGATATAGGGTGTTGATGTCATTAGACCACACCCCTTCTCATTACACAGATGCACATCACCTAATATGCTTAATTGGTAGAAGGCTTTCGAGCCTATACAGCTTGGAGTAAGACAACATGCATAAAGAGGATGATGTGGTCAAAATACTCATTTGCCTAATAATTCTGCACTCCCTGTATGTATATAATCTTATACATATATATTTACATTTAGCTAAATTGTATCCCATGTGCTGCTGATTTTGATTGCATGATGTTGCCCTGGCAATGATTACCTTCTATAAGCCATAGTTAGGGGACTACACTAAGGGGTCCATTTATTAATGTGCAGACAGACATGATCCGATATAGCAGATCATGTCCGCCGCACATCGATAAATGCCGACAGCATACGCTGTTGGCATTTATCATTGCACCAGCAGTTCTGGTGAACTGCTGGTGTAATACCGCCCCCTGCAGATTTGCGGCCAATCGGCCGCTAGCAGAAGGTGTCAATCAGCCAGATCGTATTCGATCGGGCGGATTGCTGTGCGCCACCTCAGAGGTGGCGGACGAGTTAAGTGGCAGCGGTCTTAGGACTGCTACTTCTTAACTTCTGCTTCAGCAGGAACTGAAGCAGAGTGGGTCAGAGGCAGCATCCGCTGCTTCATAAATAGACCCCTAATTGTGGATCACTATGAGTGCTTGATATTTGCTTATTATAGTTATTATTGTCTTGCACTCATAGTGGGAAAAGATAAGTAATGTTTACTCACTGTTAAATATGAGTTGCAACTAGGGATGGGCGAATGTGTTTATATTCGAATTCGAATGTTAGAACGAATGTTATTGTAGAAATTCGATTTACATAATAGAATGTTGATAAGAACGAATATTCTTAAAAATTCGATTTTCGAATGTTATTTACAGTTTTCGAATGTCACATTTGAATTCGAATGTCCCATTCGAATTCGAATGTCACATTTATAAAACACAATTGTAGACTAGAAACACTATTTCAAATTCGAATGTCACATTCGAATCGAATATCACATTTGAATCGAATATCACATTCGAATTTGATTATTACATTTAAAACAGTATTAGACTAGAAATACTATTTCAAATTTGAATGTGACATTTGAATTTGAATGTAGCATTCAAATTTGAATATTACATTTATTAAACACAGTTGTAGACTAGGAATACTATTTCAAATTTGAATGTCACATTCGAATTTGAATATTACATTTCGAAATTGAATGAATACATAGCTAAACATTCTATTATTCGAACAAATATTTTCGCATTTTATTGAAAAATTAAAAAACGAGAATTCTAAAATAGAATGTTAGAATGTTATATAAACATTCGAAATTCGATTAGAACGGACGAATGTATCAAAATTCGTTTTAAATTTCGAATTTTTAGAAACATTCGCCCATCCCTAGTTGCAACTGAGAGGTAGCACCTCAAAAAAGAATGTCTTTATCCCAAATTAAGTAAATTAATTAGTGTATATATAATTTTATCATTCATTCATACCATCTTTATTAAATTATAAATTCAGTCATGCTGACATATATACTGGTTAAAAATACTTAAAGGGACATTGAACCCAAAATTTTTCTTTCATAAGTCAGACAGAGAATACAATTTTAAACAACATCCCAATTTACTTCTATTATCTAATGTGCTTCATTCTTTAGATATCTTTTGTTAAAGAAATAGCAATGCACATTGGTGAGCCAATCACATGAGGCAAATACGTGCAGCCACCAATCAGAAGCTACTGAGCATATCTAGATATGCTTTTCAGGAAAGAATATCAAGAGAATGAAGCAAATTAGATTATGTAAGTAAATTAGAAAGTTGTTTAAAATGTTATTCTCTATCTGAATCATGAAAGAAAGAAATTTGGGTTTAATGTCCCTTTAAGCTTGACAGAAATTATAATAATAATTGAGATAATCGAAGCAATAGATATGGCTTCAATCGCCCTGAGCAGCTCCTTCCATGGTGGGACCTGTCTTAATTTATCTTTCCCTATAACTTATTAGAATCAAAATTATTTCCATATTCCTGCAAATGCAGGAGTCATTGAGCAATTATTAATAGCTAGTAGGTATCAAAAGATGACAACTCTCACCATCTGTGAGAGTGGGGTGCAGAATTGAGAGTTACATAGCTTCATTGGTCAATGACTGTCTAAGCAAGTGAGTTAAAAAGAGAGACACCGCCCTCCAAAGATTCCCTCAGGGAAAAGACACCCACTCTTCCCACCTTTAACTGCTTAGTTACTGCTAGCGCAGCTGTCAGCACTCCACTAGCTCCTTATCATCTCTGCTGTCCCATACCAAAATTTGCCTGCCTGCTTCTGCGGTCCACTCCTTCACAGTAACAACCCCTGCCCTAGTCCATTTAACAAACTAATAAGCATAAGCAGCACACCAGAAGACCCCATTGGGGTCCCCTTATGTGCAGGGCCCCGGTCCAGGTCCTATTGTCTTACTTCTCAGTCTACCCGTGCTCCCAAAAAGGACTTTCCATATGTAAAGTACCACTTTTTGAAATAGAAATTTGAAAGTCTCCCGAAGCTGACACATACAATAGCCTACAAAAGGAAAGGAAGCTCAAACTCTGGATTAACAAAATGAACAGGATGCTTTATTCAGCAATGGGTATGCATCATAAATCATAACATCACAGCATCGAACAGATCTAACATGTTTATGTTCAAGTTCACACCTCTTAAAGTTACAGGAACACACTATTCATGTAACCCCTTTGTTCACTTTGCAAGGAAAATACTTATTTGTATGTGTGTGACATTACAATACATCCTTGATACTCAGTGTCCATATGAATGACATAAGTATCTTGGCATGATGAACCTCAGGTCACCAACAAATAGCATGATTTTATATTTCATTTTTAATATTTGATTGTGAGTCTCACTCGCACTGTTGTAATTGTCACAAACAGTATTTGCATTATTAAAAAATTGTTTTTAAAGAAGATCGCTCCTTTAAACTATTGCAATCTGTTTCCATCTGTCCCACTGATAACCAATATAAATGCATCTTATAGGAAGCCAGAATGGAAAGACTGGGCACTCTTTTTTTGTCGCTATATAGACAATTTTCAACTTTCACAAGTATTTTAAATCATATTTATTTTTATTCTTTGTTAAAGCACAGTTTCCATTTTTGTGTGAACTGATTTTATGCATTACCACTTCAAAAGCTGTAGGATCAATACTTTCTTTACCACAGGTAGATTATTATTATTATTATTATTATCAGGTATTTGTAGAGCGTCAACAGGTTCCGCAATGCTAATTCAGTAAGAGATACATAGGAGTTTGGCAAAGGCAAATGTTGAGGAGGATGTCACTGGAGTAATGTTTTTTTCCTGAGGCAACTTTTTGAAAAATATAGACAGGTCATTAACCTTAGCTGTACAGAGTAGGCAGCATTACAATTTCCAAAATACTTAATGCTGTAAAAAAGGGCTATCCATCTATTGTGCTGTAAAATCAATGTAATATTCACAAAACATTTTAGAATTGATGAAGACAAATGTAAATGTTATGGCAATTCAGGACAGGAAAATTGATGGTCTTCTCACTTTGTGGAAAATGAATAGTCAATAGCTTCCTGACATCACTGACAGTTATCTTAGCCAATAACTTAGCACAGACAGCCACTTGCAGTTGTTGAATGGTTGCTTCATGCAGAGTTAATTTAATAAGGGAAATAGGCTGAACCATTGGCTGATATCCCTTTCTACTACTTAAGGTGATTTAGGGCCTGATGATAAAAAGTTTGCCACCAAACACGTGAAAAACCAGGTTTAGCCTCGCAAGGACAGTCTTGATGCAATTATCAAAAACATTGGGTGGTCCCTGCAAGAGGTGAGATGTCTCCCATAAAAATAATGAAAGCTCTCTGCTATGTGAAAGTTTGCAATGGAAGAAGTATGCATAAGTTTTTATCTGTCAAGAAAAAGCAGTGAGATAAAATGTGTAGATAAATACACTAGGATTTGAGAGACAATTTCAAACACGTCCATGGAACGCCCAAGTTCAGCCCATTTTACCAAAGAGCAACAAATACGCTTTGTATTTTGTACATATAAGTATGAATTTCTATGTGTTTTTTGTACATCTAGTGTACTTAAATTATGATTTACACTCTGCATATTTAAAACAAATTATTGCAGCATGATTTACATCAGCTGGTCCGCTCTGCCAATCTCTACATTGGTTTCCCATACACTTTAGAATACAATTCAAAGTATTAACCCTAACCTATAAAGCACTCAACAACCTCGCTGCCAACTATGGGCCAGATTACAAGTGGAGCACTATTTAGCACTTTCACTAGCGCGCTTATTGCATTAGAAGTAAACTTTTTGCATGTGTAAGCTTGTGCTGGTATTACGAGTTGAAAGTAAACAGTTATCGCTCTTGTGCTAACCCATTGCACGCAAAAAGCTGAACTTACAATATCTGGCTTGTTATAACCTATTCCCCCATAGAAGTCAATGGAGCAATAAAAGTGGAAAAGAAACCTAACACCCAACTTGCGCCCAAACCCGATCCCATTTTCTGATGTGAGCTAACCGAAATAAAAATATGAATAGTTCACTTTCCAATGTTCTGCACATAGCTGAAAAATCTTTTACTGTCAATGTAGTGACGTTTCGGGGACAAAGTATCCCCTTCCCCAGACACAGTGTGTACAAAGTGCAAACAATATATAGCAAACATTTGACAACAACACCCCCCCAATTAGTACCAAAAAATTGCCAAATGGTAGTCATGGTGACCACCCAATCACATAGTAAACAAATATAGTGTTTAATTAGTTACAACAAAGCAAATGCACCAATCTGTCTGAGCTTAATAGTAAGTGCACGTGAATAGATCATATGTGACATGTATAGTATAACTAGAACAATATGGTATGCATGAGAGAACAGACAAAACATAAAAGAGCAGGCAAACAATGAAATGCACATTAGCATGAGTATCTTACTTAGACCGCAACTTAATCACTATATGGCAAATTTCATATATTATACAGACAATGCAAAAAAAACCAGATAAAAACCTGTTAAACATAGGTGGGGCTCAGTGAAGCCGTTATTACTTACAGAACCGTTACAGCATGATCAAAACACATAATCCAAGTACTTCCTGAAAGGGCACATGCCTGATAGGCCCAATCATCAGCTAGCATCAGCGCTGCCATGGCAAAGCACCGTTCACTGCCAAGGTGCTCATAACTATAAAGGAGGACCCAATTGATGACGCAGATCCAATGGGTGAGTTTAACCAACGATGCGTGGTCACAGCAAAACTAGGCCACTACACAACAAAAAACATGTTAATGTCATTAATCCAATAAACACATCACAATGAAATTAGCTAAAGCACTGACTAACCCTAAGAGTGTATATCCCCATGTATATATTTTGTGCACTGAGAAAACGTATTACCAAATCCAATACATAGTGCTGTGTGCATAATAACGTCATCTGTGTATAATGCGAGGAGCCTATGACAAGAGGAAACAGTTGACATTAAACTCAAAGACTTATACAATATTAAACTAGTAGAGGCAAATATAATGTTATCAAAAATGTATAGAAGAAGGTAAATTCTTTATAGTTAATACACTATGCCCCAAATTAAACCGTTAAGGGAATTATCCCACAACCAATATATACTGCAGAAGGATAATTGTCTATTGGGAATAAATAGAGTACCAAATCTAGTACATAATGTATAGATATCGAGATTAGGACTTTGCCCTTTTTAAAGATGGAGGATGCAACTCTGGATCAGTGAAGTGATAACCAATCACAAAAGAATGACATCAGCATTTAGGACCAATGGGAGGACTTTTCACCCTATTTCAACTCCAGGAAATCAGACGACACAATCCAACTTTCCTTTGAAAAAGCCGTACTCTTAAAGGGACACTGTACCCAATTTTTTTCTTTTGTGATTCAGATAGAGCATGACATTTTAAGCAACTTTCTAATTTACTCCTATTATCAATTTTTCTTCATTCTCTTGGTATCTTTATTTGAACTGCAAGAATGTAAGTTTAGATGCCGGCCCATTTTTGGTGAACAACCTGGGTTGTCCTTGCTGATTGGTGGATAAATTCATCCACCAATAAAAAAGTGCTGTCCAGAGTACTGAAACAAACAAAAAACTTAGATCCCTTCTTTTTCAAATAAAGATAGCAAGAGAACAAAAAAAATTGCTAATAGGAGTAAATTAGAAACTTGCTTAAAATTGCATGCTCTATCTGAATCACAAAAGAAAAAATTTGGGTTCAGTGTCCCTTTAAGGTGAAACGTACATCAGGAACATTAACTGAACGCCACTATACATTGTTTATAAGTAAGGTCGCCAAGACAGGTATTGAGAGATTACTACTTACCCAGGGGGAACCAGCTAAGCTGGTGTGGCACGCTATTTCTCTCCACCCTACCAAAGGATAAGTTATCTCTCCCACTTAAAGCTCTGCTAGTGGTTCGATACCCGAGTGACTGTATACTTTGACGTATATATTTGTGGCTTTTATTGATTTTATGTATTTTAAATAAATAATCTTTTTTCCTGAAGCAGCTGTTTGCAGTTGGTATATACTGGTTACCTGGCAGTATAAAACCGGGTGTGCACCTGTACCTAGAGCCTGGTAGGCTCAGCAAAGTGTGAGTAACCCCTTGGTGGGACTACGAATGTGAAGATAATATTTCTTTTTCACCAAATTGTATTGCACTATATTTTTCTTATTTTGTTTTTGAGGAAAGAAACCACTTGAATCACTTCAATCACTGGAATTGAGGAGGACTTCCACACTTTTATATTTGTGTATTATTTAGTTTATCACTTTTTCTTTTCACATAATATATACTGACTTATTATGTGTAATGTAGATTGGTGCCTATGACAAGAGGATATAGTGGACCCTAAACGCAAAAGCTTATTGCAATGATCTAGGACTCTCATTAGATTTAAAACAGGTGTGGACCCTCATTATTGATGACAAGATAGTCTCAAAGTCATAAAAAACAGTGCCAGTCTATGACGGTATTGAGTGCGTTAGGTTGCACAGTGTTCAAGCGATAGATCCACCTCGCTTCTGTTTGCAGGAGTATCCTATTCCTGTAACCCCCACATTTCAGAGGGGGGATATGGTCTATCAGAACAAAGCGAAGATCATTCACGTACTCTTTATGTTGCTGAAAATTCATAAGAACATGGAAAGACCCGCGGGAGACTAATTGTCTCAGCACGAAATTTGATTACTTTAAGACTAGCTGTTTTTGTGGACCACTTCTTGCAACCCCTAGGAAGAAATATGCAATCGTATGTACGTGATTCTTCAAAGTTGATTGATGAAGTGGTGAAACTCCACGTTGAAGACACATGGATCCTTGCGACTGCCGATGTCACTAGTCTATATACCATCATACCACATGAAAGTGGCAAACAATGTGTGATGGAGGCTTTAAATAGATATCCGTATATCGCCCCCCTCAATGATTTCCTTATCCAGATGCTTGAGTTAAGCCTAAGGCTCAATTATTTTCATTTTGAACACAGTTTTTACCAACAAGTATCAGGGACGGCCATGGGGTCAAACGTGGCTCCCTCCTTGGCTAATTTATTTATGGAGAAGTATGAGGTGACAGTAATGGGCGTCTTCAATAAACCTGAGGTGAGGTTTTATCGTCACTACATTGATGATCTTTTCATTGTATGGAGTGGTGCTAGGGAAGAACTGAGGAGTTGGTTCGACCACTTGAATGCCCTTGACAGCCCAGTGAAATTAAATTAAGTTATGATGAAAGCGCAATTGAATTTTTAGATTTGAAGATTTTTAAAAAAGAACAAAACCTATTGGGTAATTCTCTCTACTGTAAACCCACGGATAGAAATTCACTGCTACATGCGACGAGTAACCATCCGACATCTCTATTGAAAGCAATCCCTAAAGCTCAGATGATCCGGGTAGCCAGAAACAACAGTGAACCATCAATGAGACAGTCTCAACTATCTGATATGGCTGATAAATTTATACAGCAAGGCTACAATCCAAGGCTCATTGACCAAAGTAAAAAAATGGTTGAAGGCTCAGAACTTACAGCTACTGATCAAGTTAGGGACAATACATCACTCCTAACGTTCATTACTACTTACAGTCCTGCCACCAGTAATTTGGGCAAGAGCCTTAACCAGCATTGAAATATCATTAAAAGTGATACATCTCTCCCATTTAATCAATGGCAAAATCCTAGAGTGGGTTATAAAAGGAACAAGAATTTAAAGGACACTTTAATGATAACGGACCCTTCCCATTGCTATAAGATAGCCAATTGGCTCCAACGAAATAAAAAATAGGGTTGTTTCAGGTGTGCAGGGTGAACAACCTGCAATGTTATGGTACCTGGCTCCATGTTTGGACACCCACATAAAAATAAGAGATTCTCTATTCGGCATTTCATTACCTGCACTACCACTCATGTGCTTTATTTGTTGAATGGTAGTTGCTGGAGATTTTACGTTGGTAAGACCTCAGATGATACCCGGACATGTTTTGTTAACCATAGATTGGCACATACAAAAGGTGTACAATATGGGTGAATACTTTCCCTTTAAATTCTGAACCGCAGCCGTTCTCTCCTGAACATTGTGTGTATAGATATGTTGTGCTAGATAGAGGCGCTGGTTCTTTGTTGTTCGCTGTCTGCTCCTTTATCACTCTTTACTCCTCAATTTTCCTCAGTTTCTAGATACAAGGAACAGTGCTGAGACATCAAACTGAAGCATCTGAAATAAGGTGTATATCTACTCACAGTAAATATTCCAAATAGCCGGCTCTCTCCTGTTGCAAATAAGCGATTCCACAGATTTTTCAATAAAAAACTGTATTTTATTTAAGCCCAACGCGTTTCCACGGACCCAGCCATCTTTATCAAGAGCAATAAAAAGTAAAAAGTGCTTTACATACTGATGGCTTTACATATGGCCATCAGGACGGCCATAAAGAATAAGAAGAGTGAGCAGCCAGTGGCGAGGCATTTCTTGGAGGCCGGCCACACAGTGAATGATCTTTGCTTTGTTCTGATAGACCATATCCCCCCTCTGAAATGTGGGGGTGACAGGAATAGGATACTCCTGCAAACAGAAGCGAGGTGGATCTATCGCTTGAACACTGTGCCAATAGGATTTTTTCTACCTTAATTCCGATTGGCTGATAGCCAATCAGAATTGAAGGGATGCCATCTTGGATGATGTCATTTAAAGGAACCTTCATTCTGTGTTTAGCCGTCGGAAGAAGAGGATGCTCCACGTTGGATGTCTTGAAGATGGACCCGCTCCGCGCCGGATGGATGAAGATAGAAGATGCCGTATGGATGAAGACTTCTGCCCGTCTGGAGGACCACTTCGCCCGGCTTGGATGAAGACTTCTCCCGGCTTCGTTGAGGACTTCGGGCCGGTTGGGTGAAGACGTCTCCCGGTAAGGTGATCTTCAGGGGGTTTCAGGTAAAAGAGCTGATTACTTTGGGGCAATGCCACACAAAAAAGGCCCTTTTAAGGGCTATTTGTAATTTAGGGTAGGGTAGGGTTTTTTTATTTTGGGGGGGCTTTTTTTATTTTGTTAGAGGGATTAGATTAGGTGTAATTAGTTTAAAAATCTTGTAATTTGTTTATTATTTTCTGTAATTTAGTGTTTTTTTTGTACTTTAGATAATTTTATTTAATTGAAATGAATTGTATTTAATTTAGGTAATTAATTTAATCGCAGTGTAGTGTTAGGTGTAATTGTAACTTAGGCTAGGTTTTATTTTACTGGTAAATTTGTCTTTATTTTAACTAGGTAGTTATTAAATAGTTAATAACTATTTAATAACTATTATACCTAGTTAAAATAAATACAAACTTGCCTGTAAAATAAAAATAAACCCTAAGCTAGCTACAATGTAACTATTAGTGTCTACATGGAGACATGGGACATAATTATATAATTTCATATATACCAATATACAGGTATATTATTATTTCTCCAATATCCAGTCCCACCGCAGGTAGCTATTGTTACCATTATAACTGTCTCTAGTATAGAAACCACTATAGCGTCTAACTCTTAAAGGGACAGTCAACACCAGATTTTTTGTTGTTTTAAAAGATAGATAATTCCTTTTATTACTCATTCCCCAGTTTTGCATTACCAACACTGTTATATTAATATACTTTTACCTCTATGATTAAATTGTATCTAAGCATATTCTGACAGCCCACTGATCACATGACATTTTATTTATTATCTATTGACTTTCATTTTGGCCAATTAGTGCAGTGTCAACCACAATCCACAGGCGTGATCACAATGTTATCTATATGGTTTACATGAACTAACTCTCCCCTGTTGTGATAAGCAAATAAAAAACATGTGATAAGAGGCGACCTTGAAGGGCTTAGAAATTATCATATGAGCCTTCCTAGGTTTAGGTTTCAACTAAGAATACCAAGAGAACAAAAGCAAAATTGGTAATAAAAGTAAATTGGAAAGTTGTTTAAGATTACATGCCCTATTTGAAATATGAATGTTTTTTTTGGGACTTGACTGTCCCTTTAAGTATACCTGTTGCCTGTTACCACAGAAATTGAAGAAGGCCTGATAACCAGTAATCAGGGACATAGTATCAATACACAGCAAAATTGCTTGTGCTAGGGATTTTAATAGTTTGTTTACCCATCTTTTAACAATGAAATAAAGGTTATATTTTAAGTGGTTTTTTCCTGCCCCTAATACTAGTCTAACAAAGCATTTTCTGTCTGTGAAATCTTGTTCCAAATGTTTGTATATATATATATATATATATATATATATATACATGTGTATTTATGTCTGTATATACATGTATACATATGTACAGTGTTTATATGTGTATCTATGTATGTACAGACATAGACACACATATAAATACATATGTACACATATATAGACATATATATATATATATATATATATATATATATACATACATACATACACATCTTTATACATGTATATGTAAGTATCTCAATGTTAAAGCCCTTTGCCTGCCTTTTTTTCTAACACATGAGACCTCACATCTTTGAGCCCATATAACTTTTGTGTGCAATTTAAAAAAAAAATAATAATAATTTGATGGTGTTATTATAAGTGTAAGTGTACTTTGTAATGTATTTTTGATGTGTTTTGTGACACTTTTTTGTTTCACAGAACAGTTAACCACAGCTCTGAGGACATGCTAACCCGACGAACATTAACTTAAATTGCACTCAAGTGTCTACTTTCAACTTATAATACCAGCACAATTTAACCTGTGGGCAAACAATCGTGAAAACCTGATAATGTTTGCGCAAAAACATTCGCACTTCTCTCTTAATCTGGCCCTATATTTCCTCTCTTATATCCACATACTCCCCGACACATCCTCTTTGATCAACCTCTGACCTAAGTCTCTTCACTCCTATTATCTCTACGTCCCTCTCTCGCCTCCAATACTTTTTACAAACTGCTCCTGGTCTCTGGAACTCTCTACCTTATTCCATCAGACTGTCTCCAACCTTGTATAGCTTCAGATGCTCTTTGAAAACCCACCTATTCAGAGGCTTACCATCTCTCAAAAATACATGATAATAATTATGATAATTTATATACAAATACAAATGTTCTTCACTTAAAAGAAAATGTTCTTTTTTTTTATTTATTAATTGAGAGATAAAATTCCAAATGACAGGTACGTCAAACATGTAAGAAATCATAGTTCTGATACATAGCTATTCAATCTTATAAGACATCAAATAATGTGTATATATATATATATATATATATATATATATATATATACGTGTATACTGTATTTATATAGAACTCAGATGATGAAAGTTACATTATAGGTTGCTTTAGTAATATCTGTTTAACAATAATAGATAGAAAAGATAAATCTCTCAGTTTTCTACCGCCTGGTTCTGATAAGGTCACTCTAGGACCGTACATACCATTTGTAGGGAACATGGGAGGTTTATTGAAAGTATAATAGGGCCATTCTTGGGTCCCTGATATATAATTATGAACGATAGGTTGCATTACTTTATTAACAGACATTATAACTCCTAATTAGCTTCTCTGAACAAAAATTCTATCATATATATTCTGAATAGTCTACAGTACCCACTATGTCAATTTGGAGGATGCAGATATTGCAGCCTGCTGTTCTAGTACATAAGGCATAGTTGAATGAGATCTAATAACGTACACAATAGAACATAATCTAGTATACTACTCTATACTTCAAGTATAAGACACAGGTTAATATTACAACTAGATCCCTGTGAATATTAAAGGTCTAGAGACACTGTGATGTAGGCAAATACCTCTCTTATTAGTTAAGTAAGTGAGGGCACATAGTGAATATAGTAAAGTAATAAGAAAGTTAGGTAATCAGTATCAGCAGCACACATACATGCGCCTAGATTTAGAGTTCTGTGTTAGCCGTCAAAACCAGCGTTAGGGGCTCCTAACGCTGGTTTTGGGCTACCGCTGGTATTTAGAGTCGTGTAGGTAAGGGTCTAACGCTCACTTCCCAGACGCGACTTTTCCATACCGCAGATCCACCTACGCCATTTGCGTATCCTATCTTTTCAATGGGATTTTTCTAACGCCGGTAATTAGAGTCTTGGCTGAAGTGAGCGTTAGAAATCTAACGACAAAACTCCAGCCGCAGAGAAAAGCCAGGAGTTAAGAGCTTTCTGGGCTAACGCCGGTTCATAAAACTACTGTGCTCTAAAGTACACTAACACCCATAAACTACTTATGTACCGCTAAACCGAGGCCCCCCCACATCGCCGCCACTCTAATAAAAAATTTTAAGCCCTAATCTGCCGACCGCACACCGCCGCAACCTACATTATCCCTATGTACCCTTAATCTGCTGCCCCTAACACCGCCAACCCCTATATTATATTTATTACCCCCTAATCTGCCCCCCCCAACGTCGCCGCCACCTACCTACAATTATTAACCCCTAATCTGCCGACCAGACCTCACCGCTACTATAATAAATGTATTAACCCCTAATCCGCCTCACTCCCACCTCAAAAACCCTATAATAAATAGTATTAACCCCTAATCTGCCCTCCCTAACATCGCCAACACCTAACTTCAAGTATTAACCCCTAATCTGCTGACCGGACCTCGCCGCTACTCTAATAACTGTATTAACCCCTAAAGCTAAGTCTAACCCTAACACTAACACCCCCCTAAGTTAAATATAATTTTTATCTAACGAAATAAATTATTTATTATTAAATAAATTATTCCTATTTAAAGCTAAATACTTACCTGTAAAATAAACCCTAATATAGCTACAATATAACGAATAATTATATTGTATCTATTTTAGGATTAATATTTATTTTACAGGCAACTTTGTATTTATTTTAACCATGTACAATAGCTATTAAATAGTTAATAACTATTTAATAGCTACCTAGTTAAAATAATTACAAAATTACCTGTAAAATAAATCCTAACCTAAGTTACAATTAAACCTAACACTACACTATCAATAAATTAATTAAATAAAATACCTACGAATAAATACAATTAAATAAACTAACTAAAGTACAAAAAATAAAAAAAGAACTGTTACAAAAAATAAAAAAATTATTTACAAACATTATCAAAATATTACAACAATTTTAAGCTAATTACACCTACTCTAAGCCCCCTAATAAAATAACAAAGCCCCCTAAAATAAAAAAAAGCCCTACCCTATTCTAAAATAAAAATTGAAAAGCTCTTTTACCTTACCAGCCCTTAAAAGGGCCTTTTGCGGGGCATGCCCCAAAGAATTCTGCTCTTTTGCCTGTAAAAAAAACCATACAATACCCCCCCCCCAACATTACAACCCACCACCCACATACCCCTAATCTAACCCAAACCCCCCTTAATTAAACCTAACACTAAGCCCCTGAAGATCTCCCTACCTTATCTTCACCACGCCGGGTATCACTGATCCGTCCACAAGAGGCTCCGAAGTCTTCATCCAAGCCCAAGCGGGGGCTGAAGAGGTCCATCATCGGGCTGAAGAGATCCATCATCGGGCTGAAGAGGTCCATCATCAGGCTGAAGAGGTCCATCATCCGGCTGAAGTCTTGATCCAAGCGGGGGCTAAAGAGATCCATCATCCGGCTGAAGTCTTCTATCAAGCGGCATCTTCAATCTTCTTTCTTCCGGATCCATCTTCATCCCACCGACGCGGAACATCCATCCTGGCCGACGACTTCCCGACGAATGACGGTTCCTTTAAGGGACGTCATCCAAGATGGCGTCCCTCGAATTCCGATTGGCTGATAGGATTCTATCAGCCAATCGGAATTAAGGTAGGAAAATTCTGATTGGCTGATGGAATCATCCAATCAGATTCAAGTTCAATCCGATTGGCTGATCCAAGTTAGTTTATTTAATTGTATTTATTTGTAGGTATTTTATTTAATTAATTTATTGATAGTGTAGTGTTAGGTTTAATTGTATTTATTTGTAGGTATTTTATTTAATTAATTTATTGATAGTGTAGTGTTAGGTTTAATTGTAACTTAGGTTAGGATTTATTTTACAGGTAATTTTGTAATTATTTTAACTAGGTAACTATTAAATAGTTATTAACTATTTAATAGTTATTAACTATTTAATAAATACAAAGTTGCCTGTAAAATAAATATAAATCCTAAAATAGCTACAATATAATTATAATTTATATTGTAGCTATATTAGGGTTTATTTTACAGGTAAGTATTTAGCTTTAAATAGGAATAATTTATTTAATAAGATTTATTTTATTTCGTTAGATAAAAATTATATTTAACTTAGGGGGGTGTTAGTGTTAGGGTTAGACTTAGCTTTAGGGATTAATACATTTATTAGAGTAGCGGCGAGGTCCGGTCAGCAGATTAGGGGTTAATACTTGAAGTTAGGTGTCGGCGATGTTAGGGAGGGCAGATTAGGGGTTAATACTATTTATTATAGGGTTTTTGAGGCGGGAGTGAGGCGGATTAGGGGTTAATAACTTTATTATAGTAGCGGTGAGGTCCGGTCAGCAGATTAGGGGTTAATAATTGTAGGTAGGTAGCGGCGATGTTGGGGGGGGCAGATTAGGGGTTAATAGTATAATGCAGGGGTCAGCGATAGCCAGGAAACTGGGGTACATAGGGATAACGTAGGTTGCGGCGGTGTACGAAGCGGCAGATTAGGGGTTAATAGTATAATGCAGGGGTCAGCGATAGCGGGGGCGGCAGATTAGGGGTTAATAAGTGTAAGGTTAGGGGTGTTTAGACTCGGGGTACATGTTAGGGTGTTAGGTGCAGACATAGGAAGTGTTTCCCCATAGGAAACAATGGGGCTGCGTTAGGAGCTGAACGCTGCTTTTTTGCAGGTGTTAGGTTTTTTAAACTCAAATGGCCCCATTGTTTCCTATGGAGGAATCGTGCACGAGCACGTTTTTGAAGCTGTCCGCGTCCGTAAGCACCGCTGGTATTTAGAGTTGCAGTGGCGGTAAATTATGCTCTACACTCCCTTTTTGGAGCCTAACGCAGCCATTCTGTGAACTCTAAATGCCAGCGGTATTTAAAAGGTGCGGGGGAAAAAAAGCACGCGTAGCTAACGCACCCCTTTGACCGCAGAACTCTAAATTTAGGCGATGGTATTTCCAGCCCTAAAGCATATACAAGTTTAATAGTTCCTGACAACTTGGATTTATATTCTACAGCATGTATAACTTTAAATGATTTAGGAGCTATAAAATTCAGATATATAATGAAAGCTCAGGACTGTCTAATGCAACAGGAATAGATATCGCTGCCACGGCCGCTGGCAGAGACACCTCACCAGCTCTCATGAAATGTTGTCCTGACATCATCTATGATTCAAAATAATCGCGTCAAGCTATTAGTTGGATCTAGTAAATAGAACATACGGAAACATGCCATGTGCCGCAGAGACAGACACCCAGCCCTCACAACACAGCAGCATTAAAAATCACAGCAGTTTGGGGGTCAGAGCCGGCCATCAAAGTGAATGGCTGCACTTTAAGTGAGCTCCTGCTGGATGCCCTAATAAAGGAGGAATTGTGCCTCAAAATGCACTCAAATTGATCCCAAACAGGCACAATCACCCACTGCAGAGGACACATGTAGATGTGAGCTGGGATTGAGGCCTGAAAAGCAACTTTGCATACCACTCCGTTTTTGCTGGACTGGCTAAAAAATCTAGTCCCCGGCTTCAGCTGCGGCCTACATCGCAACACTGCAAAAACTGCTCAATCCACCTTTCTACCTCCAGATTTCATTCTGGGAGCTACACAATCAAAGGAAGCCCAATCCTGGACCTCATTATCTGCAGTTTGTACCAAGAAATATGAAAAGAAACTTGGGCCTACCACGTGGGTGAGATTGAAGCATGAAGCAATGAAGTAAGTGAAACCACACACTATACCACCTCTCAATCACCCAGCATAATAATAATATGATTACCTATATAATCTATAAGCAAATCTTTTGCTGGCATTATACAGTAATAGAGCACAGTTTCATAGCAGATGCATAACTATATTTTTCAACACACTCAAAGCTCTTTTCAAAGGACTTTCTTAGTTGTCATACAACAAAATCTCTCACTTACTGCTGTTCCTGAGCTGCCCCTGACAGGGGCCCTTGACTTGGCTGAAATACCACCTTTATTACATTTGCTATATACCACCATTGTGGGCTGCTGCCAGAGAGAAAAAAAAAAAAAAAAAAAGAGAGAGAGAGCAATAAAGAGAATGTATCCTAAGAAACTGATCAAACCAGGGAAAACCCTTAAAAGTCTTCACAGCACAACTACATCCATGAACAATTTTTTTAAGCCTCTGGAATCTTCAGATCCCTGCATTGACATTTCAGGCCCTGTACCATTCCTGTCTCAGGCTGCTTTGGCACCAGAAACTGAAATGGCGGAACCTATGCAAGTACCAAAGTCTTTTCTGGAATCAATCTCCTCTAAACAGGACTTCACAAACTTGATCACACAAGTTAAATCTTGTATCAAAGAAGAAATATCGGAGCTCCGGAAGGAGATGCACGAAATTGGGGACAGAGTTGAATCTTTAGAGGAGGATACTGAAATACACCAATCTGAAATATCAAATCTGCAGCAAAGTGTCCAAGCCCAGAATTATGTTATTCTACAACTTCAAGATAAACTTGAAGATATCGAGAACAGGAGCAGAAGACAAAATCTGAGAATCAGAGGGATACCAGAATCTATCGCACCTGATGTGCTAGATGCCTATCTACAAGGCCTCTTTCAGCACCTCAGGGGCCCCATCCTAACAACTCCCATAGCTATGGACAGATTTCACAGAGCCTTAAGGCCCAGGCCTAAAGAAGGCCTACCTCCGAGAGATGTGATCATACGCTTCCGTGAATATCAGCAAAAAGAAGACATTATGAAACTGGCCAGAAACGCTGCCTTACTATCATACCAAGGATCTACCTTATCAATCTTTGCAGACCTTTCCCAAAGAACGCTACAAAGACAAAGGGAATTTGCCCCTCTGACAACCCTCCTGAGGAAAAACAACACTCCCTACAGATGGGGCTTCCCGTGCCACATTCAACTTACTTGGGAAGGCCACAAGAAAACCTGCATGGACCCTGGTGATATAGAGGAGTTTTGCAAAGAACTCAATCTCCCCAACCCAGGCCATGCCCAAACCCCCACACCATTTAGGCCTAGAAAGTACTTCCCTCCTATACAAGAACCTAGACCTCAAAGAGCCGCATGGCAGTCATCGATCACCAAAAAACAAAAGAAATCCTCCGACCTCCTGAAGGAAAATGGGTGAGATCTTTCTGATGCACTGGTATAGAAATCCTAATTTACAGTGCAATACTCATTGCCTTAATGTTTATTTCATACTGTATTTTTTACAATGTTCTCTGTAAAGAGTTTAAGATTTTAAATCACCTCCAATTTAGGGATCTTTAATGCTTCCCCTTAAATTGTACTATATTTATCCAATTCCCCCCCCTCCATTTTGTACTATGCATTCTTGTATTGTTGTTATATTCTTGTATTTCTCCTTGCATATCAATGCATGCCTATAAATATATTTGTATACCTACTTATTCTCTAATCCAGATAATGGCCAACAAATGTCACTTATATGTAAGGTAGAATGCCATACGTTTTTTCTTATACCCCCTTGTGTATGGGCTGCATGTTCTACTGTTAGTTTAAAAAATGTTTTGTTAAAATTGTTTTATATGTTTACCACTCTTTTGAGATTTTTGAGTGAAACACCAACTCTCACACACTTTACATATATGGCAAAGTGCAAAAGGAAGAATAATATATATATTTGTTTTACCCTAGTTTTGGTTTTATTTGATAAAAGACCGGGTAGTTAAGAGTTAACATTCAGATAGGAAGGCAGGTAATGGTTGTAAGACCGCCCCCAGACAGGTGCACATAAGGTATTTAAGGAGAGTAATGGTATGATATGATACAGCCTGATGAAGCGGCATTGTAGCCGGGAAACGCGTTGCTGTTTGTTTTATCTTAATAAACCAAGATTTTACTTTCACCTTTGTGCCCCTGTGTCTTTGAATACCTGTTTGCTGACCGTCACTAAGGTTACCGTTTATACACTCCCATGGTGAGACTGAGCGCCGAGAATTCCAGCTGAGCCCAAAGAGATCCCATAGATCGATACAGCTTACAGCCTATTGGAGCTCCACCAGTGACGTCATCTGCCTGGGGGTGTCTGTCGGGCGACTCACAACAGTCCCGACTCGCAGTGAAGGGCACGCTCTAAGTGCCACCACAATTGTGAGTATCCACTCTGGAAGGGGGGATTCTTTGTATGTGATTTGTCTCTACATCCGAACGTTACTGCTTTATGGGTCTGGCACCTCTCTCTCTATCTTGTCTGTATAGAAATCCTAATTTACAGTGCAATACTCATTGCCTTAATGTTTATTTCATACTGTATTTTTTACAATGTTCTCTGTAAAGAGTTTAAGATTTTAAATCACCTCCAATTTAGGGATCTTTAATGCTTCCCCTTAAATTGTACTATATTTATCCAATTCCCCCCCCTCCATTTTGTACTATGCATTCTTGTATTGTTATGTTATATTCTTGTATTTCTCCTTGCATATCAATGCATGCCTATAAATATATTTGTATACCTACTTATTCTCTAATCCAGATAATGGCCAACAAATGTCACTTATATGTAAGGTAGAATGCCATACGTTTTTTCTTATACCCCCTTGTGTATGGGCTGCATGTTCTACTGTTAGTTTAAAAAATGTTTTGTTAAAATTGTTTTATATGTTTACCACTCTTTTGAGATTTTTGAGTGAAACACCAACTCTCACACACGTATACACTCCAAGATTGTTTTATATGTTCACTACTCTTTTGAGATTTTTGAGTGAAACACCAACTCTACACATGTACTTACCCCTGCATAACCCATGGCCTCACAATTAATTGATCAGAAATTCAATATAATCTCCATCAACACCAAAGGGCTTCATTCTCCACATAAGAGATCCAAAGCCTTCCACGACTTAATACACAAGAATGGCAGCGTGCTGTTTCTCCAAGAGACTCATTTCAGAAGAGGGAAAGAACCTAAATACTTTTCATCTAATTACCCCACACATTTTCATAGCAGCAACCCCCACAAAAACAGAGTTATCATTTTATTCCATAAATCCATTCCTTTTGAATTAATTCATAAAGACCAGGACAAGGAAGGCAGGTACTTGGGAATTAGTGGCTTGCTATTTGGCAAACCAATCACTTTAGTCAATGTTTATGCACCAAATACGAATCAGGCAACCTTTTTTCAAAACACTACTAATTCTATCATTAATTTCCTCAAAGGCCCATTAATACTAGCGGGTGACTTTAACTTACCTTTAAACCCTGCAATTGACAGTTCTAACTCACAATTAAATGACCTCACCAAAACTCACCATTCAATATGGGACAACTTCAATCTATTGTCACTACACGACACATGGAGACACAAATATCCCCACAAACACGACTACACTTTCTTCTCCAATCCTAATAGATCCTACTCCAGGATAGATTATATTATGGCTGACCATATCGCAGTAATTAACCTCAAAGACTCCTGCATCATTCCTATCAGCTGGTCAGATCACTCTGCAGTGAGCAGCACGTTCACTTGGCCTTCAATTCCTACTAGACAATTTCAATGGAGATTGGATGAAGTTTTACTATCAGATCCCCTAATTAAAATAGATAGATGTAGAGAAAGCCATAAAGGAATACTTCTCCATAAATAGCACCCCTGACATTCCTCTGGGAACCATTTGGGAGGCCCATAAATTCGTTATCAGAGGTATTCTGATAAAACATAAAGCCATTAAAAACAAACAAAACAAACAAAAATACTTGAAACTAATGCAGGACATCATTAAATTAGACTACATCCATAAAATACACCCGCTAGAGGCGACTACACAAACAAAACTAGATCAAGCCAGAGCCCAACTTAATGACTATCTTGACATCAAAGCCCAAACCACTGCCTTCTTACTGAGACAAAAATTCCATACCCAAGGAAACAAACCTGGGAAATTACTAGCGAGGACCCTTAAACGCAAAACCATGCAGTCATATGTCCACTCACTCATTAACTGAAACTCAGAAAAAATAATTGACTCTAAAACCATAGCAAACATGTTCCACGATTATTACAAACTATACAACTTATTCCCAGACTGCCCTGACAAGAAACACAATGATAGTTGCAAATCATATCTCTCCCCTTTAAAGCTCCCCCAGGTTCAGGCGGATCACCTTCAGTCCCTCACTGAACCATTCTCACTTCAGGAAATAGATAAGGCCATAAAATCCCTCAAACAAGGGAAAAGACCTGGTCCAGACGGATTCAGTAATTTCTACTACAAAAATTTTAAGTCTTTGCTAATGCCGACACTTTTAAAACTTTACAATCAAATAGACTCAGATCACACATTCCCAGAAAACATGCTAGAAGCATATATTACAGTGTTGCCTAAGCCAGGCAAACCATCAACTAACCCAGCCCACTTTCGCCCCATCTCGCTACTCAATGTCAATCTCAAACTTTACTCTAAGATTCTAGCCAACAAACCCAATTCTCCCACACATAATACATACAGACCAAACCGGCTTTGTCCCAGCGAGGGAAGCAAAAGATAATACAGTAAAAGTTACCCACCTACTATACCACACACATCAACACCACATACTGTCTTTCTTTATATCTACAGACGCAGAGAAGGCGTTTGATCGCCTAGACTGGACATTCCTACAACACACTTTACATAAGTTTGGTATCCCTAAAGATTTTATCTAAAAATTTTTAGCCCTTTATACCTCCCCGTCAGCAAAGGTCAAAGTCAACGGCCTTTTATCTAATAGCTTCAAGATCAGAAATGGAACGAGGCAGGGATGCCCACTTTCCCCCCTCCTGTTTGTCCTTTTGATGGAAATCTTAGCTACTGAACTACAAAATTCACCTGATATCGTAGGTATTAAAATTAAAAATTCAGAATTCAAATTGGCACTATTCGCCGACGACCTCCTAATGACCCTCACAGAACCACTCAGCTCCCTCTCGAAGGCACACTCTGTGCTCAAAGATTATGGTAAAGTATCCAATTTCTCAATTAATTTTGGGAAGCCGGAAATCCTTCCAATACATATCCCGCAAGCTGACCTTGCCAAAATAAGCACAATAGCCCCATTCACTGTCAACCCCTGCTCACTAAAATATCTAGGAACACAGCTCTCACCAGATCTCAAAGATCTAATCAAATTGAATTATGACTCACTCTTCTTATCCATCTTGACTAACATAACACAGTGGCTTCCTAAGCACATCTCTTGGCTAGGAAGGATCGGGGCGGTGAAAATGACACTGCTACCAAAAATCCTTTATATCTTGCAAACAGTCCCGATACCCCTACCGAACACCATCCTACCAAAATTACAGTCCATAATAAACTCATATATATGGAAATGAAAACCCCCGAGAATCCCAAAATCAACTCTCTACAGGCATCCTGATCAGGGAGGTCTGGGAGTACCCAATCTTCAAGATTACAGGACAGCAATTTATCTCTCAAGAATAGTAGACTGGTGCTCTTATGAGGAACACCACCATAAACAATGGGTTCAACTAGAGCACGATTTATGTAATTTTCCCCAACTCAGCTCCCTTTGCTGGCTAGAAGGCCCTCACGATACCCTCATACATAACAATAACCCTATCATTATAGAAACCCTCAAAGTTTGGAAAGAGCTACTTAAATTTTTTTTTTATATTTCTTCAATGCCTTCCCCTTTAACTCCAATCCTCCACAATAAAAATTTTCAACCCAGCACCAATACTATACCACAAGGCCCAAAAGATATACATCTTTTACTCCCGACTTACATGCTAGTAGAGGACAATAACCTACTACCTAAACAGAATATTGAACACTTTGGAGACGGATTCTTTACTAACTGGCTCGGTTACTCAACCATTTTATACTCTCCTCCCCAAAAACGAAACTTACTAGAACCCTGACCCCATTTGAAAAACAATGCAGTTCAGCTACCCCAATTAACCACATAGTCTCACTGACGTACAAATTAATAAACAAACCCAAAGCTGACAACCTCCCTTCCTTCACCAAGTCTTGGGATAAAGAATTACCCTTCTTAATACCGATTCATCCAAACTTTTAGAAACTAATATTAAATTAATGACCAGATGGTACCTAACACGACAAAGATTGAAATACATATTCCCGAACTCATCCAACCGCTGCTGGAGATCATGTACACAAGAGGGAACATTATACCATATCTGGTGGTCTTGCCCTTAATTACAGCCCTTTTGGGAGGCAGTAACACAGTATAAACAACAAACCTTAGGAACTCCCATGCCTCCCATGCCTCTAGACCCACTAATATTTTTATTCCACCTCTATCCAAAACTCCAGTCTAAAGCTCATAAAAAACTATGCCAGTTTATGATTAATAGTGCAAATCAATTGATCCCCCGCCTGTGGAAAAAGGACACTATCCCCACCATCCAAATATGGAAACAAGAAATACACAAAAACCTTAAATTAGAGAGATATCACTATCTGTTATCCAACACCTTAGATGTTTACTACGAAATAGTGTTTTTATGGGAATCTCGAACCCTACCATAAAGTTACAGTTCCAATTGAACAACTAAGGCCATGCCTTTAAACTTAATCTAAACATATAGACATTTTTGGGGGGCCTGGGGTTTAACTCACTTAATACAGACAAAGCCTTACACTCTTCTTACTAGGTCTGGTGTATTCACTCTCACAAACTTTGTTATTTTGTTGTTTGTTTGTTTATTCATGTTATATTATTATTCATTGTTATTTAACTTAAATCTATGGTACTATTGTAGAGACTTTTTCATGACCTACTCATTATGGGTAGTCTGGATTGAATACTTTAAAAATCATTGCCACTAATCCATAAGGACAATATAAGAACATGGGCATTCTGGATTTTTTGGCAAATACTATGGAGCCTCTATTGTCTAAATTGTGAAAGCTTTTGTTACTGACATGTTTATTCCAAATAAAAATTATTTAACAAAAAAAAAAAAAAAAAATCACAGCAGTTTAACCAATACTAAATTAACAATTAAACTAAATTAAAAACTGGCATAAAGAACCTAAGGCTTCAAATTTTGAACTTCGTAGAACATCCTGATAATTACAAATGTTCAGCTGCCTCTAAGTTTAAGGTAAGGTAGTTCACACACTGACATCTCAAGCAAGGGATCAGTTAATAACTTTTAAAACTCCACTATGTATAGGACAGAGAGTCTCAGAACATAAAGTCAACACACGAGTAGTGAGACAGGAGATCACAAAAAGGCATACCATAAACACAGGAGCAAAAGAAAAAAATCAATTTAAACTTCTGCCACAAGTATGAAGGAATGAACAGTCTTTACAAGTGTCAAAAATCTGCAGAAGGGCGTCATAAAGGCATTTTGTATGAATATGTTAACAGTGCTAGTAAATATGAAAATTAAAGCTGTCATAACATTAAGCATAAACACATAATCAGGGCAAACTATGAAAAGAAGACTCTTATCCTTAAAGGAGCAGCACATAGCTGTGAACAAATTTGTCATATAATCATATAAGGTCAGCGGCAGCATGGGTTTATTGCCAAAATTAGTAGTCCAGTCTCCAGCTAAATGGCACAAAATCTGATACAAGTGACCCGGCGCTCAAACTTAAACCAATTCCAGCTCTTTTGAGCTCCAGGGAGATGTGTGGTGGCCATGTCCATAGAAAATGGAAGGAGTAGACCTACGATAGGAGTGCTGCTAAGGCTGGGGCTCCTATACTAGACAGGGGGCTGGTAGGAATAGTAGGGAAGGGGGTTAGCTGCAGGAGTCAGAGGGTCAGGAAAAAGGGGGGGTGGCATTGAAAGATGAAGAGATAAGGGGGGAAGGTGTTCAGGGAAGGGGGCAGGACTGAGGCTCAGGTAATATAAGATAGTGAAACAGGAAGTCAAACACACTAAATATTTTTTTCTTGTATTTACAGGAGGACGTTTGAAGAATCACGATGATGTCAACAAGAAATAGAAAGATCCCCAAGAAGTTTCTGAATGGGGACGACACCATCTGGAGGATAAGAGCTGTCCAAGAGCAAAGGAAGCTGAAAAAGCTGGAGAAGGAGAGAAAAAAGGAAGCGAGATTGGAGGAAGGAGACGAGAATGGAGCGGTACCCATAGCTGGGCATGTTGATTAGGTAATGATGGCCGTGGGGAGCAAGGTCCCAAAGGTAAGTGCGAGGGCAAGCGGAATGGAGGAGGACACAGAGCTGGGTAAGGTATGCCGTTATGGCGACTTAGATGGCAACCCCCCGTGGTTTTCAGACTCTGAGGATAGTTGCGGCATCCCCGCGTTATTTAGGGGCAATAAGGGCCATGTTCCCAGGCTATTCCCCCAGGTCAAGTTGTGCGCCCCCTTCCCCCAGGTACCAATATCGCCGGCGGTCACGGCGGGAATGCACACCCAGGAGGGGAGGGGCCATGCCCTGAGAACCGGGGAGTGTAGTCTCGCAAGATCCCGGCGGCCATTTTCAAGCCCTGAGCAGGTCCACAAGCAGGGGGCGGGGGATATTGTGAGAGAAGGTGCAGCCATATTGGAAGCCCTGTGAAGAGCATAGGGGGTCACAGGTTGCACAGAGAGCATGCAGGTCACCGCACAGCGAGCAGCAAAGTCCGCAAGTGGTGCAGAGAGCAGGCAGGGGCATATACATAGTCGGACAAGGGGTAGAGTATGGCAATGATACGGAGAGGAGGGAAAGGAGGAAGAGAAACTGGAGCAAAGAGGACAGGTGCGGGGGGTCCTGGTGGTCCCAGCATGGCGGGTGGCAGAGTAAGGGAGGGAAGATTTAAGAGCGGAGAGTGGGGTGAAGTAGTGGGGCAGGCAGACAGTATGAATAGGAGGGAAGTGAGGTTCGAGGGCAAGGAAGGGAGTGAGGTGCAAGGCGAAAGGAGATGTGTAGAGGTATATGGCAGGAGCATAAGGGTCAAAGGCCGCAAAAGAGATACAGAACGGAGGAGCTAGGAAAGGAGAAACCCAGAATGATAAGGGAAGTAGATGGAAATACATATGTGATGTTAGAAGGAGACCAGAGTTGGGACGATAGGAGAAGCACAGGTAGAGGGGGAGAGAAGGAGAGACAGCGGGAACAGGTGTGGGGAAGGGAAGAGCAGTCAGTAAAAAACAGAATGTGCAAAAATGGGAATGATAATGGGAATGTATTACAGAAAGAAATGACGGACGGCGCAGCAAGGGGTGCAATGTGTGGAAAGGAGAGGGAAAGAAATTCCCCAGATGCAAAGAGTGGAGGAGAGCAGATTCCTATGGAAAGTGTGGGAGAAACGAAAGACAAGGAAGGAGAACATAAAGTTCAACCGAAACAAGGTAAAAAAATAATGTATTGCAGAAATGAGGGTTCAGCCAGTTCATCCGAGTGGGACTCGGATGACGACAAGGGAAGCAGTGGTGCTAAAATCTAGGAGTGATGACGGGAAGGGTAGGAAATTGAAGCAGTCATTTCCAGAATGGGTAAAAGGGATGTTAATATATGCAGAATACTTTATTTCTGAGAATCCAGAGAAGGTTAAGGGCGTGCACTTAATAGCGGAGTGTTACACGACATATGGGGGATTTGGGTGGAAGGACTATGACGGCGAATTTAAAAGGGGTAACTTGCAATTGGGTGACAAAGGAAGGAAGGAGTTTGGAATTAAGATATTGGATACGTTGATGAGGTTGATAAGACTAGCAGACAGCACAGTACAGAGATCAATAACGCAGGGGAGAGTAATGAAAGTAGAGGGGAAGGAATATTGGGCATACATTGAAAGGAGGTGGAACAGAGGTAAAAGATGTAAATTCAGACACGTATGCAGATATTGTGGTGGCTTCCATGCGGGGGTAGATTGTAGAAGGAATAGCAGTGGGACTAACAAGCAGCTTTTTCGTGGTACAGGGGAAACGTTAACGGAGGGACAATGGGGAATGGCCAGAATGCCGTTGAGAGTAGATAGGTTAATGAAGGAGTTAGCAAACTACACTAAAGAGGACGATAGGGTGTTATTGACGAAAGGCTTAACAGAGGGATTTAGGGTACCAGTAAAAACTGAGGTTTGCAGGGCCGGTAAATTTAGGAACTTAAAATCTGCAACAGAGTACCCGGGGGTACTGCAGAAAAAAATTAGAAAAGGAAGTAAAATTGGGTAGAATGGCAGGGCCATTTAAAGAGATATTCAAGATTTAGTCATATCACCCCTGGGCGTGGTTCCTAAAAAAGAGAAGGGAACATTTTCCATGATCCAACACTTGTCATATCCAAAAGGGAAGTCAGTAAATGATGCATTTGATACAGCAGTAAATATGGAAAAGGGAGTGGGGAAGGGTTCATTAATGGTGAAGGTTGACATAGAGTCTGCGTTTAGATTGTTACCTCTAAATCCGGAGAGTTTTAGACTAATGGGGTGTAGATTTAACAAGCAAGTTTACGTAGATAAATGTCTGCCGATGGGCTGCTCAGTATCATGCTCCATATTTGAGAAGTTCAGTACATTTTTGCATTGGTTACTGGCAGTAAGAACTGGCTCAGATAGAATTATACATTATTTGGATGATTTTATGGTGGTGGGCCCAGCCAGGGCTAGCTCATGCGCAGATTTGAAGGCAATATGTTAGAAGAGCTAGGAGTACCGTTGGCAGCTGGAAAAATCTGAAGGGCCTTGCGAGAGATTGTCATTTTTAGGCATAATAATTGACACAGTGAAGGAGCAATGCGAATTGCCGGAAAAAAAAAAAGATAAAGCGTAACAGTTGATAAGGGAAATGCTGGGAAAGAAAAAAGTTACACTCAGGGAAATGCAGAAGTTGCTGGGGGTGCTTAATTTCGCATGCAGGGTTATTCACGTAGGGCACATTTTTAAGAGAAGGCTGGAATTGGGGACAGCGGGGGTAAAAAAGCCCGAGCAACTGATCAGGTTAACAGGGGCTATGAGGGAGGACATGAGAGTCTGGGATACATTCATAACGGAATTTAATGGAGTGAGAATATGGCCAAGAGTGGCATCAGCAAATGAGTTGGAGCTATACACGGACGCGGCAGGGAGCGCTGGTTTCGGCGCATACCTACAGGGTAGATGGTGTGCTTGAAAATGGCCAGTAGAATAGCAAAGGGACAGATGGGTGAAGAACTTGGGACTACTAGAATTGTTCCCTATTGTGGTTGCGGTGGAACTGTGGGGGCATTTATTGGAAAACAAAAATATTATATTTTGGTCGAATAATCAAGGCGTAATGGTCGTGATTAATAACTTATCTGCCTCTTCCATGCCAGTGATAAGGTATTTGAGATACCTAGTGTTGAAATGCTTACAGTTGAATATTTACTTTAAAGCTAGGCATATCCCGGGTTACAGAAACGTAGTAGCTGACGCGCTGTCAAGGTTTAGGTGGGAGGTATTTAGGAGGGTTGTGCCTGCCGCCAGAAAAGAAGGTGAACGCTGCCCTATCTCTCTTTGGCAGATTGGGAGTGCATAGATGGAATAAAGAAGCTGGTTGAAAATTTTGGGGCTCCAAGAACCTGAAGGACATACGATAACTTTTGGAAACAGTGGTTACAATTTAGAGGCGCAGAAATAAGGGGCGAGCGAAGTAGGTTTTTAGAATGGCTATGGTCTCTAAAAATGCTGGGCATGAAGAAAGGTCAGGTTGGCATAGTCGTAGTGGGGGTATCATTTTTTGCAAAACTCAAGGGCGAAGAGGATATGACAAAATTATTTATAGTAAGAAAGGTTTTCAGAGCGTGGCAAGTGGGTGAGGAAAGAAGGACGGATAACAGGGAACCGATTACGGAGGAGAGGTTGGAAAAAATGCTGGGGGTATTGGGGGAGGTGTGCAGGGATAGGAACGAAGCAAGCCTGTTTAAAGCGGCTTTCGTAATGGCGTTTTGGGGAGCTTTGAGGATAGGAGAATTGGTCGCAGCAAGTAAGGTAGATTAAAGAAATGAGGTAGGAGAAGCGGATGTGAGGTATATGAGGATAGAGAGGGAAATGGAACTTGGGTGTTGATGAAAGAAACATGAAGCGTGGCATGTCCAGTGGCGGGGGTAAAAGAAATGCTAAGAACAAAGCGCGAGAAGGGTAGATTGTTCCTGAGACATATAGATGGGTCCAATTTGACAAGATTCCAATTTAAAAAAGTGCTGGAAATGGTCATAAAAAAGCTGGGATGGGAGCAACAGCATTTCGCGCCACATTCATTTAGGATAGGGGCTGCGACTAGCGTGGCCAAGAAAGGTTGTTCCGAAGATAAGATAAAACATTTTTGCAAATGGAAATCCCAAGCCTATAGAGCTTACATTAGACTAAAAGGGGAGTGAATAGGAAGGGGTCGTGCTTACTGGCTGGAAATTATTGGCAACGTTTTGAGTTCAAGGTTTATGACATATTTTGTGTTTTTATCTTACAGATGGAGCATTGCGAGTATGGGTAGTAGGGCATTTGTACGTACATTGGGTGCGTATGAGGGCAGCGGCAGCGGGTTTAGGGACGCACCTAAGTTTTTCGCATAAGGAGGCAAATATCAGGTGGTTAGGAAAGAGGGGTATGAAATGGGAGAAATTAGTCGGGACGAAACAGCAGGCCAGAAGAAGGTGGGGTTGCCCGGATATATTGAAAATACACTTGGGGGGAACGACATAGGTGCATTTCCATTAAGGGAGTTAGAGGACAGGATAAAGGAGGTAATCAGTTGGTTAAAGGTGGCATGGCCGCAGGTACGAGTCATGTGGTCTAACATAATATCTAGAATACACTGGCGCAACACATAGAACAGGGAAGAAAAAACAGGCGCACAGGGCACGATTCAAGTGTAAGAGTTTTATTACAGTGTAACACATGCACAAATAAAAATGCACTTACTAGAAATAAGTAAAAGATCTGCTTTAAAATAAAGCTCCTGTGATCTGCAGCTTCTGTAACATCGGCACAGATAGTCCACCTCCTTACAACTCTAGTCAGATAAAAACAGGTAGTGGTGATCCGGATCCTCAACCTGAGCGTATGACCGGCCTCTGCATACAGTTTATTCTGCTTTCCTGGATTGAATGGTAACTTGTAGTAACTGACCTGACGCGTTTCCCCCGACTTCGGTCGGGCTTTTTCAAAGGCTTGATAGTGTTTGAGAAGGCGCCCTTTTGTTTCAAAGGCAAAATTGGCCAATCAAAAAGAAGGTGTAAGTTTGTTGGCCAATGCTGAAAAGGGGTGTGTGAATCATATAGGCTTATCCGGATCTGGGATCGCTATAGTCATTTTAATACAATGTACAAAGCTACATTTTCAGACTAATACCAATTGCTTAAAAATCATTACCAAGATACATATATAACTGACATCTTAAAAACATTTAATAACAAACACATTTCAAACACCGATATATATTCTAAAACGGTGTTAACATACTTAGCAGCAAACATTTTCCTAAAAAATAAAAAGACCGTCATTTCTACTTTGTAAATGCTATATCTGTGAATTGTATGTTTTAAAATATTGTCAAAATAAAATGCCTAAAACTACTCCATTAATTGATTGTTTCTAATTTGATGCAAAAGTCCCGAAGGAAAAAACATATATACACAATGATTCGCATTAAGTCCAATATGAAATGAAGAAGAGAATCTGTACATATTGAAACCTTATAGTATCCGGTGATATGTGAGGATTAACCATGGATACAATGATCATGTGTGAATAGAAGATGGAGATTCTCAATTAATATTATTTACTTACTATGAAACAATTACATTTTACTAAATGCATAAAATGTTTTTTTTTTAAAAACGATCTGAAAAAATATCTATTGTATATATCACAGGGAGATTTGATATAGGTAAAAACCTTCAGAAGAAAAATTCCTATTTAAAATATCTGATGAAATGGATTGGGGTCACAGAAATTTTCCACAGAAATTTCGTGTTGGAAAACAAACGATACCTAGAAAAACAATATTCCACCCATAGTTTATGCTAGAATAGATATATGAAGATTAAATATATATTTTTTAATTGTGTATAAAATGGCTAAAATAGGTTATGAATACTAAAATACTAAAATTCATTAGGGTTATTAAAACTTGTATGAAATATAGGAATAAGAAAATATACAGAAATTTTGTATGTTGAAAAACAAACGATACCTAGAAGAACACAATTGCACCCATAATTTATGCTTAAATAGATGTATGAAGATTAGATATATATTCTTTAAATTGTGTAGAAGAATCACAGAGTTTATGGTAACAGTGAAGTATTCAGGAAAGATTCATAAACAGATTAAAGAAATGCTGCCACATCTATGTCGATGTTTAATCCTAGGGGTTGTAAAGTTTTTAATTTGTAAATCCACCTGGTTTCTAATTTTCTTAATTCCAATAATCTGTTGGGTTTAGTGTGGGGCACATGGTCTATTACTTGTACTTTTAATGAACTGGGATTACTCCCATGGCAGTCTAAAAAATGTCTTGGAACACTGTGGTTGTCTATTTTTTCTTTAATATTGTATAAGTGTTCGTTGGTCCTACGCCTTATCTTCCTTTTTGTACGACCCACGTAAAGAAGGCCACACTCACATTCTAATAAGTAAACGACATATATATTGAGTCACAATTACTTTTAAAGTTAATAGTATGTGTTTCTGTAGATTGGCTATTGTGAAATGTGGGTGCTTTATTGATATGTTTGCACATATTACATCTTGGTTTTCCACATTTCATGATCCCCTTCCAATTAGTTAGCCAGTTGTCTATTCTTGGATTGACATTACTTTCTGTAAAAGCTTTGATCTTACTAGGGGCTAAAATATTTTTTAGGCTCCTACCTTTTTTGTATGTGAAGGTTGGTTTTTCTTCGAGGTGTGGGCCTAGCAAAGGATCTGATTTCAGAAGAGGCCAATGTTTTTTTAATTATATCTTCTAATTTTTTAGAGCCTTGATTGTATGTGGTAACAAACCTTATAGGGTTACAGTTATTTTCTGATGTTCTAATTAAAGTGTTATGCAAATTGGTCCCTATTGGTAATGAGTTTTCATTGATATTATTCTCTCGAAAGAAAAACCTTCTATCCTTAGCAGCTACTTTGGATTTAGCTTGTTTTAGAACATCTGGGTTGTAACCTTTATTCAAAATTTTTTTCTCTAGAATACTAGCTTCTATATCATAATCTGAGCTATGAGTGCAATTTCTCTTGATTCTTAAAAATTGACTTTGAGGAACAATATTAATCCAACTTTTTTTATGAGCACTTTGTGCTTGAATGAAACTATTACAATCAGTAGTCTAGATTTGACTTACTTTAAAGATCATCAAGGAAAGGTAGTGGTGAAAAATTATAGGAAGACTACTGATTGTAATAGTTTCATTCAAGCACGAAGTGCTCATAAAAAAAGTTGGATTAATAATGTTCCTCAAAGTCAATTTTTAAGAATCAAGAGAAATTGCACTCATAGCTCAAATTATGATATAGAAGCTAGTATTCTAGAGAAAAATTTTTTGGATAAAGGTTACAACCCAGATGTTCTAATCTAATCTTCATACATCTATTTAAGCATAAATTATGGGTGCAATTTTGTTCTTCTAGGTATCGTTTGTTTTTCAACATACAAAATTTCTGTATATTTTCCTATTCCTATATTTTATACAAGTTTTAATAACCTTAATGAATTTTAGTATTTTAGTATTCATAACCTATTTTAGCCATTTTATACACAATTAAAAAATATATATTTAATCTTCATATATCTATTCTAGCATAAACTATGGGTGGAATATTGTTTTTCTAGGTATTGTTTGTTTTCCAACACAAAATTTCTTTGGAAAATTTCTGTGACCCCAAACCATTTCATCAGATATTTTAAATAGGAATTTTTCTTCTGAAGGTTTTTACCTATATCAAATCTCCCTGTGATATATACAATACATATTTTTTCAGATCGTTTTTTAAAAAAAAACATTTTATGCATTTAGTAACATTTAATTGTTTCATAGTAAGTAAATAATATTAATTGAGAATCTCCATCTTCTATTTACACACGATCATTGTATCCACAGTTAATCCTCACATATCACCGGATACTATAAGGTTTCAATATGTACAGATTCTCTTCTTCATTTCATTTTGGACTTAATGCGAATCATTGTGTATATATGTTTTTTCCTTCGGGACTTTTGCATCAAATTAGAAACAATCAATTTATGGAGTAGTGTTAGGCATTTTATTTTGACGATATTTTAAAACATACAATTCACAGATATAGCATTTACAAAGTAGAAATTAAAGTCTTTTTATTTTTTAGGAAAATGTTTGCTGCTAAGTATGCTAAGTATGTTAACACCATTTTAGAATATATATCGGTGTTTGAAATGTGTTTGTTTTTAATTTTTTTTTTGTATTTGTATTTGTATTAAAATGACTATAGCAATCCCAGATCCGGATCAGCCTATGTGATTCACACACCCCTTTTCAGCATTGGCCAACAAACTTACACCTTCTTTTTGATTGGCCAATTTTGCCTTTGAAACAAAAGGGCGCCTTCTCAAACACTATCAAGCCTTTGAAAAAGCCCGACCGATGTCGGGGGAAACACGTCAGGCCAGTTACTACAAGTTACCATTCAATCCAGGAAAGCAGAATAAACTGTATGCAGAGGCCGGTCATACGCTCAGGTTGAGGATCCGGATCACCACTACCTGTTTTTGTCTGACTAGAGTTGTAAGGAGGTGGACTATCTGTGCCGATGTTACAGAAGCTGCAGATCCCAGGAGCTTTATTTTAATGCAGATCTTTTACTTATTTCTAGTAAGTGCATTTTTATTTGTGCGTGTGTTACACTGTAATAAAACTCTTACACTTGAATCGTGCCCTGTGCGCCTGTTTTTTCTTCCCTGTTCTATGTAACTACGTTTGAGCCAAGACCGGTGAATTGCTGGCTGGAACAAGGCTGCACTGCAGAGGCACAAAGATTGGAACAAATTTCTTTTGAGCAATATCTGTTTTTGGGAGTTTTCTACAATTAAGGAAAGATCTTGTAAGATACCAGCTGCAAGATTTGAATCCCAAAAAATCTTTTCCTACAAGGTACTGTTGTCTAATTTGTTTTTGGTATCCTTACTATGAGACTTTATGGACATACACTTATAACAGATCAATTGTACTAAGATTATAAATCTACCATTAAGTGTGTATCTTTTTTCCCTTGGACCTTTTTCAGGTGGATTTGAAAAATGTATTTTCTGTTTACCACATAAGACCCCCAAAAGTGTTTTATACAGATATTTTCTGTTATACAAATTTCAAAAAATTCTTAAACATTTTTTAATATATTTTTTCTCAGGGTTCTTATATTTGAAGTTTGTATTTATACACATAGGGGCTCTCACAAAAATATTGGAACTCTACATTTATAAATATAGAGGACCTCACAAAAAAATTTTCATAATAATTTATAACATCTCAATCCTAAAAAAACATATATCCTATATATTGTTTAAAATCAACATATTAATTTTATGGTCAGCATAAGAGCGCAATTTTAAAAAAAAATAATACTGGCGCAACACAGATACGCAGAGGGCGGGATATAGATTGCGTAGGAGAATTAACCAAGTGGCAGCAAAGATAGTAAGGGAGACAGGGGGTAGGGTATTGGAGCACCCATTGATAGCAGCCAAGAGAGAGGAGCTGTTTTGTGTGGACGGAGTCCACCTGAACGAGGTCAGGAATGATCAGTTTCTAGAGGACATAAGAGCTATGGTGGAGGAGTTGATCAAGGTAAGGAAAGGTCACTAGGTTAGGTTGGCGGAAAGAGATTCTTTGTTGGCGGTGAAAATGGGTCTGGTACGTGGGCGGGGCATTGAGGACATGGGGGGATCCCGCTGCATACTCGGCTTGGGGCCGTGATCCGGTGGTCTAGCTGCTGGGCAGTTTATGCAGCGGGTTCTCTCGTAATTCCTCGGGCCTTGAAACAGGGGTTTTTGTGGTCCTCCCCCGATACGTGGACCCATGTTTGTTGAAATGCTTGGGCATTATGTTGATCTGTGGTGTTGAAATTGCTGGAAATTGATTTATGGCTCTCTTATCGGATTTTGGCTGCAACAGCAAAATCTAAACAAATTAAAGTGACCTTTCTATTTTTTATTGGCAATACTGGTGTTGTGTATTTATTTCAGGTTAACAAGAAAAAGGGGATTGGTGGGAATGGGGGTATATATATGGCATTGGTATATGGGTTATAATTGGGAGGTCAAATGGATCCTCTAAGCCTTATAGAAAACAGAAGGAGTAGACCTACAATAGGAGTGCCACTAAGTCTGGGGCTCCTATACTGGACAGGGGGCTGGTAGGAATAGTAGGGAGGGGGGTTAGCTGCAGGAATCAGAGGGTCAGGAAAAAGGGGGGAGGGCATTGAAAGAGGAAGAGATAATGGGGGAAGGTGTTCAGGAAAGGGGGCAGGGCTGAGGCTCAGGTAATATAAGATAGTGAAACAGGAAGTGAAGCACACTAAATATTTTTTTCTTGTATTCCCCCCCACCCACCCTGCATTAGGAATGGTAAAGAGAGAAGGAATCATATTGTAGAGGTCACAGAGAGAAGAAAGAGAGCAAGCAAACACAGATATGGGCATGATGCTGACCAATTGGTTGGATCTTCATAAGACCGTCTGTGCTTTTCCCTTAAGGATGAGAATTGACTGCAGCCGGAGTTTACACGGGTGACGCAAATCGGTCTAAGCTAACTAACGGCAGTAATATACGGCAGTTATAAGAGCGGAAAGGATAATAAAGTTGATATTGTGGTGAAAATGGATCTGGCACATGGGCGGGGCATCGAGGACGTGGGGGGATCCCGCTGCATACTCGGCTTGGGGCCCTGATCCGGTGGTCTAGCTGCTGGGCAGGTTATGCAACAGGTTCTCTCGTAATTCCTCGGGCCTCGCCACAGGGGTTTTTGTGGTCCTCCCCCGATACATGGACCCATGTTCGTTGAAATGCTTGGGCATTATGTTGATTTGTGGTGTTGAAATTGCTTGAAATTGATTTATGGCTCTCTTATCGGATTTTGGCTGCAACAGCAAAATCTAAACAAATTATAGTGACCTTTCCATTTTTTATTGGCAATACTGGTGTTGTGTATTTATTTCAGGTTAACAAGAAAAAGGGGATTGGTGGGAACGGGGGTATATATATGGCATTGGTATATGGGTTATGATTGGGAGGTAAAATGAATCCTCTAAGTCTTAAATAGTGGTATGCCAAAGATACCCTGCATTTGTTAGGGAGCCGCTACAGCATGTTCCGCCCACTCTGTCAGCCATAAAGAACAAAGTTTGTTGCGGCATAAAATCTTAGGAGGTTGGAAGGAAGTTTTCCCAGTCAGGATGGGAACTATAAAGTGTAGGATATTGTTGAATTCTGGTGTCTTGTTTATCTTGCATAAGTGGTTAGAGCCCACCAGACAATCCTTCTCTATCTTGCCCACCAGACAATCCTCCTCAAGTGTGGTGTCTCCTTGCTCTATCAGCTCTATGTAAGGAATAGAAGCTACCTTTGTCTCGGTCAGTGTACCATTAGCAGAGATATTTCAAAACCCTATCTCTCTCCATAGACGTGGTACCAATACTAAAGGAGTGGTAGTTGTAGAGCTATCCCGATTTTGCTCATCATACAGACATATGTGAAACAATCTATTGATAAGCTGGTTGAGCTTCAAACAATGATCCTCCAGTAATATGTATACAGTGTCCTCAAACTATTTCAGTCAATCAAAGATAGTAGCGTTATGTTGACATGAAACCCAAAAATTTTCTTTCATGATTCAGATAAAGAATACAATTTTAAACAACTTTCTAATTTACTTCTCTTATCTAATCAGTTTTATTCTCTTGATATCATTTGTTGAAGGAGCAGCAATGAACTAATGGTTTCTAACTTAGCAAATGGGTGAGCCAATCACAATCAGTATATATATGCAGCCACTAATCAACAGCTAGAACCTAGGTTATCTGCTTCTCCTGAACTTGCCTAGATAAACCTTTCAGCAAAGGATAACAAGAAAAAGAAGCAAATTAAATAATAGAAGTAAATTGGAAAGTTGTTTAAAATGGTATTCTCTATCTGAATCATGAAAGAAAAAAATTGGGTTTCATGTCCCTTTAACCAAACTGGTTTAGTAACCCAGAATCCTGGGGGGTATACATGCAGCAGACCCAACAACACATGCAGTATGACTGACAGGATAGGCCTCACAACCTCATTGTCAGACGCTGTAAAGTTAGCTGAAGAACAAAGGGCAAGATTACAAGTTTTGCAGTATGGTGCGGTACTGCTATACCGCTGACAAATTGCCCATTGCACGTGGAATGGCAGGTCTCCCGTATTACAAGTCACTGCGGTATAGCTATTCCGCAAGCATTTTAGCCTGTAAAGCAATGATCCATTCCGCACTAAAAAAATTACGTTTGAGTGCAGGATTTCCATACCGCTGTATTACAAGTTGTGCGGTCCGGCTAAAATGCTTGCGTTATAACCTATACCGCCGTGATCCATACAGCAATCTGAGACCAGTAGTTATAGATTTTGAGAAACAAAAATGTTTCACAAAACTCATAACTAAAATGTTACAAAGTACACTAACACCCATAAACTGCTTATTAACCCCTAAACCACCACCCTCCCTCATCGCAAATACTATGTTAAACTTATAAACCCCTAATCCGCCACCCACCCATATAGCCAACACTATATAAAGCTATTAACCCCTAAACCGCCGGCCCCCCACATCGCTACTACTAAACTAAACCTATTAACCCCTAAATTGCTGGCCCCCACATAGCAAATCACTAAATTAAACTTTTAACCCCTAAACCTACACTCCCTCTAATTTTAAATTAAGTTTACAATAAAACTAATCTTTAAATAAATAAAAACTTACCTGTGAAATAAAAAAAAATAAGTTTAAACTATAAAGTAACCTAACATTACTATTTTAAAACAATAGAATTAACAAAAAATAAAAATAAATAAATTACAAATTAAAAAATCCTAACACTACAAAAAAAAATACATTACAAAAAATAAAAACTGTAAAATAACAAAAAATAAAAAACTCTTAAGATTACAAAAAATATTAAACAAAATTATCCAAAATAATAATTAAACCTAATCTAATACCCCTATAAAAAACAAAAAAGCCCCCCCCAAATAAAAACACCCCCTAACCTATCAATATTCTACCTATAGCCCTTTAAAGGGCCTTTTGTATGGTATTGCCCTGAAGCAATAAGCTCCTTTACCTTAAAAATTACAGTCCCCCCTAAAAGTAAAACCCCCCACCCAACCAACCCCCTAAAATAAAAAACGTCTGCAAAAAACCTAAGCTACCCATTGCCCCTAAATGGGCATTTGTATGGGCATTGCCATTAAAAGGGCATTTAGCTCTTTTGTGCCCAAAGCCCTAATATAAAAAAAAACCATAAAAAAAAAAACTAACACTAACCCCAGGAAATCTACTCACAGTTCCTGAAGTCCAGACATCCATCTTCATTCAGGCGGCGAGACATCTTCATCCAGGTGGCGACAATCGACATCTTCATCCATCACGGGGACATCTTCTATCTTTATCCCGGTGGCGCAGAGCTGTGGAGGTGTGGAGCATCATCACCGGCAGCGTGGAAATCCAGTGTGGAGCATCCTCTTCATACGATCACCGCCATACACTGAAGCTTGAATGCAAGGTACCCATTTAAAAATGGGGTACCTTGCATTCCTATTGGCTGACATTTTCAAATCAGCCAATAGGATGAGAGCTACTGAAATCCTATTGACTGTTTGAATCAGCCAATAGGATTTCAGTAGCTCTCATCCTATTGGCTGAAAAATTTGAAAATGTCAGCCAATACGAATCTTGGGTTTTGTGCGATATGGAGCTTATCGCACCATATCGCACAAGAGAAGGTTTTTCAGTAACTTGTAATGGCAGCGCTATGGAAAGTGCAATACCGCAATTTTTTTTGCCTTATTTTCGCACCCGGTATAGGGCAAAACTTGTAATCTTGGTGATAGGTAGGTCCACTTTATGTTAGAGATTTCCAGACTCTTCCAAAGCTGATCAGGTAGGTCAACTTAGAATCTCAAAATACTGAGTTAAACTAGGAAATAGTCCCTAAAAGGCTAACTTAATACAGGAGCTCCACACAAACACGTCTTGCAGCAACAGCTATAGGCCCCCGGCCAGCCCCGTATATATTTATATTTTTTTGTAAAATATATATCTATATGAATCTATAATTATATATCTATATCTATATGTATATATATATATATATATATATATATATATATATATATATATATATCAGAAGAGAGAGAACAGCACCCCTGAGATAGAACAAAAGCTAGAATAACTTCCATGCGTGTTCATTTCTATTGCAACTCAGGGTGCACGTTCTTTTAGCGCACTATGCCTTTTCACAGAGAAAAAAATATCCTGTAGCATATCAGTCTGACCCTGCCCAATGACAGTCCAGCGCCGAAATACCAGGCAATTCTTCTCTGAACAAGAGAAACAACAACCCCAGATGATCGTTTCGGCCTTCTGTGGGCCTCGTCAGTGAGGTGCAGCTGTATCTCTCTAAGGGCAAGTGTGCAAGGCGTCGAAGTCTGGCTTCCCCCATTACTCTTAGGGAGACCCAAGAGCGATTGGCATAAATATCAGAAGAGAGAGAACAGCACCACTGAAATAGAACAAAAGCTAGAATAACTTCCATGCCTGTTCATTTCTATTGCAACTCAGAGTGCACGTTCTTTTAGCGCACTATATATATTGTATATATAGATATATTTAAAAATATACATATATGGGGGGCGGAGTTAGCCACTACAAGGACAAGACGTGTTTTTCTCTTGCTCCTGCTCCCAAACATGATCTTTGTTATATTCTGAAAAATCTAGCTGATAAAAATACATAAACAGCCTTCATTACTCCTTAGTGGCCAGCCACACAAAGATCTAGGCTTATAAGACATTTCCTTTTCAAGATTTTTACAGAGCAGGGGCAGAGACACCATACTCCTACATGAAGAGGCCCTGATCATCAGAGACACCGGCTCTATTTTTGCATCAACCCAGCATGGCTTCTAGACTAAGGATTCTAAGAGGTTATTGAAGTGTCATCGCCACACATCAGAGCAATCCGGAACAGTGGTTTTCTGCAGACATACCCTCTGATCAGGGCCACGAACCCCCACTTTCTAACTGGACACTCCAGCAATCATTTGGACTACCCGTCCCTTTCCGCTCTCTGCTAGTCACTAAGGGAGCAGTTTATTGGTCAAGCGTGACGATCACAGCAGTATGGGGCCGCTACAGGGTGAGGAGGATTGTCTCACCCGGTCATGTATAGATGCATCCTATGCTGACTTAAAGCAGAGCATACTGGGACTCCTACAACTAGCGAAGCAGCTACCACAGGCCTTCTCTCCTACCTACAACTATGGGATGCAGCAAGAGACGACCCCCACTTGTGTCCAACAGACCGGCAGACCTCGGGATACAAGAGTTCACCGGGACTTGTCAGCAGCAGCTGACCTCATATATGTGAGCCCTAAATCAGATGCCATCTACTCTGATAGCCGCCGGAATTCATTAACAGGGGAGCCGTCTCTATTGCTCTCACGAGAATTACGGCATTATCATGGAGCCCCTACTCTGGCTGCCAAATATCAAAGGCAAAAGAAACTGTCAACACATGTACTTGTTGAGGCTAAGGAGCTGTTGGATTTAGCTGCTCACTACCTTAGAGCCGTAACCCACCACTCCATTACTGAACTTTTTGACGCATGGTCATACATAAGATTGTTGGGAACCACTTCCTTCGATATATTAACTTTTTACAGGTTAGGTGTTGGCTAGATTTAGACTTTTAGCATCGGATCCTCATTTATAGCTTCCTTATGTTATAGTTATGCTGGGGTATTCCACTGTTTAATATTTAGGCTTAAATGTCTTTTTATAGTTAATATGTTTTCACACTTATCTGAGACCTAGTCACCCCCTAGTTAGATGCTCTGGCGCCTTATGTTCTTATTGCTTCCCCTCATGGATCTTGCTCACCATTAAGTCTCCCCTCAACACTGTTTAAGCATTTCTCCATGTTTTTTCTCTGCCTGGTGATTTTTACCACTCATTGATAGCCCTGAAGGGGCAGCACTTCTCAACTTATTCTAGAATTACTTTATGCACAACCTACGACCTGCAAAAAATTAAAAAAATAAAAATGCATCTCATGGCCCAGAGGTTTATGATTGCTCCCAAACAGGAGACTCATCTGATTGCATCTTATGCTAACCTACTTATAACTCTTTTAGATATACCCACAGACGCCTTTACTTCCATCTAAAATTTTATTTGTTAGTATTATTGCCCTAAGCTCATTACCACAGCTGCCGGCGGCCGAGGCAGCGTAGCAATTAATAAGGGTAGAAAGGGAAGGAAGGATGTTTCTGTGTAGTATGATGTTAGCTAATCTTTCCTGGGGAATATAAGTAGCAGTTAGATACCATCAGTGATTGTACTTGTTTATATGTGTTAAACCCTTCAGCGGGTCTCTGTCTATGGGATCTCTCACTACATTCCCACACACATTCACTTACGTTGGCAGCTATTTGACTATTTTGCGTAGATCATTAATTCTCCCCCACGCCAGGCTAAACATGTCCTGAGACTCATAGAGCTCTGAGAGTTATTTGATAGCAGCACATTTGCAGAGTTTTAGTGTATACATGTCCGAATATTAGTTCACAGTTTATCAATAGTGTCCTCAAGCTTAAGCAATCATATTATCTTATCAGATATCCTTCCTGCCTCCGTCCCCCATCCCCCTCCCCCCTCTAACTAGAGCGGCTCTTGCCCGTTGAATTTCCCTTCCCCCTCAAAAAAAAAAAAATACAAAAAACCCTCACAACGCTTATCCCCCATCTGGCCCCAATTTACTTCAAAGAGATAAGCTGTCTTACAGTTCCCACGGCTCCTGGGGGACCATTCTTATCTTTATTCTTAAGTTAAAGGGTTTTCTCAAAAAAATAAAACAACTGAGGTTTCATTATTTTATGTCTAAGTCACATTTATTTTCTATGCTAGTGTTTATGGTCGTTCATCTTATATATCATACACTTCTGGATTAATACGCCAGACATAATGTTATTATTTATGCCAGTTCTTACTCTCTTAATATTGAACTTGATGTACTGTTAACCGTTTGTTTTATAGGACTATTACAGAATAGACATGGCAATTATAACTGTTATATTAGCATCCTAAAGTTTTAGCTCATAGCTATTTCCTGTTTGAGATTTGTATGATTGTGTTTATCAACTATGATCTGTGACTGGACATACTCTCTGTCTTGTTATTTTATATTGCCTCAATAAAAAAAAAAATAAATAAATAAAAAAAAAAAAAAAAAAAAAAAATATACATATATATCGTATATATAGATATATTTAAAAATATATATTTAAAAATAAAAAGAGAATTTTCTTCTAAATGAAGAAGATATAAATTAAAGTATTTCTATTAAAAAAAACAAAAACATATTAGAATTGTTAAAAAATATATTGCATATTTCAAGATATTTGACTGGAAAGGGCTCCAGTATGTGCAATTAAATATTTACACATATGAACAAATAAATACACATATATAGAAATATATATTCATACCCACATACAAATAAATATACACCTCTGAGCCCTTCCGAGTCAAACACCTTGTCATATCCCCTTTTAACCCCTTTAAAACATTTTTTTCAATATAAAACTGGTATTTTTTTATTAAAAATGTCAATATATGAGTGTAATATTTTATTTTAATATGTTTTACATGTGATTTGTGAAACTTTTCTTTTAACCCTAACACTTTCGTTAAGGGTCTTTTAAACTTGAAAACAAGCTATAACTTTTAACTATGAGTGATGTTTAGCAAGGTTACAATCTCTATTAAAGGTATAGGGAAACTTTTTTAGCGCTTTTCTTTTTCATTTATTTTACAACCAAGAATGTATATTTTTAATCATAGAACAGATCATTTGCGCCACACAGGGCAGAGTATCCCATTATAGAAGGCTTAGAAACGAACTTTGTCAAATAAAGAAAGAGCATAACAGGAAAATTTACATCATATGATTTATACTAATACAATACCTCCTGGGATCTCCTAAAGAGAAAGTAAAATTAAACTATGAACCGATAATTTATGTATTCATTGTTTGGATTTTGTTATTTTATACATAGACATCAACATCTACATAAAAAAAAGATGCATTGAATTCAATGAATTTGAGTGTTCCCCTCTAGATCATGCTTGTTCCAAATTAGTGGAGCCTATAAAAGGATTAATTAGTTGTCTCTGATTTTCTTGGGAAAGAGGGATTGTATCAGCCTACCCCATTTTCTGAAGAACCTTTTAATCCTGGTATCTGACTTAAATGAGATATCAAATTGTTCTGTAATAAGTTGGTCTTGCATCCTTTTACTAAATGTGGAAAAACTTGGTCCATGTTTAGATTTTCAGGAACTTATTATAAGATGGCGGCCTAAATAAATATTTTAGCGCTTTTCTGGTTAACGAACGGCCAGATTGCGAGTTTTGCGTTAGGAGCTATGCTGTGCTAACTAGCAGTTTTTTCTCACCGCTCACTTACCTACAGCGCTGGTATTACAGGTTTTTATAAACCCGGCATTAAAAGGCAAGAAGTGAGCGTAGAGCAAAATTTTGCTCCATACCGCACTCAAATACCAGCGCTGCTTAAGTCAGTGGTGAGCTGGTCGTACGTGCTCATGCACGATTTCCCCATAGACATCAATGGGGAGAGCCTGCTGAGAAAAAAGTCTAACACCTGCAAAAAAGCAGCGTAAAACTCAGTAACGCAGCCCCATTGATTCCTATGGGGAAACACATATTATGCTTACACCTAACACCCTAACATAAACCCTGAGTCTAAACACCCCTACCCTTACACTTATTAACCCCTAATCTGCCGCCCCCGACATCGCCGCCACCTACATTATTCTTATTAACCCCTAATCTGCCGCTCCGGACATCGCCGCCACCTACATTATACTTATTAACCCCTAATCTGCTGCCCCTAACATCGCCGCCACCTACATTATATTTATTAACCCCTAATCTCCCGCCCCCAATGTCGCCGCAACCTACATACACTTATTAACCCCTAATCTGCCGCCCTCAACGTCGCCGCCACTATATTAAATGTATTAACCCCTAAATCTAAGTCTAACCCTAACACCCCCTAACTTAAATACAATTTAAATAAATCTAAATAAAATTACTATCATTAACTAAATTATTCCTATTTAAAACTAAATACTTACCTATAAAATAAACCCTAAGCTAGCTACAATATAACTCATAGTTACATTGTATCTAGCTTAGGTTTTATTTTTATTTTACAGGCAAGTTTGTATTTATTTTAACTAGGTAGAATAGTTAGTAAATAGTTATTAACTATTTACTAACTACCTAGCTAAAATAAATACAAATTTACCTGTAAAATAAAACCTAACCTAAGTTACAATAACACCTAACACTACACAATAATTAAATAAATTAACTAAATTAAATACAATTAAATAAATTAAATTAGCTAAATCACAAAAAAACAAACACTAAATTACAGAAAATAAAAAACAAATTACAGATCTTTAAACTAATTACACCTAATCTAATAGCCCTATTAAAATAAAAATAGCCCCCCCAAAATAAAAAAAACCCTAGCCTAAACTAAACTACCAATAGCCCTTAAAAGGGCCTTTTGTGGGGCATTGCCCCAAAGAAATCAGCTCTTTTTCCTGTAAAAAAAAATAGAAACACCCCCCAACAGTAAAACCCACCACCCACACAACCAACCCCCCAAATAAAATACTAACTAAAAAAACCTAAGCTCCCCATTGCCCTGAAAAGGGCATTTGGATGGGCATTGCCCTTAAAAGGGCATTTAGCTCTATTGTGGCAAAAAGTCCCTAACCTAAAAAATAAACCCACCCAATACACCCTTAAATAAATCCTAACACTAACCCCCGAAGATTCACTTACTGGGAGAAGTCTTCATCCAAGCGGCAAGATGTCCTCAACGAAGCCAGCAGAAGTGGTCCTCCAGACGGGCAGAAGTGGTCCTCCAGACGGGCAGAAGTCTTCATCCAGACGGCATCTTCTATCTTCATCCTTCCGGCACGGAGCGGTTCCATCTTCAAGACATCCAAGATGGCGTCCCTTAGATTCCGATTGGCTGATAGAATTCTATCAGCCCATCGGAATTAAGGTAGAAAAAATCCTATTGGCTGATTGGATCAGCCAATAGGATTGAACTTCAATCCTGTTAGCTGATCAAATTAGCCAATAGGATTGAGCTTGCATTCTATTGGCTGTTCCAATCAGCCAATGGAATGCGAGCTCAATCCTATTATACTTATAATACTTATAGGTAAGTATTTAGTTTTAAATAGGTATAATGTAGTTAATGATAGTAATTTTATTTAGATTTATTTAAATTATATTTAAGTTAGGGGGTGTTAGGGTTAGGGTTATACTTAGGTTTAGGGGTTAAAAAATTTAATATAGTGGCGGCGATGTTGGTGGCGGCAGATTAGGGGTTAATAAATGTAATGTAGGTGGCTGCGATGTTAGGGGTGGCAGATTAGGGGTTAATAATATTTAACTAGTGTTTGCGAGGTGGGAGTGCGGCGGTTTAGGGGTTAATATGTTTATTATAGTGGCAGCGATGTCCGGAGCGGCAGATTAGGGGTTAATAATTTTATTATAGTGTTTGCGATGCAGGAGGGCTTTGGTTTAGGGGTTAATAGGTAGTTTATTGGTGTTAGTGTACTTTTTAGCACTTTAGTTATGAGTTTTATGCTACAGCGTTGTAGTGTAAAACTCATAACTACTGACTTTAGAATGCGTTAGGGATCTTGGAGGTAGAGGGTTGACCTGTTAACGCTGCTTTTTTACCTTAACGCACAACTTGTAATCTAGCCATTTGTTTTCTGTGCTCTAGAGTAATGTCGGCTGTGCTAAACCTTCTCTGGTTATTATTTTTTACCATGGACTTGTATTTTCAATTTGCATGCTAATTTTAGCACGCTCCAGCTAATTTGATATTGCGCCCTACTCTATTTTTTTTTTATCTTTATTTATAACCCAAAAGTGTAATCAATATGATAAAAGAAACACAATTGTTTTTTCAGCGCACAGCGCAGGGTGTCTTGAGAAACAAAAGAGAAATAGTAAATAAAGACATATTTGTATCAATGTAGCGATACAATATTAAACAAACAGCTCCATATTTGAACAAAATACAGAAATATTGTACATTGGACAGGTCCTTATTTGACCATGATACAAAATAAAAAGACTATGCAATATATATGGAATAATAACATCTGTACATTGAACACTGTGTGATATTTTAAATTACATTAAAAAAAAAGTTAATGAAAAGCACACAAAGAATACATTTAATGATACCACTACAGTCCTCATTGGCTACTTTTGACAGAAATTACCAAATGGCTGAGAGACCAAAACTGAGGGAAAGAAAGAAAAAAAGTGAGAGGAAAAACAAAACAAAAGGGAAGGGAATGGAAGGGAAAGGGGCCCTTTCTCAGCCCACCTCCCTGTAGTTCGATACCCAAAGAGGGGGAACTACACCTAACAAGACAAGATCAGCAAAGCTCTTAGAACTCAAAAAGGGAGATAGAATATTTTTTTGGACTAACAGCGGGTATGACTTAATTACTGGTAGCAAGCCATGAATACATTTATTGATTTTCTTTTCTGTTGCTAACTGAGTATGCAAAGATTCATATATAATTTGCGATTGGATTTCCTTAAGAAAAAGCACAAAAGGAGGAGCCATATGTACCTGCCAATTCTTAGTTATAAGATATCTGGCTGTCAGAATAATGGTCTTAAGAGGATATAAATATTGAAAGCCTGTATAATTACGTACACTTAAAAAAACTACCTCTTCTATAGAAAATTGAATAGATAATTTGAATAAATGATTAACCCAATACTGAATTTTCTGCCAATATTGAAAATTTTTTGGACATGACCAGAACATATGTATCAAATTAGCATTTGGAAAATGACACCATGTACAAGCAAAGGATTGCATAGGGTAAAAACATGACAAGTGGAGATATATAATAATTATTAATAAGTTTAACATGAGATTCTTTCTAGCTCATAGCGATCATTTGTCTAACGATAAAAATCTCTGACTAATCATATCCACGTTTACTGTAGGAAAAAAACCTGTCCAATCATTACATAAATTATCGAATAATGGAAGGGTTTGTTTGGCCAACATAAGATCATACATGAGCGAGATTGAAGTATTGCCTGTTGTAAACTTATTAATACACATATTAATCTCAGACCAATCACTTACTGAATCAGTTACCAAATTCCGACTTTCAATAAAATGGCGAAGTTGAAAATAAGCAAACAAATTGTTACTGGGAAGACCAAATTGTTGAAAATGTGTATCTGAGGGTAAAATATGCAAACTTTCTGAAAGTGTTTTATAGATAAATTTAAGACCATTCCCCTCCCAACCTCTAAAAACTTTATGGTGGATTCCTGGAATAAATTCAGGGTTACCTCTTATAGGTAAAAACTCTGAAAAATATGGGACCACTATTAAAATAGAGCAAAACTTTTTCCATGCTATAATTACATTTTTAATAATGATCAATGACTGAATCTTTGATGTAATATTTTTGACCGAACAATGTAGAATAGCCTTTAATGAAAATGGCAAAATAACGTAACTTTCTAAGTCATACTCAATAGAAGCATAATTATTGGAATCTGTAATCTAATCAAACGCAATTTTTACCAATGTGGCAATGTTATAGAGTCTTTGATTAGGTAAAGCCAACCCTGCTAAACTCTGTTTTTGCATGATTCTAATTAGTGAGATACAAGGTTTTTTACTTCCCCAGATAAACCTGGATTGACATGCATAGAATTGTTGTAAGTCTGAGTTTGTAAGAAGCAAAGGTAAATTTTGAAAAGGATATAATACACGCGGAAAAATAATTGTTTTGATTACATTAACTCATGCTGAAATGGATAGGGGAAAAAAGCCCATAATTCAAGATCCTTTGTGATCTTCTGTAATAAAAGATGAAAATTTAAATTATACAATTTTTGATATCTAAAAGAGTCAACTACCTTAAAGGGATGATACTGATATTATGCCCTGGATTTAATCTCCCAGATAAATTCACTTTTTTCAAAAGTAAGAACTGAATTCAGAAAATAATCGCAAGATTAAAGGAATAGTTTGGGACGTGTTATCCAAAAACAATAGAATCCCGTTAATAATTAAATATGAAATAGGTTTATTGTATATTTTATGTACAAAATGAACAAATTGCTCCTGAAATCCACATTTTTCAATAGCCTTAAATAAATATTGCCAGGTAATGGAATCAAAAGCTTTTTCATTGTCTACCGTAAGAAGAGCTATTTCAGAAAAATTACCATTTCTTTTGGATTTTTCCAGATTTCAAGCATAATCTAAGAGAGTGACCACTTTGCGGATATTTTTAGAGGAATTCCTGCCAGCCATAAAACCGGTCTGATCCGGATTTATAATCATATATAGGCACTTAGTCAATCTGGATGCAATGATAGAGGTTAAAATGTTATAATCAGTATTAAGAACTGAAATTGGTCTATATGAAGCTGGATCTTCTTCAATATTAACTTCTACTAGTTACTACTACTAATATTAGCGGCGTCAAAATAAATAGACGTAGAAGACATAGAATTGTTAGATGAATAATAATCGTTAAATAATCTTTCTAACGTACCTTTAATCTCCTTAGCTAGAATTTTGTAAAATTCTGTGGGCAAAAAATCAGGTCACACGGCTTTACTTAATTTAGCTTTTTCTATTGCTTTGATAATTTCTTCTCCTGAAATTGAAGAATTTAGTGCTTTTAAATGTTCCTCAGAAATCTTAGGCAGTCTAACTTTTGTCCAAAAGCTTCTACCTCATTATATAATTTTTGGTAAAACCTGTAAAATGCTTGAATGATATTTTTAGTGTCTACACATTTTTTATTACCTGATTTGATAGCTGTAATATAATTCCTGCTCTTTCTATTTTTAACCAACTTAGCTAAATATTTTGCTGGACATCCATGATAAGATCTAAACTGTATATTAAGTTTTAACTCCTCCCTATGAGATTTCATTTTTAAAAACACATCCCGATCTCTTCTAGCTTCACAATATTTATTCCAGTTATATTCAGATACTTCATTATAATATCTTCTATATGCATTTCTAACTTGATTTGCAAGTTGGATTTCAGCTGCCCTAGTTTTCTTATTCAAGGCATGGATATATGCTTTAATTTTGCCTCTTTTTTTATCTTTTATTTATAGACCAACAATTAATATACATTGCAGTGATTCAAGACAAAATTAATAAAACATATTCATGTTACTATACACAAACAAGAATAGATTCAACTCAAAAACAAGTGTAATGTAAAAACAATAATTTATATATGTATGTATCAATATATAAACATTGCATTTTATTCCTTTAACCTGAGTACACTGTTGGGGTATTTTAACTTAAATAAATAAAAAAGACACCCCTAAACAAAACAAAACAAAACACAAAAACAAAAACATTTTTTTAATTTGTATATATTATGATTATAAATACACTGCCTTGGACGATTCACAAAATGTCTCTATTTTATTGAACTGTGCAATATTAAAAGTAAGGAAATTTTGACTTCTACAGGGAGTGCAGAATTATTAGGCAAGTTGTATTTTTGAGGATTAATTTTATTATTGAACAACAACCATGTTCTCAATGAACCCAAAAAACTCATTAATATCAAAGCTGAATAGTTTTGGAAGTAGTTTTTAGTTTGTTTTTAGTTATAGCTATTTTAGGGGGATATCTGTGTGTGCAGGTGACTATTACTGTGCATAATTATTAGGCAACTTAACAAAAAACAAATATATACCCATTTCAATTATTTATTTTTACCAGTGAAACCAATATAACATCTCAACATTCACAAATATACATTTCTGACATTCAAAAACAAAACAAAAACAAATCAGTGACCAATATAGCCACCTTTCTTTGCAAGGACACTCAAAAGCCTGCCATCCATGGATTCTGTCAGTGTTTTGATCTGTTCACCATCAACATTGCGTGCAGCATCAACCACAGCCTCCCAGACACTGTTCAGAGAGGTGTACTGTTTTCCCTCCTTGTAAATCTCACATTTGATGATGGACCACAGGTTCTCAATGGGGTTCAGATCAGGTGAACAAGGAGGCCATGTCATTAGATTTTCTTCTTTTATACCTTTTCTTGCCAGCCACGCTGTGGAGTACTTGGACGCGTGTGATCGGGCATTGTCCTGCATGAAAATCATGTTTTTCTTGAAGGATGCAGACTTCTTCCTGTACCACTGCTTGAAGAAGGTGTCTTCCAGAAACTGGCAGTAGGACTGGGAGTTCAGCTTGACTCCATCCTCAACCCGAAAAGCTCATCTTTGATGATACCAGCCCAAACCAGTACTCCAACTCCACCTTGCTGGCGTCTGAGTCAGACTGGAGCTCTCTGCTCTTTACCAATCCAGCCACGGGCCCATCCATCTGGCCCATCAAGACTCACTCTCATTTCATCAGTCCATAAAACCTTAGAAAAATCAGTCTTGAGATATTTCTTGGCCCAGTCTTGACGTTTCAGCTTGTGTGTCTTGTTCAGTGGTGGTCGTCTTTCAGCCTTTCTTACCTTGGCCATGTCTCTGAGTATTGCACACCTTGTGCTTTTGGTCACTCCAGTGATGTTGCAGCTCTGAAATATGGCCAAACTGGTGGCAAGTGGCATCTTGGCAGCTGCACGCTTGACTTTTCTCAGTTCATGGGCAGTTATTTTGCGCCTTGGTTTTTCCACACGCTTCTTGCAACCCTGTTGACTATTTTGAATGAAACGCTTGATTGTTCGATGATCACGCTTCAGAAGCTTTGCAATTTTAAGAGTGCTGCATCTCTCTGCAAGATATCTCACTATTTTTGACTTTTCTGAGCCTGTCAAGTCCTTCTTTTGACCCATTTTGCCAAAGGAAAGGAAGTTGCCTAATAATTATGCACACCTGATATAGGGTGTTGATGTCATTAGACCACACCCCTTCTCATTACAGAGATGCACATCACCTAATATGCTTAATTGGTAGTAGGCTTTCGAGCCTATACAGCTTGGAGTAAGACAACATGCATAAAGAGGATGATGTGGTCAAAATACTCATTTGCCTAATAATTCTGCACTCCCTGTATATATATATATATATATATATATATATATATATATATATACACAAGTACAAAGAGATTCTAGTAATAATACTCACTGGATTTGTGACAGAAAAATCTTAATGGAGTGTGTGAGTGTCCCTTTATTTCCCTTTCATTTTCTTTTTTAGAGCAAAGGCTTTTACATGGAAAAACCGTGAGATGTGTGCAAATGTGTTTAAGCTTAGTTAACTTTTCCAGAGAACAGGTTTTTTTTTTGTTTTTTTGTCTTTTGTGTGTGTGTTTATAGTAACAAAGCCTGGTTTTTAGGCACTAGAACTGTAAAGGCATGGTGAAACCAGAAATAACTTGTATAACTCTATTAGATAAAGAGGGCTTGCAAAAGAACCTGACTTGACTACCTTGTTCAGAACCCCCAAAAAACTAAAGAGAATAACCTATAAAATATCCAGCAATCCCCCCTATTTCCGGAGCTCAGCTAGAGAAAAAATATCTAACAAACACTTTTTCTTTATGTAGATAATACAAGACAATTTCATAGGACTTTTTTGTTAGTGAAATCCTCAGAGAGTATACATAAATTATTGTGGGATGTATTTGATAGTCACTTATGAAAGAGAACAAACATTCTAAACAAATATATATATGTCCTCAAACATATCACAACAATCTTGAACAAATTAGTTGCAGGCTGCCAGAGGTAGGTCATAGACAGGATATTCAATATATAAAGAGAATTGTACAACGTCCAGTAATTATAATCCACACTGCAACTGAATTTATTCCCACAATGAAAAAAGGAAAGTTCAAGGAGAAAAGATACTTATCAATATTTTTATAAATTTAAAGCTAGCAACAAGCTAGTCTTGGGTGAAATATAAAGCTGCGAGCAGAGGCATAGCTAGAATATAGCTACTGTATATAGTGACACTATTTTACCCACCAGTACTGTATTTAGTGAGTTAGTGACACAGTCTGTAATCTGCCAGTGAGATGGCTGGCCTGACCATACCCACCCCAGTACTTTATAAAGTTACCACAGTAGTCAGTGACATGGTCCCGCCCCCCCGTACTGTAAATAGTGGTACTGTATAGTGACACTGTTTACCCCACGCCCCCCCATGCTGTAGTAACAAGGTTTGTAATTTGCTGGTTCCACAAACATACACACACATACATGCATAAATACACACACAGTCACATACATACACACACACACACACACATACATGCATAAATACACACACAGTCACATACATACATACACATACACACACACATAAACACCAATGGGTAAAACAGAAACACTAACCCCTGTAGTCAGAGACACTAGTGAAGCATCATGTCACACTCACATGATATCAGTGCAGGCAGTGGCACGTCAACTTTTTTAATTTGAAAAAATAAAGAAAAACACATTTATTTATTTTTGAAGCTGGGCCCACACCCTCAGGGGCCCAGTCACAGTTACTACCCTCTGCACCCCCTGTAGTTCCGCCCCTGGCTGAGAGATTTTCAAAGATGCAACTGTACTGTCCTGTTTAAAGGTATATCCACTGGATAACTTGAGAGCCCTTAGGGAGGGTATGAAACAAGATTATGTAGCACTGATCAGTTTGTTGGGTTATACTGATGGACAGTTACCTATCCTGAAATTTAAGGAGTGCTATTTTAATCCACAAAAGTTACGTGCACACAAATAAAATAGAGATACTTGCGACTCCAGTAAAAATGATCTGGACAGAACCTAGACCATCGAAATCTTGCTGATTCCTGGGACACTCCAATAAGTAATTTAGCGTGGAGGATACAGGGTCTTGCTGTGATAACTGACTCTGGAGGGGAAGGCTGTTGTTCTGATGGATTGTTTTAACACCCGCAAGATGGGGGGATGCCCGTATCCCTCCGTGCACCACCTACCCCTGTCTACTAGTGGGGCTCGCCACTTAGGATCACAACCGGCACCTTTTTCTTTTCCCTGTGCTAACCAGCAGTTCTGGTTGCAGCAGTACAGCTCACAGCATGCAAAATTTCCGATCAGCCACCTCTCCAGTCTACTCCTTGCTTCGTCGTTAGAGGATTACACCTCAATCCTTGGACTCCCACAGCTATAGGCTTGGATGCTGCCTAGTGCCCAAACCAGCCCTTGAGAATCGTGGGGCCACGGGGCAAATGGCGGGGAGAGATAGAAGTGCGGTAGCTACTTCTTTCAACCGCTACAGAGGATCACTACCAGCGTGAAAGCTCCGCCCCAACAGGAAGTCTGCCCTACTCTATTATTAGCGCTCTACTTGTAATCTGGGCCTATATGTGCTAACTGTGCAAATCAACAGATTCATGCAAACCATCTGTACTGTTATATATCTAACATATAATATGTTCTACAAGACTCATTTAAAGGGACATGAAAGTCATACATAGTTCATTTCATTTTAAGAGAGTTTTTAAATCAAAATGATTTCTCTTGGTATTCTTTGTAGAAAAGCATACCTTGGTAGGCTTAGGAGCAGCGATGTACTACTGGTAGGGATGGGCGAATGTTTCACAACATTCGAAAAATGAAACAAATTTTAACACATTCGTTCGTTCAAATCGAATTTTGAATGTTTACATAACATTCTAACATTCGATTTCGAATTTTACGATTACAGTCGAAAATATTCTTTTCGAAAAATTTGAATTTATATTTGTAATAGTATTTCTAATGCTTTCTTTAAATGTAATATTCAAATTATGCAATATTCAAATTAGAAAAATTCGAATTTATATGTTTGTAATAGTATTTCTAATGCTTTCTTTAAATGTAATATTCAAATTATGCAATATTCTATATAGAAACATTCAAAATGATATATTTGTATCTATTATGTATCAATTTACTAGATTCCCTCCCTACCACATGAACTATTGAACTTCTGAATAGTATTTGTTAAATAGAATGTTAAATTCGAAATTTCGAATGTGGACATTTGATATAATTATAAATATTCGAATTCAAAAGTGACATTCAAAAACTGTAAATAGCATTCGATTATAGAATTTTTAAGAATATTCGTTCTTATCAACATTTGGATTTATAATTCGAATTTCGGTAATAACATTCGTTCTAACATTCAAATTCGGAAATTTATACATTCGCCCATCCCTACTAGTGGTTGCTAGCTAGTGATTAGTGCTGGCTACACACATATGTGTCTTGTCATTGGCTCACCAGGTGTGTTCAGCTAGCTCCCAGTAATGTATTACTGCTCTAAAACTGACTTTAACCACAAGTTTCAAACCTTTGGCTGGGGTTAAACACATAGGTCTAGATTTTAAGTGCTTAGCTACAGATAGAACAACTGTCCATAAAATAGATGCGCCAAAATATTAAGGATCTGTTTTCAGTCCATCTGTCTCGGTTGATTGTGGGAGTACTACTGAATAGGTGATCCTAATACGATCTTCCGGAAGCCAGCTCTTCAAAAAGTTTCATGTAAATCCTAAACCGCTAGGATAGTCTAAAAAAGATAAAAAGGAAAAGGGCACCCCCCAAATGGTGTGGTACTTCCAATAAAAAGATATGTGATGAAAATCGATTCTACTCACAAGATGTTGTGCACAAGAAAAGTGCTATACAGCCAGTCTGGACCATTAATGCCGCCCAGTGAGCATACTCAATAATATGGAATATGATTCTGTTTCTTTTAAAAGATCTGACTCCACTTGACCATTATTAAAATAGTGCATAAGTTTCAAGCTCCTTAATATTTTTTGGCGCATCTATTTTATGGACGCTTGTTGTTCTATCTGTAGCTAAGTATTTTACAGCCTTTTACACAACTTTTAACTGGTTGTGTAGAGGACGACAATAGGATCTACTTTTGGTATTGTTTTGTATTTATAACATTATTTGTTATATTATTATATTTTCTATACATTTCCGTAATTTCTTGTTGAACTAGTGGAGATTTATATGCAGATTGGTTTTTCTATACGCAAACATCTTTTTTTCCTTTACTTTAACATAAAAGATGCAGAGTTTGTCTGAAAGAAAAAGTGGGCATGTTAGCCTTGTTAATAAAAAGGAAGACAAACCTTTAAATCAATACAATGTGAAACATTTGTTCAATAAATTAGATGCTATCATAAAAGAACATACACTGGTGGGATGTGGATACTCTCAAGAAATATGTGGAGAGGAAACACATCCCTAGAGGTCTTAGGATCTTGAAACACTGTTCTTTTAAGAATAATGAGGAATTGTTAGAGAAGTGGAATAACATTCTGAATGAATGCTCCTTTAAATTAATTGATTTATTTATCTTATAAAGAGAGTATTTAGTAAAAGAAGCTAGTGATGAAATAGAGTATCTTCAGATGGAATACATTTTTTTTAATCAACTGAAGAGTATTCTGAACTAAATAAAGGTGTCATTGAAAACTGATAATTACTAAAAGAAACTAGTTGCTAATAAAAAGAAAAAAATGGCTTGTGATGAAGATGGTTATAAAGAAGGTTTAGTCTATAAGTACAATAAGAGAAAAAGTAAATCCCATGTAGTTAAATCTAAAGATGAAACTATAGAAAAGGACAACAAAGAAGATAATTGGACAAACGTCCACTACAAAAATCTAAAGATAAGAAAAAACATCAAACTAATAATGGCCAAAAAGGTATCAATAGACAGAGAAATAGACTGTACAATCAGGATAAACAGGGGACTCTAAATAGAGAAAGGTTTAATAGTTACAACAACTCGCTCTCTACTAGTAAAATAAACTTTAGATCTTCCAACTCTAACCCTACAAATTTTAAAGACACAAGCAGGGAGTCTAGGGAAGAAGGTGAAATTTGAAAAACTAACAAAGGGAATTTTTAATCTCTCCAACTATAAATTAAATAATGAAGAATTATCGGTACTACATAAGGGTTTATCTTTCAGTCCATCGAACAGCCATAATATTTTTTATTTGTTTGTTGACCTAAATAGATTAATTAAAAAATTAATGTTACAGAAATAATTTAGCAACAAAAAATGTGAAAATAAACAAGAACCCTTATTTTAACTGACAATATGGACAGTAGGATGAGATCAGAATATCACATATCTTTTTATTGGAAGTACCACACCATTTGGGGGCGCCCTTTTTATCTTTTTTAGACTATCCTAAATTACAAGTGGTGTGCATTTTAGCGCTCTTGCTAGGGCGTAAACTTTGCTAGAAGTAATCTTTTTGCACACAGGTTAGCAGGTGTATTACAAGTTGAAAGTAAAAGTTTTCCACACAAATGAAAACTGACGCATGCTTAATATCAAACCGTGCTTACGCATTTGCCCCAAAGGGGCCTATCTATCAAGCTCCAGATAGAGCTTGAGACCCGTGTTTCTGCAGGCTCGCCAGAAACACCAGTTTGCTCTGAGCAGGCGGACAGACATCGCCGCAATTCAACCCGATCGAGTACGATCGGGTTGATTGACACCCCCCTGCTGGTGGCCAATTGGCCGTGATTCTGCAGGGGGCGGCGTTGCACCAGCAGCTCTTGTGAGCTGCTGGTGCAATGCTGAATATGGAGAGCGTATTGCTCTCCGTATTCAGCGAGGTCTGGCGGACCTGATCCGCATTGTCGGATCAGGTCCGCCAGACTTTGTTAAATAGAGGCCATAGACTACAATAGAGAGTGTAGAAGAAAAAAAACTAACACATCATTCACGCACTAATCCGAGTTTTAATTATTATAATAATTATTATTAATTATTTTAAAAAAATATTATAGATACTGTAAAATATACATATATTATATGTATTATTCATTTTTTTACAGTATCTATAATAATTTGTATAGTTATTATTAATATTTTTTAATATTTTATTTAATATTTCAATAACACGCCTTAAGATAACTACATTTTCATATGAGCTAACCCAACACTGCATTACACCTACATTGTGAAGCCCAAAGCATGTTACGCATATTTTACATTCCTATTTTCTTTACATAGGAAAAAAATATTTTTTATTATTAAATATATACTTCTATATTTATGTAATAATGTTAATCTAAAATAGATATCTATATTTATATAAATATACTAGGTATGGTTGTATACAGATATATATAGAAATATGTATTTATAATAAAAATAACATATTCCTGTATGTGAAGAACATTGGAATGTTAAATATTTACAATAAATAGACAGTAAAACACATTAAATATTACTATGGAATTATTATTTAGACTTTTTTTTATCCCTAGCCCTTTACGCCAGGTCTTTAGTTCTGCTAACTCGACGCGAGTTAAATTAGATTGCTCTCAAGCAAACTCATTTACTTTCAACTTGTAATACGGGCTCAAATTAACACGGCCATGTTAAGCTTATATCGCATGCGTACAAATGTTAGCGCGCCACTTGTATTCTAGCCCATAGTTATATTGTGTTATTAGTGCATTGCTGCTTCGTTTAACACATTAGAGCATTTTCATTTTGCATTGTTATGTTCCTTTCAAAGGTTGTTTCATCATGAGTAAATGCACATAAAAAGTGTATTTGCTATATATGTCTTCTGCAAGCTCTATGGTAAACAATTCACATATAAGAACATTCTGTTACTTGTGGCTTGTTTGCAATAAAGAAAATACAAAAGTGTCAGTGTTGTTAAAATGTTGATTTAACCAACTCGTCTGTCTACAACTCTGTGTGGGTGGATTACTCAAGGTTAGATAAATTAAAGTAAAATTAACATTTGTAATTCTGATCCATTCTTTCTTGCCATACGGAAACTTTATGTTTAACTTATGCATTTTTTTAGCCTAATTTTCTGTGGCTTAAAATGAGTTAAAACACACAAATTACATGTGATATCAGGTAGCAGGCCTGACAATTTAGAAAATATTTTATATTGTGCACTAATTTGCATATATGATGATGTCTAACAAAATATTGTGTAATAGCATGCAAACCCTCTTTTTGTATTGTAGTCTTAGAGTAAGATTTTTATTTAACACTACTTGTTATAAATTGTTACTGATATTATTATTATATTTTACACTTAATTTGTCCAAGAACATTCTCTTTGAATAATTTTGTATCTTAAAGGAATAGTCTAGTCTAAATTAAACTTTCATGATTCAGATAGAGCATGCAATTTTAAGCAACTTTCTAATTTACTCCTATTATCAATTTTTATTTGTTCTCTTGGTATCTTTATTTAAAAAATCAGGAATCTAAGCATAGGAGCCGGCCCATTTTTGGTTCAGCACCAGGATAGCGCTTTCTGATTGGTGTCTAAATGTAGCCAACAATCAGCAAGTGCTACCCAGGTGCTGAACCAAAAAATAGCCTGGCTCCTAAGCTTACATTCAAATAAAGATACCGGCCCTTTTAAGGGCTATTGGTAGTTTATTGTAGGTTAGGGGGTGTTTTTATTTTGGAGGGGCTTTTTTATTTTTATAGGGCTATTAGATTAGGTGTAATTGTTTTTATTTTTGATAACTTTGTTTATTATATTTTGTAAGCTTAGTGTTTTTTATTTTTAGTAATTTAGGCCTAGATTTGGAGTTTGGCGGTAGCCGTGAAAACCAGCGTTAGAGGCTCCTAACGCTGGTTTTAGGCTACCTCCGGTATTTGGAGTCACTCAAAAAAGGGTCTAATGCTCACTTTTCAGCTGCGACTTTTCAATACCGCAGATCCCCTTACGTCAATTGCGTATCCTATCTTTTCAATGGGATTTTTCTAACTCCGGTATTTAGAGTCGTGTCTGAAGTGAGCGTTAGAAATCTAACGACAAAACTCCAGCCGCAGAAAAAAGTCAGTAGTTAAGAGCTTTCTGGGCTAACGCCGGTTCATAAAGCTCTTAACTACTGTACTCTAAAGTACACTAACACCCATAAACTACCTATGTACCCCTAAACCGAGGTCCCCCCACATCGCCGCCACTCTATTAAATTTTTTTAACCCCTAATCTGCCGACCGCCACCTACAATATACTTATGTACCCCTAATCTGCTGCCCCTAACACCGCTGACCCCTATATTATATTTATTAACCCCTAACCTGCCCCCCACAACATCGCAGCCAGCTACCTACAATAATTAACCCCTAATCTGCCGACCGCAAAGAGCCGCCACCTACATTATAGCTATGTACCCCTAATCTGCTGCCCCTAACACCGCCGACCCCTATATTATATTTATTAACCCCTAATCTGCCCCCCTCAACGTCGCCTCCACCTGCCTACACTTATTAACCCCTAATCTGCCGAGCGGACTTGAGCGCTACTATAATAAAGTTATTAACCCCTAATCCGCCTCACTAACCCTATAATAAATAGTATTAACCCCTAATCTGCCCTCCCTAACATCGCCGACACCTAACTTCAATTATTAACCCCTAATCTGCCGACTGGAGCTCACCGCTATTCTAATAAATGTATTAACCACTAAAGCTAAGTCTAACCCTAACACTAATACCCCCCCTAAATTAAATATAATTTTAATCTAACGAAATTAATTAACTCTTATTAAATAAATTATTCCTATTTAAAGATAAATACTTACCTGTAAAATAAACCCTAATATAGCTACAATATAAATTATAATTATATTATATCTATTTTAGGATTTATATTTATTTTACAGGTAACTTTGTAATTATTTTAACCAGGTACAATAGCTATTAAATAGTTAAGAACTATTTAATAGCTAAAATAGTTAAAATAATTACAAATATACCTGTAAAATAAATCCTAACCTAAGTTACAATTAAACCTAACACTACACTATCAATAAATTAATTAAATAAAATACCTATAATTATCTACAATTAAACCTAACACTACACTATCAATAAATAAATTAAATACAATTCCTACAAATAAATACAATGAAATAAACTAACTAAAGTACAAAAAATAAGAAAGAACTAAGTTACAAAAAATAAAAAAATATTTACAAACATAAGGAAAATCTTACAACAATTTTAAACTAATTACACCTACTCTAAGCCCCCTAATAAAATAACAAAGCCCCCCAAAATAAAAAATGCCCTACCCTATTCTAAATTACTAAAGTTCAAAGCTCTTTTACCTTACCAGCCCTGAACAGGGCCCTTTGCGGGGCATGCCCCAAGAAGTTCAGCTCTTTTGCCTGTAAAAAAAAACATACAATACCCCCCCCCAACATTACAACCCACCACCCACATACCCCTAATCTAACCCAAACCCCCCTTAAATAAACCTAACACTAAGCCCCTGAAGATCATCCTACCTTGTCTTCACCATACCAGGTTCACCGATCCGTCCTGGCTCCAAAATGTTCATCCAACCCAAGCCGGGGCTGGCGATCCATCATCCGGCGGCTGAAGAGGTCCAGAAGAGGCTCCAAAGTCTTCATCCTATCCGGGAAGAAGAGTAGATCTGGACCGGCAACCATCATCTTCCAAGCGGCATCTTCTATCTTCATCCGATGAGGACCGGCTCCATCCTGAAGACCTCCACCGCGGACCCATCTTCAGCCGGCGACGTCCAACTGAAGAATGACGGTTCCTTTAAGGGACATCATCTAAGATGGCGTCCCTCGAATTCCGATTGGCTGATAGGATTCTATCAGCCAATCGGAATTAAGGTAGGAATATTCTGATTGGCTGATGGAATTAGCCAATCAGAATCAAGATCAATCCGATTGGCTGATCCAATAAGCCAATCAGATTGAGCTCGCATTCTATTGGCTGATCGGAACAGCCAATAGAATGCGAGCTCAATCTCATTGGCTGATTGGATCAGCCAATCGGATTGAACTTGATTCTGATTGGCTGATTCCATCAGCCAATCAGAATATTCCTACCTTAATTCTGATTGGCTGATAGAATCCTATCAGCCAATCGGAATTCGAGGGACGCCATCTTCGATGACGTCCCTTAAAGGAACCGTCATTCTTCAGTTGGACGTCGCCGGATGAAGATGGGTCCGCGGTGGAGGTCTTCAGGATGGAGCCGGTCCTCATCGGATGAAGATAGAAGATGCCGCTTGGAAGATGATGGTTGCCGGTCCGGATCTACTCTTCTTCCCGGATAGGATGAAGACATTGGAGCCTCTTCTGGACCTCTTCAGCCGCCGGATGATGGATCGCCAGCCCCCACTTGGGTTGGATGAAGATTTTGGAGCCAAGACGGATCGGTGAACCTGGTATGGTGAAGACAAGGTAGGATGATCTTCAGGGGCTTAGTGTTAGGTTTATTTAAGGGGGGTTTGGGTTGGATTAGGGGTATGTGGGTGGTGGGTTGTAATGTTGGGGGGGGTATTGTATGTTTTTTTTTACAGGCAAAAGAGCTGAATTCTTTGGGGGCATGCCCCGCAAAGGGCTCTGTTCAGGGCTGGTAAGGTAAAAGAGCTTTGAACTTTAGTAATTTAGAATAGGGTAGGGCATTTTTTATTTTGGGGGGCTTTGTTATTTTATTAGGGGGCTTAGAGTAGGTGTAATTAGTTTAAAATTGTTGTAAGATTTTCCTTATGTTTGTAAATATTTTTTTATTTTTTGTAACTTAGTTCTTTTTTATTTTTTGTACTTTAGTTAGTTTATTTCATTGTAGTTATTTGTAGATATTGTATTTAATTAATGTATTGATAGTGTAGTGTTAGGTTTAATTGTAGGTAATTGTAGATATTTTATTTAATTAATTTAATGATAGTGTAGTGTTAGGTTTAATTGTAACTTAGGTTAGGATTTATTTTACAGGTAATTTTGTTATTATTTTAACTAGGTAACTATTAAATAGTTATTAACTATTTAATAGCTATTGTACCTGGTTAAAATAATTACAAAGTTACCTGTAAAATAAATATTAATCCTAAAATAGCTATAATATAATTATAATTTATAGTGTAGCTATATTAGGATTTATTTTACAGGTAAGTATTTAGCTTTAAATAGGAATAATTTATTTAATAAGAGATAATTAATTTCGTTAGATGTAAATTATATTTAATTTAGGGGGGTGTTAGTGTTAGGGTTAGCTTTAGGGGTTAATACATTTATTAGAATAGCGGTGAGCTCCAGTCGCCAGATTAGGGGTTAATAATTGAAGTTAGGTGTCGGCGATGTTAGGGAGGGCAGATTAGGGGTTAATACTATTTATTATAGGGTTAGTGAGGCGGATTAGGGGTTAATAACTTTATTATAGTAGCGCTCAGGTCCGGTCGGCAGATTAGGGGTTAATAAGTGTAGGCAGGTGGAGGCGACATTGTGGGGGGCAGATTAGGGGTTAATAAATATAATATAGGTGTCGGCGGTTTTAGGGGCAGCAGATTAGGGGTACATAGGGATAATGTAAGTAGCGGCGGTTTACGGAGCGGCAGATTAGGGGTTAAAAATAATATACAGGGGTCAGCGATAGTGGGGGCGGCAGAATAGGGTTTAATAAGTGTAAGGTTAGGGGTGTTTAGACTCGGGGTACATGTTAGAGTGTTAGGTGCAGACGTAGGAAGTGTTTCCCCATAGCAAACAATGGGGCTGCGTTAGGAGCTGAACTCGGCTTTTTTGCAGGTGTTAGGTTTTTTTTCAGCTCAAACAGCCCCATTGTTTCCTATGTGGGAATCGTGCACGAGCACGTTTTTGAGGCTGGCCACGTCCGTAAGCAACTCTGGTATCGAGAGTTGCAGTTGCGTTAAATATGCTCTACGCTCCTTTTTTGGAGCCTAACGCAGCCTTTCTGTGGACTCTCAATACCAGAGTTATTTTTATGGTGCGGCCAGAAAAAAGCCAGTGTTAGCTACGCGGGTCCTTACCGACAAAACTCTAAATCTAGCCGTTAGTGTTTTTTTAAATTTTGTAATTTAGATTTTTTAATTGGTAGTATTTTTTTATTTTATTAGAATAGTAATGTTAGGTTCATTTATAGTTTAATGTTAGGGTTATTTTATTTTACAGGTAAGTTTGTATTTATTTAAATATAGTTATATTTTAAAGTTAGGAGGGTGTTAGGTTTAGGGGTTAATAGTTTAATTTAGTGTTTTGCGATGTGCGGGGTCAGCGGTTTAGGGGTTAATAGGTTTATTTAGTGGCAGCGATGTGGGAGGCCGGAGGTTTAGGTGTTAATAGGTTTATTTAGTGGCGGCGATGTGGAAGGCCGGCGGTTTAGGGGTTAATAAGGTTATTATAGTGGAGGCGGGAGGTTTAGGGGTTAATAACTTTATTATAGTGGCGGCGATGTCTGGGAGCAGCGGTTTAGGGGTTAATAGCTTTTATTAGTGTTAGCCATGTAGAGGAGCGTCGGAATAGGGGTTAATAACTTTATTATAGTGTCGGCAATGTCGGGGAGTGGCGGAATATGGGTTAATAACTTTATTTAGGTGTCGGGGATGCCGGGGCAGCAGATTAGGCGTGTTTAGGCTAGGGGTTTATGTTAGGTTAAAACATTAAAAGTTTTTTTTCCCCATAGACATCAATGGGGTTGCAATATGGAGATTTTTCATTCCGCACTTCAGGTGTTTTTCTAACACTCTCTCCCCATTGATGTCTATGGGGGAAAGAGTGCACAAGCACGTCAAAGCAGCCCTTGGATTTTGTGTGTTATGGAGCTTAACGCCACCATATCGTATGCACAAGGAGGCTTTTCAGTAACTTGTAATAGCAGTGCTATGGAGAGTGAAATAACGCAACCTTTTTGGTGTTAGTTTCGCACCCTGTTTAGCGCAAAACTCGTATAATCTTGGTGTTAGTTTTTTTAAAACTTTTACCAAATGCACATCATGACAACAAACATATTTTTGGTATGCCGCTTAGCTTTTAAACATTTATCAATCTCTAATAGAGTAACCCTTTCTTTCAATTACCAAAAGTTTTCTTATAAGAATATATAACTTCATCTGGCTAAAGTGTCATAATTCTAATGTATAATGTGCTTCTCTTGTTATGGGCTAGATTACAAGTGGTGCAAGAGATAAGAGATATATCATGGCTCTCTGCGAGCGTCAGAAGTAGTGAGCGTATTACAAGTTGAAAGTAAATGCGTTTGCTTGAGGGCAATAGAATTTAACACGCATCGGGTTAGCATAACATCAGAGTTTAACTGTTACGTGAGACAAAAAAGTTGCTGTCATAATAACACTGTGATAAAAATTATTTTTTTTAAAATTGGAAGAAACACAATGCGAACAACTCATATTTTGTATTCCTATGTTCTTGACAAAGGAAATAATGTACTTTAAATAATTAAATATATATATATATATATATATATATATATATATATATATATATATATATATATATATATATATATATATATATATATATATATATATATATACTATATATGATACTATTCATGTAAAATACATATATATACCTATATATTTATAGGAATAGATATGCAGGTATAGGTATATATACACACACACACATATAATAATATTCACCTAGATTGCAAGTTTTGCGCTATAGAGGGTGCGAAACAAACGCAACAAAAGTTGCGTTATTTCACCGTCCATAGCACTGCCATTACGAGTTTTGGAAAAGCCGCCTTATGCGTGTGATATGGGTGCGATGAGCTCCATACCGCACAAAATCCAAGTGCTGCTTTGATGTGCTTGTGCATGCTTTCCCCATAGACATAAATGGGGAGAAAGTGTAAGAAAAAAAACTAACACCTGCGATCGCGGAATGAAAAGCTCCGTAACACAACCCCATTGATGTCTATGGGGAAAAAAAGTTACGTTTAAACCTAACATAAACCCCTAGTATAAACACCCCTAATCTGCTACCCCTGACATCGCCGCCACTAAATCAAGTTATTAACCCCTAAACCTCTGGCCTCCCACATCACTATCACTAAATAAACCCATTAACCCCTGAACCGACAGCCCCCCCACATCACAAAAAACTAAATTAAACTATTAACCCCTAAACCTAACAACCCCCTAATTTAAAATTAAAATTACAATATCCCTATCTTAAAATAAATAAAAACTTACTTGGGAAATTAAAAAAACTAAGTTTAAACTATAAATGAAACTAACATTACTATTATACTAAAATTAAAATAACTATCAATTAAATAAATTACTCATTAAAAAAACTTAACACTACTAAAAAAATGTAATCTACAGTTACCAAAGATTATAAATACTAAATTACAAAAAATAAAAAAATTACGAAAAATAACAAACGAAATTATCCAAAACAAAAACAATTACACCTAATCAAATAGCCCTATAAAAATAAAAGCCCCCCAAAAATAAAAAATAAACCCTAGCCTACAATAAACCTCCAATAGCCCTTAAAAGGGCCTTTTGTAGGGCATTGCCCTAAAGAAATCAGCTCTTTTACCTGTAAATAATACAAAGACCCCCCAACAGTAAAACCCACCCAACCAACCCCTCAAAATTAAAAACCTAATTCTAACAAAAACCTGAGCTACCCATTGCCCTTTAAAGGGCATTTGTATGGGCATTGCCCTTAAAAGGGCATTCAGCTCTTTTTCTTGCCCTGGAAAGGGCATTTAGCACTTTTAAGAAAAGCCCAAACCCTAATCTTAAAAAAAAAAAACACCCCAAAAAAGTTTAAAAAAACCTAACTCTAACCCCCGATGATCCACTTACAGTTTCTGAAGTCTGGACATCCAGGTAGCGAGAAGTTTCAGGTGAGGTCTTCATCCATCCAGGCGGTGTCTTCTATCTTCATCCAGGTGGCATCTTCTATCTTCATCCCGGTGGTGCGGAGCGGGTCCATCCTGAAGACATCCGGCGCGGAGCATCCTATTCATATGGTCGCCGCTGTATACTGAATCTTCAATGCAAGGGAACCTTTTCAAAATGGCATCCCTTGCATTCCTATTTGCTGATTTGATTTTTGAAATTCAAATCAGCCAATAGGATGAGAGCTACTGAAACCCTATTGGCTGTTCAAATCAGCCAATAGGATGAGAACTACTGAAATTCTATTGGCTATTCAAATCAGCCAATAGAATTTCAGTAGCTGAAATTTTCAGCGTTAAAACACAAACGCAAATCTCGTAATCTAGGTGAATGTGTTTAACTGTGTATGTAGTGTAAATATTAACATTTTATGTTATTCACATAGGGGAATAAGTTCTAAATATTTCTAAAAAGATATTCCAATATATATATATATATATATATATATATATATATATACAGTGTATATATATATATATATATATATATATATATATATATACACAAAACACAGAAGAGGACTGAACTCTCAGACTGGACTGGGTACACATCCAATAACCCTGCAACATGCTCAGCCCTGGGTGCTCAATGGCACTCACAGGAAGCTGTGCTGTCCCCAGAGTCACAGGCAGTTGACCCCAGACAGGTCTGGGTGCAAGGCCCAGTCCAGTCTGAGATTACAGTCTCCTTCCATGTTTTGTATATGTCTAGGGTGATTATATAAGCCTGTGTACCTGTCCCTTGTTCCCAGAGCTCGCATTGTTTGGCTGGTTTAGGGACCCAGGTTTTGGGAGAGACCTCGACGTGGTACCTGGGCTTGTCCCATTTGGCCAAATGTGGTAACTAACTCTTCCATTTTTGCTTTTAATCTTCACTGAGAGCTTGTAAGTGAGTGCTGGACTCCCTCTGTGTTTTGTATATATATATATATATATATATATATATACTGTATATATATATATATATATATATATATACTGTATATATATATATATATATATATATATATATATATATATATATATATATATATATATATATATATATATATATATACAGTAATGGCCAAAATATTGGCACCCCTACATTTCTGTCAGATAATGCACCACTTCGCCAAGAAAATTGTTGCAATTACAAATGTTTAGGCATTCTCATGTTTATGTTGTATTGGTATGACACAAAAAAGTGGCAAAAAAAGCCAAATCTGACACATTCCACGCAACACTCCAAAAATGGACTGGACAAAATTATTGGCACCTTCTCAAAATTGTAAGAAATAATTGCAATCCAAGTTTGTGATGCTCCACTGATCATGGAGAAGAGAAAGAGCAGCAAAGAATTTTCTGAGGATTTGAGAACAAAAATTGTGGAAAATCATGACCAATCTCAAGGTTACAAGTCCATCTCCAGAGATCTTAATGTTCCTGTGGCCACTGTACGCAACATTGTCAAGAAGTTTACAGCGCATGGCACTGTAGTTAAACTTCCTGGACGTGGACGAAAGAGAAAAAATTATCAAAGATTGCAACTAAGGATTGTTCGAATGGTTGATAAAGAACCTTGATCAACTTCTAGACAAAGTCAAGCCGACCTTTAGGCACAGGGTACAAATGTGTCAGCTCGCACTATACATTGCCATCTGAATGAAAAGGGACGCTATGGTAGGAGACCCAGGAAGACCCCACTGCTGACACAGTCAGATTGGAGTTTGCTGAGAAAGCAAAAATCCTTTTGGTAGAATGTGCTTTGCACAGACGGAAAAAAAAAATTACAGCTTTTTGGTAAAGCCCATCATTCTACTGTTTTCAGAAAAAGAAATGAGGCTTTTAAAGAAAAGAATATAGTCCCTACAGTGAAACATGGTGGAGGTTCACTGATGTTTTGGGGTTGCTCTGCTGCTTCAGGCAAAGGCTGTGTGCATTGCATTATGAAATCTGAAGACTACCAAAGAATTCTGTGGTGCAATGTAGGGCCCAGTGTCAGAGATTTGGGTCTCTGCCAAAGGTCATGGGTCTTACAGCAGGACAATGACCCAAAGCAAACTTTAAAATTCACCCAGGAATGGTTTAAGACAGAGCACTAAAGAGTACTGAACTGGCCAGCAATGAGTCCAGATCTCAATCCCATAGAGCACCTGTGGAGATATCTCAAAACAGCAGTTAGGAAAAGGAACCCTTCCAATCTGAGAGACCTGGAGCAGTTGGCGAAAGGAGCGTGGTCCAAAATTCCAGTAGAGAGGTAGGTGTAAGAAACTCATTGATGGTAACAGGAAGCGATTGATTTAAATTATTTTTTTCCAAGGGGTGTGTTACCAAATATTAAATTGAGGGTGCCAAAAATTTTGTCCAGTCCATTTTTGGAGTTTTTCATGGAATAGTGGTGCATTTTCTGATAGAAATGCAAGGTTGCCAATATTTTTGGAGTTTTTCATGGAATGTGTCAGATTTGGCTTTTTTTTCTCCACTTTTTTTGTGTTATGCCAATAAAAACAAAAAAATAAACATGAGAATTCATAAACATTTGCAATTGCAACAATTTTCTGGGCAAAGTGGTGCATTATCTGACAGAAATGCAGGGGTGGCCATTACTATAAATATATACTGGTGGCCCTCGGTTTACGACGGTTCAATTTTTGCGCCGTTTCAGAATAACGCCCTTTTTTCAGTCATGTAACTGCTATTGAAAAGCATTGAGAAGCAGTGCAATGATTAAAATAGCCAGTAGATGGAGCTGTCCGCTTGTGTTGCAGAAAAGATATGCAAGCTTAGCAGACTGAAATTAATTAGTGTACACAGAACAGACCTGAGCTATCGAGCAACAAGATATAGAAGCCACTTCCCTTTTATCCTCCTGCCCAACTGCTTGAGGTGAGGGTGCCTAACTGCCTATTAATCAGTCCAGACTGGAATTCATAGAATAGCTGCAGACCCAATATTATTTAACATGCTAACAATGCAGAGAACTGTTTGCAGAAAAATGCAAGTAAAAAAATGTTTTGCTCATTAAACTTAGTTTGATGATACAATCTGTTGTCTGAATATTTTATTAGGTTTATAATGCTGTTTAGCATTTAAAGTCTTCATTTCAAAGCTTTAAAAATAATGTATTAGGTGTTACTTATGTCAATTTTGATAGGGGCCTGGAACCTAACTCCCTCACTTCCCATTGACTTACATTATAATCTGGGTTTTAATTTACAATGGTTTCTATTTACAACCATTCCTTCTGGAACCTAACCCCGGCGTAAACTGAGGGCTACCTGTATGTGTATATATATATATATATATATATATATATATATATATATATATACCTATATATAATCTTATAAAAAAATATATATATATTCTGTATATATAAATATTTATTTAAGAATAAATAGAACATATTCATCTACATTAGAATGGGAAATATTCATATTTAAAGGGACAGTCAACTATTTTTTTTTTTATTGTTTTAAAGATAGATAATCCCTTTATTACCCATTCCCCAGTTTTGCACAGAAAACATGGTTATATTAATATATCTTCTGACTGCCCCCTGATCACATGACTTTATCTATTGACTTGCATTTAAGCCAATTATTGCTGTGTTGTTAGAATCCACAGGCATCAGCACAATGTTATCTGTATGGCTCACATGAACTAGCTTTCAATGACGTGAAAAGCAAATACAAAAGCATGTGATCAAGGGGCTGTCTTTAGAGACTTATAAACAGACAGAAATTTAGAGGTTTAAAGGTTATAAAGTATGTTTATATAACCATGTTTTTTTTTTTGCAAAGCTGGGGAATGGGTAGTAAAGGCATTATCTATCTTTTTAAACAATAACAAATTTTGTGTTGACTGTCCCTTTAATGTTGGCTTGAGCGCACTTGGTTAAACAAGATCAGGTTAGCACACGAGTATGGGTGTTAGTTTTTTTTCAGTTTTCACGCTCCATTGAAGTCTATGGGGGAATACATTAAAGGGACAGTCAACAATAGAATTGTTATTGTTTCAAAAGATAGATAATCCCTTTATTACCCATTCCCCAGTTTTGCATAACCAACACAGTTATATTAATACACTTTTTACATCTGTGATTACCTTGTATCTAAGAATCTTCTTCCAGCCCCCTGATCACATGACTGTGACTTGTTATTATCTATTGTCTTGCATTTAGCATTGTGTTGTGCTAAATCTTAAATAACTTTCTGTGCCTGAACACAGTGTTATCTATATGGCCCACGTGTACTTTCTGTCCCTTTTTGTTGAAAAGGAATTTAAAAAGCCTGTGATAAGAGGCAGCCCTCAAGGGCTTGTACATTAGCATATGAGTCTGCCTAGGTTTAGTTTCAACTAAATAGAATAGTTGATGATAAAAGTAAATTGGAAAGTTGATTAAAATTACATGTTCTATCTGAATAATGAAAGTTTAATTTTGACTAGACTGTCCCTTTAACACTTTAACGATATTCGAAGATCCACTTTTTGCGCATGTCGGGTTAGCGCCCATGTGCAAACTTTCTACTTTCTACTTGAAATACGAATGCAACCCAATGTGCACAAAAATCCTCCATCCAGTGCTGTTTACGTTTAAGCAGGAGCACTAAATAGCGCTGCACTCTTAATCAAGCCCTATATTGGCAAAACCATGGGTTGCTATAGCATTGAATCCTAAAGATATATTATTGTTCTAAAGTGTCAAGGACTTTTCAAAGGCTAATTTGAGATGAGATAAGGTAGACTCAGGGTCGGCTCCAACGGGGGGCATTGGGGGGCAATGTGAAATATAAGTCTATAAATGGCTACCGGCTTCTATCAACGGCTCAAAATTGCACTGTGATCTTAGGAATATGATACAATCATATTCTTATAGATTCACAGTACATAGGTTGTATTAAGTAGCCTGATATCCATTAGTTATTGCGATACAGGTATAGCTAAATCTAATCTACAAAATTACCAGTACCTGAAAACCTAGTATCCTCACTGCTATTGCAAACAAAGGGGTTAATTGCATTGGGGGTTTGGGGTGCATGGCTGTTTAGGGGACATGATTGAGATTTGAGAATGAGTTTAAGGGTTTTGGATCATGGTGATTAAGGGGTGAATTGTTTTTAAGGAGCTATTGCACTGGGGGGTTTAAGTGTAATCGCTCTGTTTTAGTGCACTGCATAGGATTTAGACTTCATTCTTTTATCTAGTGATCTACTGCAGAATATGTAGGTCTGCTCTTATTTTGACTCTCATACATGCTTTGTAAATGTGTGCCCCCTCGTGAAAAAAATGTCCCCCCATTTCATTTGTTCTGGAGCCGACCCTGGGTAGACTGTTACCTACTGTTCTCTCACTATGTCCATGAGTATTATGTATTTGTTTTCATAGCAATTGATTAGTGCCAGTGAATTACATGTTTTAAACACTTTGCATCCTCATCTTTCAATGTTGCTGCTGGTATCCAGCCCTGTGGCATTTGAGTTAGTATAAAGCATGACAAGCCAGGGTAATTTAGCAGGGTACTTCAGCATTCCCCATTTATTAAAGGTTTAAGCCATATATGTGCAAGAAAGGCAATTTTTAACATGTACTTTGCCTTAGTGAGACTAGGGTAGAAATATATGAGAGCGAAGGATGATAATAAAAAGCAGGAAAAACTCCAAAAAAAGATGGTACCCTCAACACAAATATCAGTGCTTTGTTCCACAGCTTTGTGTCAGCACTTGTCAACTCAAAATATGAAGGTCTCAAACCATAACAGACAAGTTACTTCCAAAAAAATATTTGCCCAGAGTGTGGAGCATAGAATAAGAGCAACCCATGATAAAAGACCTTTAAGTCAACGAGGCTAAACCATCAGTGTAAATTAAAATGTCATTATTGAAAACATAAATTCAAGTAAATTGCACATTTGTTTGTACATTTGCTGTACACATTTTCTGTTAAGACTTGTAATACATAAAGTGAGTGTAAGAAACCCAAGTAAAACAGTTCTTATCTGTGTCTCAGACAAATAAAAACAGAGCAAGTTTTCCATTGCTACTGCAAAGTGATAATGACATAGTCAGTATAGCTTCCCTATCTTATAGAGCAGGCCAATGTCAGTGATTTTACTTTTGTTGTTAAGCTTTTGGTAATCTCTAGTATTTCAGAGTTGAAGGGTAAGTTCATTAACATGGGAACATCACTAACATCAAAGAGGTTGCACACTGATTCTCAGAGACACTGATAACAGGGATCAAAACAAACTTTAGCAAATTGGTTATATTATATTTTAGGTTTATGCAAAGAAAATGAAGAGAAAGATTTTCTGGTACATTGAATTGACAGGTTTTTTTATGTTAATAAAAAGTAATTGTTAAAAATAATTAATTAAAATTATGTTTGCTACTAGTATATGTTTTTGATAATAAATGACTGGAAATTAACAATTTTAAGCGCTGCTGAAATGCTATAATATAGTGTATGGATTAAGGACTGATCACAATCTATGAATTGATAATTATCAGCAATGCTTAAAGGGACACTGCAGGTCAAATTAAATGTTCATGATTCAGATACAGCATGTAATTTTAAACAACTTTCCAATTTACTTCAATTAAAAAAAATGTGCTCATTCTTTTATATTTACACTTTTTGAGTCACCAGCTCCTACTGAGCATGTGCAAGAATTCATAGACTATACGTATATGCATTTGTGACTGGCTGATTGCTATCACATGGTACAGGGGGAGTGGAAATATACATAACTTTGAAATTTGTTAGAAAAAAAATCTACAACTCATTTGAAATTCAAAGTAAATGCTACTGTATTGTCTTATCTTTCATTTGTTGATTATGCAAATCTACTGTGTTTACTGGTCCTTTAAGGATGATGGCCATGTGATGATTCCTATGTATGAGATTGATTGAATTTTCCAATAACTAGTACAACTGAAAATATTGGAACTATGGACAATATATGGTAGTACCTAAGGGATTTAACATCACTAGACTGAACTATAATGTGATCATGATGCTGCCACTCAATTTTATTGATTTTTTGATGTGCTCACCAACTTTATAGGGGCGTGGCCTAACAAGGATGCGTCACAGCATGTGCCAGTTTGGCATGATTCAGCAGTAGATGGTACTGTATTTAGATAGCATGTTATGTCTTACTGTGTATAATTATTTCTCTTTTTCTATGTATACCCTTTGACAAAAGTGTCAGGAGGACTCAGAAACGCTATGGCGGAATTTTTTATTTTTGATTATAAATGCTACGTTTTACTGCAAAATCTAATTAGTGTGGTTTTCCTGTATGGAGGATGGTCTTGTATGATATCTCACTCATTTTCACCCTGGTAGTTGTGAGGACTCTATAGCAAGTGCAATCATATAAGGAAGAACTATATATTGCACATATTCACAGTTAAAGGGATATAAACCCCAATATTTTCTTTTGTGATTAACACGATTAAAAAAAAGTTTCCAATTTACTTCTATTATAAAATTTGCTTTGTTACCATGCTATTCAGTGTTAAAGAGATATCTAGGTAGGCATCTGAGGTTCTACATTGTAGGGAATAGTGCTGCCATCTAGTGCTCTTGCAAATGGATAACATTCTTGCAAAACTGCTGCTATATAGTTTTTCCAGTAAGTAAGTAAAAGTAAGTACCTATTTTTAATTTAAGATACCAAGAAAACAAAGAAATATCGATAATAAAAGTAAATTAGAACATAGTTTAACATTGCATGCTCTATCTGAATCATGAAAGAAACATTTAGGGTTTCATATCCCTTTAACATTATATATGTAGGCCTGTCTGGAGATACAGAACATGTAGGAAATCCCGTCTTAATTTGCTGATAAGGCTACTAAAATTCAAACTATTTAAGTTTCATTAACTACTTGGCTAGAATCATTTGTACAGACAACTCATTTGTGAATACATTTCATCTGTGTAAGATGCACCCATTAGCTTCATGTACAATCATTAGCAGCCAAAAACTAGTATTTAATAGAAAGGGGCAGGATAGTCTAGGTGTAGAGAAACCAACCTGTGATGCATAATGCAGTTGAAATAAATTCAATTAAAGATACTTTTTAAATAGCAAAAAACTAAATTTATGCTTACTAGATAAATTCCTTTCTTACCTGGCAGGGAGAGTCCACAACTTCATTCCTTACTGTTGGGAAATATAACACCTGGCCACCAGGATGAAGCAAAGACACCCCAGCCAAAGGCTTAAATATCCCTCCATCTTCCCCTATCCTCCCAGTCATTTGGCCGAGGGAAAAAGGAAAAGTAGTAGAAACATCAGGGTATAAAGGTGCCAGAAGAAAGTATAAAAAGGGAGCCGCCCAAACAAAATATCTTACGGGCGGGGTCGTGGACTCTCCCTGCCAGGAAAGAAAGGAATTTATCTGGTAAGCATAAATTTTGTTTTCTTTCCATAAGGCATGGAGAGTCCCCGACTTCATTCCTTACTGTTGGGAAAACCATACCCAAGCTCCAGAGGACACTGAAAGAATAACGGGAGGGAACAAAAAGGAGGTGGCCCCCTATCTGAGGGCACCACAGCCTGCAAAACCTTTCTCCCAAAAGCTGCTTCAGCTGAACAAACACATTAAACTTGAAAATTTAGAAAAAGTATGTAAGGAGGACCAGGTAGCCGCCTTACAAATCTGCTCCATAGAGGCCTCATTCTTAAAAGCCCAGGAAGAAGCTACTTCTCTAGTGGAATGAACCGTAAACCATTTTTTAGGAGGCTGTTGTCCCACTGTCTCACAAGCTATACGGATGACACTCCTCAACCAGAAAGAAAAGGAAGACGTAGTGGCCACCTGCATAGATGACAAGCAAAGGTGAAGATTGTCTGAACTCCTTAGTAGCCTGAAGGTAACATTTTAAGGCATGAACCACATTTAGATAGTGAAGCAAATGTTCTTTCAACGAGGAAGGATTGAGACACAAGGAAGGAACAACAATCTTTTGATTAATGTTGCAATCTGACACCACCTTAGGAAGAAAACCTAACTTAGTACATAAAACCACCTTATCAGCATGAAAAACAAGGTAAGGGGGATCACACTGCAAGGCAGAAATCTCTGAGACCCTACAAGCAGAGGTAATAGCCAACAGAAACAGAACCTTCCAGGATAACAGTTTAATGTCAACAGTATATATTTGATCAAATGGAGCCTGCTGCAACACACGAAGAACAAGGCTGAGACTCCAAGGCGGAGCAACCCTTCTGATCCTAGTCAGGGCCTTAACAAAAAACTGCACATTTGGAAGCTCAGCTAATCTCTTGTGCAGCAACACCGACACGGTCGATAGCTGTCCCTTCAGGGAACTAGCAGATAGACCCTTCTCCAGTTCATCCTGGAGAAAGGATAAAATTCTGGCAACCTTAACCTTATGCCAAGAAAAACCATGCTCTTCACACCAGTGCAGATAAGTACGGCACAACTTAAGGAAAATGCGTTGAGTAACAGGCTTACGAGCTTGAATCAAAGTGTCAAAAACACTCTCAGAGAAACCTCTCTTGGCTAAGACTAAGCGGTCAATCTCCACGCAGTCAGCCTCAGAAAATCTAGATTTTTATGTAGGAAGGGACCCTGTAGTAGCAGGTCCCTGTGACAGGGTAACCTCCATGGAGGAGATGAGGACTTCCCAACCAGATCCATGAAACAAGTCCTTTGTTGCCAGGATGGAGCAATTAGAATCACCAGTGCTGGCTCCTGCTTGATCCGAGCCACCACACAGGGGAGAAGAGGTAATAGAGTAAATAGATATATCAGTCTGAACCTCCAGGGAACCACTAGAGCATCTATTAGTTCTGCTTGAGGATCCCTTAATCTCGACCCATACCTGGGTAGTTTGGCATTTAGACGGGAGGCCATGAGGTCTATCTCATCTCATCTGGAGCATATCTCTGCAAATACCTCAGGGTGGATTGCGGATTGCTGACAGCATACAGCTGTGGGTTTCCACCCATCCCAGGATATGAGAAACCTCTCTTATCGCTAAGGAACTCCTTGTTCCTCCCTAATGGTTGATGTAGGCTACCGAATTTATATTGTCTGATTGGAATCTGATAACCTGGGACGAACCCAGAAGGGGCCAAGCCTTCAGGGCATTGAATATTGCACAAAGTTCCAAGATATTGATCAGCAACTCCTCCTGAGTCCATAGACCCTGTGCCTTCCTGGCACCCCAAACGGCTCCCCAGCCAGATATACTTGCATTCGTAGTCACAATCTCCCAGGACGGTCTCAAGAAGTACTTGCCTTGGGACAGGTGATCTTGACAGAGCTACCAAGAGAGCAAATCTCTCGACAGGCTGTCCAGTATTATTTGCTGGGACAGGTCTGAATGGTTGCAGTTCCATTGTCTCAGCATAAATAGTTGTAAGGGGGAGGGCAGAGCCTGACATTGGAGAGAGCAGACATGTACACGAGTAGCTCCTCTGCCTAAATTGATTTATTAAGTAGCACTAACTAAAAATTTTATATAAAACATTCGAAAACACCCAGCAAAAAGAAAGGCTACTCCACTCAACACTTTGGAAAAGCAGAATGCCAGAGATTGACCATTACGGACACTGTTCTTTAGGTGTATGAGTCCTGGGCCTACAAACTCAGAGTGGGTGTGCAGACCTAACTCCTTTACTGCTCTTCTGGAGTCACAGCCGAGTGTTCAACACCATTGGGCAAGTACTCACATCCCGGGGGCAATAGAGCCTCACAAAACAGCCGATAGTGGTGAATCTTATAGGGGACTGGCTTCATACGGAGGCTACACACTTCCCCCGACAGGTTTAGCCGCAGCATCAAGTGACGACTAACTTGTGTAATATACACACTGAATTGGCCAGCTCACTTTGACCAAGGACACCGGGAGACTACTGGTGCAGTAGATTAGGCATTACAATCCTTTAAAATACTTGGCACAAACGCCATCTTGGATAGGCCACCTTTTCTGTGTGGTAGTCGAGAAGTCAGTTCTGCTTGGTCACTCACCACCCGTTCACACTACCTATCACACTAGCGGCACAGACTCTCTGTATCTTCTGCTGGGTACACAGCTAAACCATAATTGCCGCCACAATCAGAAATAACAGGCACTTAGATAGTGGCATTAGAGACAGCAGTGGGCTTTGGCCTGAGACTGTGGTTAACCCAGAGAGCTGGGTGATTAGCTGTAGGACATTAGTGTCTCACTAGAGCATGATGTACACTTAAGTAACGTTTAAAACTGGCAGGGGGATCATAAAGAGATCCTAATTTGTGCTGGTGAATTGAGCCTGTGTCAGTCTACACTTAATAAAATAAGTGGATATTAATACCTAATATATCATTTTCACACTCCAACTGCCTATCTGGACTAATTGGTGGGAGCTTTTATCATCATGCCAGAAGGTGCAAAGAATAAAATCACAGGTGCTTCTGACTTTAAAAAAAATCAGTGGCAGATCATTTTAAATCCAGGGCTGTCCCAGTTGCGCAGGTGGATAGCCAGGAATCCCTTTTACCTTCTGGAATTAGAGATACTATCTTGGATCAGGATTCTCAATCCCCAGCAGACTTGGTGGAAGCAATGGTCACGGATATAGTCTCCACTTTGACACTGAGGCTTAACAACCTCCAAGATTCCTTAACTAAAGCCATTAAGGGGTAAAAAAGATGAACTGAGAAAAGACATAGGAGCAATCAGTGAGAGAATTGAAACACTTGAGAGGAAATAGAAAGATCTCGCTATTGAACAAGCGAACCTCTCCAACCACTCACATGCTCTGGTGGACGTGATTGAATCCATGGAGGCAAAAATGGCGGACATGGAGGACTGGTCGCGCCAAAATAACTTGTGATTCAGGGGAATCCCTGAAGACGTTTCTAAAGCAGGTTTGGAAGCTTTTCTTAAGGAGCTTTGTGAGCAGCTCAAAACACCAAAATACCCAAATGAAGCCTTAATCGACAGAGTTAATAGATTACCTAAGGGGAGAAATGTACCATCAGAGAAGCCGAGGAATGTCATCGCTAGATTCCATTTTTTCACATACAAGGAACAGATCCTAAAAGAAATGTTCTTAAATCCCTCCCTTCCAGAAAAATATCTTAACATCCAGATCTTCCTGGAATTTACTATACAAAAGCAAAGCACCTTCCATGATGTAACAAAGCACCTTAGACAAATGGGCCTGACATATAGATGGACATACCCAACCAAGCTCCTAATTCACAAGGATGGATGCCTATACATCGCAAATACTCCTTCCAATTGCCAGCAGCTGCTGAAAGAATGGACTCCTGACAAAGGATCTATGATAAGGCAGGCAACCTTCAATCCTCATGAAGAGGCTCACTCAGGTTCATCCTTTTCTTCCTTGACACAAATGGCGAAGGAATGGAGACCACTACCACAGAGAATTCCCCCAGCTAAATGGCACAATCTTGAGATCGATCCACCTGGGAATTATCTAGCTGATAGATGTTCCTCTCCAGATGACTGATATATATAAGTATATTTTTCTTATTACATTCTTTAGCCTTGGAGTTATTTTTAAAAGCAATGTCCCGCTTTTCATGTATGGGACATTAGGGCATAGACTAAACTTCTCTGCTACCAATGTTATATGACTTTCATACTAATCTAGGATTCAAGGCCTGGCTTTACTCATGTGACACTATGCTGGTAAAAGCTACCTCCTCAGGCCAGTTAGAGGACTTGGTCTGCTGGGTTTGACATGGGACTTATGCTAGTAACCTTCCTACACTTGAGAAAACTATGTGTAAAATGAAGTTATTCATGTGGTATTCTAAATGTTATGTAATAAACTATTATTTTTGTTTATCACAAAGAGTTTATATGCAAAGCCACCATCCCAAAGTAGGTAACCCGAGCCATAATAGTTTTAAAGCTAGTGCCTCCCTGGCCCGATTCTCCAAGGATTAAATATCTGGCCGGTTGCTAGAAGTAGGTCTATAAGAAATGTGCTTTTCAGAGTCATCTTTATGGTAAATTAAGCAGTAACAGTTTATACCTGAATGCCACATATTATAGGTCGCTATCCAGTAGCTATAACCATAACATAAATTAACCTCACAAGTGCTTACCATGATAGTGAAAGCTCTTATTTGCTATGGTCCAATTGCGGTGAGATAAGTCTTATGGTACTATCTATCTTGAGCCCATATAACTGTTTATCTTTACTATATACATAGAGGTTCTATCATATCTGTTATATATATACACAAGTAGGTATTAATATGTTATTCTAATAATTCTCAATATTGTTCTAGCCCTTCGCTCAAGCTGTCTGGATTTTGACGGAAATTGTGGGTTACCTTTAGACAAACATGAGGAAAGAATCATACTTTTTGCAGACGATGTCACTCTTTTATTGACAGACTCTGTCACCTCTGTAGGCTCAGTACTTCAACTCATTGAGCAATTCAGCAGATATAGCTATTATAAAGTCAACTGGGTTAGATTAGGGGTATGTGGGGGGTAGGTTTTAATGTTGGGGGGTTGTAATTTATTTTACAGGCAAAAGAGCAGAATTCTTTGGGGCATGCCCCGCAAAAGGCCCTTTTAAGGGCTGGTAAGGTAAAAGAGCTGGTAACTTTTTAATTTAGAATAGGGTAGGGCATTTTTTTATTTTGGGGGCTTTGTTATTTTATTAGGGGGCTTAGATTAGGTGTAAGTAGCTTAAAATTGTAATATTTTTTAAATGTTTTTGTAACTTATTTTTTTTTGTACTTTAGTTAGTTTATTTAATTTAATTGTAGTTATTTGTAACTAATTTATTTAATTAATTTAATGATAGTGTAGTGTTAGGTTTAATTGTAACTTAGGTTAGGATTTATTTTACAGGTAATTTTGTATTTCTTTTAGCTAGGTAGTTATTAAATAGTTAATAACCATTTAATAACTATTCTAACTAGCTAAAATAAATACAAAGTTACCTGTAAAATAAATATAAATCCTAAAATAGCTACAATATAATTATTATTTATATTGTAGCTATCTTAGGGTTTATTTTACAGGTAAGTATTTAGTTTTAAATAGGAATAATTTATTAAAGTATAGTGAAGTGTTAGGTGTAATTGTAACTTAGGTTAGTTTTTATTTTACAGGTACATTTCTCTTTATTTTAGCTAGGTAGCTATTAAATAGTTAATAACTATTTAATAGCTATTGTACCTAGTTAAAATAAATTGAAAGATGCCTGTAAAATAAAAATAAATCCTAAGATAGCTACAATATAATTATTATTTATATTGTAGCTATCTTAGGGTTTATTTTAAAGGTAGGTATTTAGTTTTAAATAGGATTAATTTATTTAATAAGATAAATATTATTTAGATTTAATTAATTAATATTTAAGTTAGGGGGGTGTTAGGGTTAGTGTTAGGTATAGGGGTTAATAATTTTATTACAGTGGTGGCGGTGTAGGGGGGGCAGGATAGGGGTTAATAAACTTATTATAGTTGGCGACGGCATAGGGGGGGCAGGATAGGGGTTAATAAACTTATTATAGGTGGCGACGGTGTAGGGGGGGGCAGATTAGGGGTTAATAAGTTTAATATAGGTTGCAGCGGGGTCCAGGAGAGGCGGATTAGGGGTTAAACTATTTATTTGCGGCGAGGTCCGGGATCCGCAGGATAGGGGTTAATAACTTTATTATAGGTGGCGGCGGTATAGGGGGGGCAGGATAGGGGTTACTAGGTATAATGTAGGTGGCGGCGGTGTCTGGGAACGGCGGTTTAGGGGTTAATACATTTATAAGAGTTGCGGCGGTTTAGGGGTTAATAACTTTATTGAGTTGCGGGGGGCTCCGGGGGCACCGGTATATGGGGTAGGACAGTGTAGTTAGTGTGGGTGCTTAGTGACAGGGGTATCAATAAAGCTGGGAAAAAGCCGAAGAGCAGCGAGATCGGATGAGTGATAACTATCATAGTCCGCTGCTCATCGCCCCGTACTTGGTGCGCGGCTTTTTGACGGCTTTTTTGATAACTTAGGCAAAATTTTGAAGGTCTGCGGCGGCGATGGTAGGCGAGCTTAGGCGGGCGTATTGGACCGGCGAAGGCAGGTAAAGTAGACGCGTTGATAACTAGGCCCCTGTGCGTTCAATCTCCAAGCAGTCAGCTTCAGAGAGACTAAGTTCGGATGGAGGAAGGGACCCTGAAGTAGAAGATCCTTACTCAGAGGAAATTTCAATGGTGGAAATGACAACATCCTCACTAGGTCCGCAAACCAAGTTCTGCGAGACCACGCTGGAGCTATTAGAATTACTGAAGCCTGCTCCTGTTTGATACAAGCTATCACTTGAAGAAGAAGGGCAACCAGAGGAAACAAATAAACTAACCCGAAATCCCATGGCACTGACAGGGCGTCTACCAGAGCTGCTTGAGGATCTCTTGATCTTGCACCATATCTTGGAAGCTTGGCTTTTAGACGAGATACCATCAGAACCAGCTCCAGAACTCCCTACTTGAGGGTTAACATCGAGAAAACTTCTGGATGGAGAGCCCATTCCCCTGGATGAAACGTCTGCCTGCTCAGATAATCCGCTTCCCAGTTGTCCACCCCTGGGATATGAATGGCAGAGAGATGACAATTGTGAGACTTTGCCCACTGAAGAATGCAAGTCATCTCCTTCATAGCTAACAAGCTCAGAGTTCCACCTTGGTGGTTGATATACCCTATTGAAATTATGTCTTCCAATTGAAATCTGATAAACCGGTTTAAACTCAGTTGAGGCCAAGTTTATAGAGCATTGAGAATTGTTCTCAATTCTAGGATATTTAAAGGGAGGGCAGACTCCTCCTGAGTCCAAAGTCCCTGAGCTCTTAGGGACCCCCAAACTGCTCCCCAGCCTTACAGGCTGGCATTTGTGGTCACAATCTCCCAAGAAGGTCTCAGGAAACAAGTGCCCTGAGACAAATGGTCCTAAGACATCCACCAAGACAGAGACATCCTTGTCTGAGAGTCTCAAACTATCCTCTGAGAGAGATACGAGTGGACTCAGTTCCATTGACTGAGCATATATAACTGTAGAGGTCTCAGATGGAAGCGAGCAAATGGAATAATGCAAATGGATACCACCATGAGACTAAATACTTCCATGCATACAGTCACCGATGGATGAACAGAGGACTGAAGAGAACAACAGGCCTCCAAAAGCGTGAGTCTTCTGACCTCCGTCAGAAAAATCTTCATAGATACTGAGTCTATGATTGTTCCCAAAAAACATACCCTGGTACTTGGCACCAAGGAACTTTTCGCAAGATTCACCTTCCACCCGTGAGAGCGGAGAATAGCAGAATCTGTATGGGATCTTGCTAACTGAATAGATGGAGCCTGGACCAAAATATCATCCAGGTAAAGAGCCACTGCAATCCCTAGAGATCTGGCCACAGCCAAAAGAGCCCCTAGAACTTTTGTAAAGATTTGAGGAGCAGTGGCAAGGCCGAAAGGCAGGTCTACACATTTGAAATATTGATTAAAAAAGCAAACCTCAGGAGCTCAAAATGTTCCCTGTGGATAGGCACATGGATATATGCATCATTTAAGTCTATAGTGGTCATAAACTGACCCTCCTGAACAAGAGGGAGAATAGAATGAATAGTCTCCATTTTGAAGGACGGAACCTTGAGAAACTTGTTGAGAGACTTTAAGTCTAGAATGGGTCAAAAAGTTCCCTCCTTTGTGGGAACTACAAAAAGATTTGAATAAAATCCTTGACCCAGTTCTGCTAGAGGAACTTGGATAATCACTCCCAGAGAGGACAAATCCCTTATGTAGTTTAGGAAGGCCTCTCCCTTTACTTGGTTTACAGATAATCTTGATAATACGAATCTGTCCCTGGGGGGACAAGACTTGAATCTTATCCTGTTTCCCTGAGAGACTACATCCACTGCCCAAGGATCTGAAACGTTGTGAATCCAACCCTGCTGAAAAAAAGGAAAGCCTGCCTCCTACCTGATCCAGAACTGGATCGGGGGCGGCCCCTTCATGCTGACTTAGCCTCAGCGGAAGGCTTTCTGGATTGCTTACCCTTGTTCCAGGGCTAGCCCTCCAAGAAGTCTTGCCTTGCTCAGATTTAGAAGACAAGGAAGATCTTATGAAAAGAATGAGAATTAGAAGTCTGACGACCCTTGGGTCTATTCTTCTTATCCTGTGGTAAAAAAAACTCCCTTTCCACCAGTAACCATGGACATTATCTCTGCCAGACCAGTAATAAATAAAGTCTTACCCTTAAAAGCTAGAGACAGAAACTTAAATTTAGGAGTCACATCCGCAGAGCAAGACTTTAACCAAAGGGCTCTGTGGGCTAGTATTGCAAAACTAGAAATCTTGGTTCCCAGCCTAACAACTTGCATTTAGAGCCTTGATCCTATCCTGGGTATTCTCTATAGTAGTCTCCTCTGAAATTAGATCAGATCAATAAAAGGCTGCACCAGCAACAGTTGCTATTAGTGATGTTTTAAAAATTTAAAAACCTTTTATTTTAGTACTGGCAGACTTTCTGCCAGTACTTAAGATGGCGGGGACAATTGTGGGGTGGGGGAGGGAAGGGAGCTGTTTGGGAGGGATCAGGGGGTCTGATGTGTCAGGTGGGAGGCTGATCTCTACACTAAAGCTAAAATTAACCCTGCAAGCACCCTGCAAACTACCTAATTAACCCCTTCACTGCTAGCCATAATACACGTGTGATGCGCAGCAGCATTTAGCGGCCTTCTAATTACCAGAAAGCAAAGCCAAAGTCATATATGTCTGCTATTTCTGAACAAAGGGGATCCCAGAGAAGCATTTACAACCATTTGTGCCATAATTGCACAAGCTGTTTGTAAATAATTTCAGTGAGAAACCTAAAATTGCGAAAAAATTTAAGTTTTTTTTAAATTTGATCGCATTTGGTGGTGAAATGGTGGCATTAAATATACCAAAATGGGCCTAGATCAATACTTTGGGTTGTCTACTATATTACACTTAAGCTAAAATTAACTCTACAAGCTCCCTACATGCGCCCTAATTAACCCCTTCACTGCTGGGCATAAAACACGTGTGGTGCGCAGTGGCATTTAGCAGCCTTCTAATTACCAAAAAGCAACGCCAAAGCCATATAAGTCTGTTATTTCTGAACAAAGGGGATCCCAGAGAAGCATTTACAACCATTTATGCCATAATTGCATAAGTTGTTTGTAAATAATTTCTGTGAGAAACCTAAAGTTTGTGAAAAAGTGAACAATTTTTTTTTATTTGATCGCATTTGGTGGTGAAATGGTGGCATTAAATATACCAAAATGGGCCTAGATCAATACTTTGGGTTGTCTACTATATTACACTTAAGCTAAAATTAACTCTACAAGCTCCCTACATGCTCCCTAATTAACCCCTTCACTGCTGGGCATAAAACACGTGTGGTGCACAGTGGCATTTAGCAGCCTTCTAATTACCAAAAAGCAATGCCAAAGCCATATAAGTCTGCTATTTCTGAACAAAGGGGATCCCAGAGAAGCATTTACAACCATTTATGCCATAATTGCATACGTTGTTTGTAAATAATTTCTGTGAGAAACCTAAAGTTTGTGAAAAAGTGAACAATTTTTTTTTATTTGATCGCATTTAGCGGTGAAATGGTGGCATGAAATATACCAAAATGGGCCTAGATCAATACTTTGGGATGTCTTCTAAAAAAATATATATACATGTCAAGGGATATTGAGGTTTTCCTGACAGATATCAGGGTTCCAATGTAACTAGCGCTCATTTTGAAAAAAAGTGGTTTTGAAATAGCAAAGTGCTTCTTGTATTTATTTCCCTATAACTTGCAAAAAAGCAAAGAACATGTTAACATGGTTGTTTTTTTGGTGGTTGTAGATGTGTAACAGATTTTGGGGGTCAAAGTTAGAAAAAGTGTGTTTTTTTCCATTTTTTCCTCATATTTTATAATATTTTTAATAATAAATTATAAGATATGATGAAAATAATGGTATCTTTAGAAAGTACATTTAGTGGCGAGAAAAACTGTATATAATATGTGTGGGTACAGTAAATGAGTAAGAGGAAAATTACAGCTAAACACAAACACCGCAGAAATGTAAAAATAGCCCTGGTCCTTAAGGGAAAGAAATTGAAAAATGGCCTTGGTCCTTAAGGGGTTAAAAAAAAAACCTAGAAATTTGACTGTGAAATAATAGCAGTCAGTTTCCTTCACGCGTGTGCGTTTCAGGGCCTGCCAGGGCACAGTGTCACACCAGTGCAACTCATATCTGGTGTAACAGTTGTGTACATTAAAAAAAAAAAAAATGTTTGACTGTAATAGATTGAATAGCAGTTAGTTGTCTGCAAGCGTGTGTGTCAGGCCTACAGCGTCTACTCTGCCAACTTCTGCCAGTGCACAGTGCCACTCATATCTGTTGTCACAGTAGCTTGCACGCATAGTATCACTAATTGAAAAAAAAATGACAGACAGAGGCAGGCCCCCTCGCAGGGGCCGTCGTGGTCGTGGTGCTGTGATTCCCTTTGGCCCTAGAATAATGCCCAGTGTTCAAAGGCCACGTACCCTGAACTCGAAAAGTTCTGAGGACATAGTTGACTGGCTAACACAGGACACCAGATCTTCTACAGCTTCGGCTCGGAACCTTGACGCACCATCCTCCTCCAGCTTAGCTTCGGGCACCTCTCAAGTTACCACTCACCCGCCTGCCGCCACCACCAACACTAGCACCACAGCCACTTCACTTGATCTGTCAGAGGAGTTATTTACACATCAGTTGGAAGAAATGAGTGATGCGCAACCATTATTGCCAGAGGATGTAGATAACAGGGATATGTCTCAGTCAGGCAGCATTACACACATGGACGATGTGATGATGATGATGTTGTACCCACTGCAGGAGTTTGGTCTATCACTGTGAAGCGGGCGTAACCCTTACACTACCTGATCGATACAACATTATAAATGATGTTTTAAAGCATGTTATTCCAAACACTTTAGGAAAGTGAGGTGATTTATGCCCTTTATGGATTAAAACCAGACTCTGCATCAACTATGTAATTTTCCATGGGAGTTTTGCCATGGATCCCCCTCCGGCAGGCCACAGTCCAGGTGTTAGTCCCTTGAAACAACTTTTCCATCACTATTGTGGCCAGAAAGAGTCCCTGTGGGTTTTAAAATTCGCCTGCCTATTGAAATCTATGGCGGATCGCCTGGTTCGCCAGTTCGTGAACATTTGCGGAAGTTCACGTTCGCTGTTCGCGAACCCAAATTTTTATGTTCCCGACATCACTAGTTGCTATACTAGCAGCTGGTTGCCACTGCAAACCCTGATGAAGAAATATCTTTCTTACATAACCCTCCAGTTTCTTATCCATAGGGTCTCTAAAAGAGGAACTATCCTCGAGAGGAATAGTAGTTCTCTTGGCTAAGGTAGATATAGCACCCTCTACTCTAGGAACAGTGCACCACAGATCCCACACTGAATCAGCCACAGGAAAGATCTGTTTAAACAGAGACGGGTTAAAAGAAACACCTGGCTTCTACCATTCATGAGATGTAATGTCAGACATGCGATCTAGAACAGGAAAACCCTCCATAGATTTAGGTTTGACATCAAAAACTCTATTTAGTTTATTAGCCTTTTTAGGAGCCTCTGCAACAGTTTCAGAGTCATCCAAAGTAGCTAAAACCTCCTTCAAAAGTAAACGGAGATGCTCCAGTTTAAATCTAAAATTAACCTCCTCAGAATCTATTGTACTAGGAACTACAGATTCTGAATCAGAGATCTCGTCCTCAGAAGCTGCAGAGAAATGATCCTCGCTAGATAACTCAGAAAGTCTAACCAAATAAGTCTTGGCAGAATCAGAACCCATATTAATGTTCTTAGATTTCCTCTTCCCTTTACCAGAACTAGGTAAAGCACTTAGGGCTGCAGAAACTGCAGAAGTCAACTGCACAGCAAAATCTTTAGGCAAACAAACACTCCCAGAAACTGACTGAGAGGAACCACAGGGCACTGCATGTGTATCTGTCAAAGACTGGGACATGTTAACAGACGACTGAGACAACCCCTGAACAGCATTATCCCGAGAAAAAGACGGCTCAGATAAGGAATCCTTATCCTTAGATAATAAAACCTTATTAAGTCAAGGGGAACAAAATTGCACAGGAGGTATAACCTGCGCATCTGCACAATAAAGACATTTATAAAATGACAGAAAAAGCTTGAGATCGGCTTCCATAGTAAATAAAATGGCCCTTTACTTCCCTTATACTCTAATTTCAATATAAAAAATTAGAATAAAATTCTAAGCATAGATAAATAATTATTAAAACCGGCCATGCTGGAGAGACACACCCAAATTCAAAAGTAAGGTGGAGTTCAACAACTTTCTTATAGAGATATTACCCAAACTAAATAAAAGTTAAACTTGTGCAAACAAATCCCCATAGCCAAAATTAAAAAAAGCCTTCACATGACAGAACAGTGCCCTGAACTGCTTCCCAATAAATCCCCAACCTTTAAAAGAGATATTCAGTCCCATAAGGATCCACCTTGTTCTCTAAATATCGTTTTTTGTTTTTTTAAACAAGGAACTCCTAAGTGCTGCATTCTTCTCACCTAGAAGGTAACCGCTGTAGGGCAGGTAAAGCAAACATGTGTGACAGAATCCTCACTGACATAGACCTGTAGATAAAGAAAAAACAGAGTAACCAACCCTGGTTTTCTATTAAGGGGTAGCAAAAATGTTGAAAGGTAAGCAAATACTACCTCGCCATCTTCCAACTGCTAAAAGACACCATTATTCTTACTAAAGAGAATTACATGGACACAGCATAACCCCAATCCTTGCTTGCAGGGAAAAGTACCCATTAAAGGATTAACAACTTGATTTCTTCAGACACCTTCTTCGCACATCACCTACAATGTTACACAGGCAAAGAATGACTGGGGACTGTGGATAATGGGAGTATACATGAAGCTTTGCTGGGGTGTTCTTTGCCTCCACCTGGTGGGCAGGAGTTGAATTCCCACTAGTAATTTAATGGATTCGTGGACGCTCCATGCCATTGGAAAGAAATCATAATTTACCATACAATACTGTCTAAAGGTATCATTTACACTACACCTTCAATGCAAGTGGTGATGCTGCTTTTGAAATTCCAGAAGTTTCAAAAAAGCATCACCTCCCACAGTGATGTATAGTAAAATGCCTCTCAGTGCAACTGTCTTCAAACACAGATTTCAGCCCTTTATAACATTTCACCATTAATCTCGATCACACAATGGATCCCTTTTTAAAATATCGCCATTACCACAATGCTTTTTTCATGGGGCCCAACCTGTTATTGCATTGTCTTTTTAGTATGCAATTGTTGATTATGCAATTCTACTGTATTAAATTGTCATTTATGCTCTAAATTTGCCACTTATTTAATAAAGCTCACAAACCTATGTGTTTATGACATTTTTTTTGGGGGGGGGGCGGTTTCTACTGAAAAGCACACATTGAGCTGGATTACAAGTGGAGCACAATCCATAGAGCTCACGTTATCTGGTATGCCGATGTTAAAATACCACTCAAGCAATACAACAAAATAACCTAGGACTTGTAACATGAGAGCAAAAACAGATGCGTTATTGATTGCATTGAGTGATGTTAATGCACAACAGAGCTGTGTGGAAATAGAATGGACAAACATTCCATTTGCTGTCATTACAGAATGTTATTTTAAAAGGTGAAAATACAATTTATTGGTGAGTTGCATAATTTAGAATATGGTTGATGCTTTAGTATTGCTTCTTTGCTATTTTAGGACAAATTGTATTACATAAAATATATCTCTAGCATTACAGAAAATAAACCTATTTAAATATGAACATTTAATATGCAAACATTTCTTACAACAACCAAAACATAATTTATGCTTACCTGATAAATTTATTTCTCTTGTAGTGTATCCAGTACACGGATCATCCATTACTTATGGGATATTAACTCCTCCCCAACAGGAAGTGCAAGAGGATTCACCCAGCAGAGCTGCTATATAGCTCCTCCCCTAACTGCCATTACCAGTCATTCGACCGAAAACATGCAGAGAAAGGAAAACCATAGGGTGCAGTGGTGACTGTAGTTTAATGGAAAAATTACCTGCCTTAAAGTGACAGGGCGGGCCGTGGACTGGATACACTACAAGAGAAATAAATTTATCAGGTAAGCATAAATTATGTTTTCTCTTGTTAAGTGTATCCAGTCCACGGATCATCCATTACTTATGGGATACCAATACCAAAGCTAAAGTACACGGATGACGGGAGGGACAGGCAGGCTCTTTATACGGAAGGAACCACTGCCTGAAGAACCTTTCTCCCAAAAAAACAGCCTCCGAAGAAGCAAAAGTGTCAAATTTGTAAAATTTGGAAAAAGTATGAAGAGAAGACCAAGTTGCAGCCTTGCAAATCTGTTCAACAGAAGCCTCATTCTTAAAGGCCCAAGTGGAAGCCACAGCTCTAGTAGAATGTGCTGTAATTCTTTCAGGAGGCTGCTGTCCAGCAGTCTCATAGGCTAACCGTATTATGCTACGAAGCCAAAAGGAGAGAGAGGTAGCCGAAGCTTTTTGACCTCTCCTCTGACCAGAATAAACGACAAACAGGGAAGACGTTTGTCGAAAATCCTTAGTTGCCTGTAGATAAAATTTCAGGGCACGGACTACATCTAGATTGTGTAGCAGACGTTCCTTTTTCGAAGAAGGATTAGGACACAAAGATGGAACCACAATCTCTTGATTGATATTCCTGTTAGTGACCACCTTAGGTAGGAACCCAGGTTTAGTACGCATAACTACCTTGTCTGAATGAAAAATCAGATAAGGAGAATCACAATGTAAGGCAGATAACTCAGAGACTCTTCGAGCCAAGGAAATCGCCATTAAAAACAGAACTTTCCAAGATAACAACTTGATATCAATGGAATGAAGGGGTTCAAACGGAACCCCCTGTAAAACATTAAGAACTAAGTTCAAACTCCATGGTGGAGCAACAGTTTTAAACACAGGCTTGATCCTAGCTAAAGCCTGACAAAAAGCTTGAACGTCCGGAACTTCTGACAGACGTTTGTGTAAAAGAATGGACAGAGCTGAAATCTGTCCCTTTAAGGAACTAGCGGATAAACCCTTTTCTAAACCTTCTTGTAGAAAAGACAATATCCTCGGAATCCTAACCTTACTCCATGAGTAACTCTTGGATTCGCACCAATATAAGTATTTGCGCCATATCTTATGGTAAATCTTTCTGGTAACAGGCTTCCTAGCCTGTATTAAGGTATCAATAACTGACTCAGAAAAACCACGTTTTGATAAAATCAAAGTCAGCTTCAGAGAAATTAAATTTTTATGTTTGAAGGGACCCTGGATCAGAAGGTCCTGTTTCAGAGGTAGCGACCAAGGTGGACAGGATGACATGTCCACTAGATCTGCATACCAAGTCCTGCGTGGCCATGCAGGCGCTATTAGAATCACTGATGCTCTCTCCTGTTTGATTCTGGCAATCAATCGAGGAAGCATCGGGAAGGGTGGAAACACATAAGCCATCCCGAAGGTCCAAGGTGCTGTCAAATCATCTATCAGAACCGCTCCCGGATCCCTGGATCTGGACCCGTAACGAGGAAGCTTGGCGTTCTGTCGAGACGCCATGAGATCTATCTCTGGTTTGCCCCAACGTCGAAGTATTTGGGCAAAGACCTCCGGATGAAGTTCCCACTCCCCCGGATGAAAAGTCTGACGACTTAAGAAATCCGCCTCCCAGTTCTCCACTCCCGGGATGTGGATTGCTGACAGGTGGCAAGAGTGAGACTCTGCCCAGCGAATTATCTTTGATACTTCCATCATTGCTAGGGAGCTTCTTGTCCCTCCCTGATGGTTGATGTAAGCTACAGTCGTGATGTTGTCCGACTGAAACCTGATGAACCCCCGAGTTGTTAACTGGGGCCAAGCCAGAAGGGCATTGAGAACTGCTCTCAATTCCAGAATGTTTATTGGTAGGAGACTCTCCTCCTGATTCCATTGTCCCTGAGCCTTCAGAGAATTCCAGACAGCGCCCCAACCTAGTAGGCTGGCGTCTGTTGTTACAATTGTCCAGTCCGGCCTGCTGAATGGCATCCCCCTGGACAGATGTGGCCGAGAAAGCCACCATAGAAGAGAATTTCTGGTCTCTTGATCCAGATTCAGAGTAGGGGACAAGTCTGAGTAATCCCCATTCCACTGACTTAGCATGCACAATTGCAGCGGTCTGAGATGTAGGCGTGCAAAGGGTACTATGTCCATTGCTGCTACCATTAAGCCGATCACCTCCATGCATTGAGCTACTGACGGGTGTTGAATGGAATGAAGGACACGGCATGCATTTTGAAGCTTTGTTAACCTGTCTTCTGTCAGGTAAATCTTCATTTCTACAGAATCTATAAGAGTCCCCAAGAAGGGCTTGAAGCTTGTATCAGAATGTCGTCTAGGTACGGAGCTACCGCAATTCCTCGCGGTCTTAGTACCGCCAGAAGAGCACCCAGAACCTTTGTAAAGATTCTCGGAGCCGTAGCCAATCCGAATGGAAGAGCTACAAACTGGTAATGCCTGTCTAGAAAGGCAAACCTTAGATACCGGAAATGATCTTTGTGAATCGGTATGTGAAGGTAAGCATCCTTTAAATCCACTGTGGTCATGTACTGACCCTTTTGGATCATGGGTAAAATTGTCCAAATAGTTTCCATTTTGAACGATGGAACTCTTAGGAATTTGTTTAGGATCTTTAAATCCAAGATTGGCCTGAAAGTTCCCTCTTTTTTGGGAACCACAAACAGATTTGAGTAAAACCCTTGTCCTTGTTCCGACCGCGGAACCGGATGGATCACTCCCATTAATAAAAGATCTTGTACGCAGCGTAGAAACGCCTCTTTCTTTATTTGGTTTGTTGACAACCTTGACAGATGAAATCTCCCTCTTGGGGGAGAGAATTTGAAGTCTAGAAGGTATCCCTGAGATATGATCTCTAACGCCCAGGGATCCTGGACATCTCTTGCCCAAGCCTGGGCGAAGAGAGAAAGTCTGCCCCCCACTAGATCCGTTCCCGGATCGGGGGCCCTCGATTCATGCTGTCTTAGGGGCAGCAGCAGGTTTCCTGGCCTGCTTGCCCTTGTTCCAGGACTGGTTAGGTCTCCAGCCTTGTCTGTAGCGAGCAACAGCTCCTTCCTGTTTTGGTGCAGAGGAAGTTGATGCTGCTCCTGCTTTGAAATTACGAAAGGAACGAAAATTAGACTGTCTAGCCTTAGGTTTGGCTCTGTCTTGAGGCAGGGCATGGCCTTTACCTCCTGTAATGTCAGCGATAATTTCTTTCAACCCGGGCCCGAATAAGGTCTGCCCTTTGAAAGGTATATTAAGCAATTTAGATTTAGAAGTAACGTCAGCTGACCAGGATTTTAGCCACAGTGCTCTGCGTGCCTGAATGGCGAATCCGGAATTCTTAGCCGTAAGTTTAGTTAAATGTACTACGGCATCTGAAATAAATGAGTTAGCTAACTTAAGGGCTTTAAGCTTGTGTGTAATCTCATCTAATGGAGCTGATTCAAGTGTCTCTTCCAGAGACTCAAACCAAAATGCTGCTGCAGCCGTGACAGGCGCAATGCATGCAAGAGGTTGCAATATAAAACCTTGTTGAACAAACATTTTCTTAAGGTAACCCTCTAACTTTTTATCCATTGGATCTGAAAAGGCACAGCTATCCTCCACCGGGATAGTGGTACGCTTAGCTAAAGTAGAAACTGCTCCCTCCACCTTAGGGACCGTTTGCCATAAGTCCCGTGTGGTGGCGTCTATTGGAAACATCTTTCTAAATATCGGAGGGGGTGAGAACGGCACACCGGGTCTATCCCACTCCTTAGTAACAATTTCAGTAAGTCTCTTAGGTATAGGAAAAACGTCAGTACTCGCCGGTACCACAAAATATTTATCCAACCTACACATTTTCTCTGGTATTGCAACTGTGTTACAATCATTCAGAGCCGCTAACACCTCCCCTAGTAATACACAGAGGTTTTCCAGCTTAAATTTAAAATTTGAAATATCTGAATCCAGTTTGTTTGGATCAGAACCGTCACCCGCAGAATGAAGCTCTCCGTCCTCATGTTCTGCAAATTGTGACGCAGTGTCTGACATGGCCCTAATATTATCAGCGCACTCTGTTCTCACCCCAGAGTGATCACGCTTACCTCTTAGTTCTGGTAATTTAGCCAAAACTTCAGTCATAACAGTAGCCATATCCTGTAATGTGATTTGTAATGGCCGCCCAGATGTACTCGGCGCTACAATATCACGCACCTCCCGAGCGGGAGATGCAGGTACTGACACGTGAGGCGAGTTAGTCGGCATAACTCTCCCCTCGTTGTTTGGTGAAATATGTTCAATTTGTACAGATTGACTTTTATTTAAAGTAGCATCAATACAGTTAGTACATAAATTTCTATTGGGCTCCACTTTGGCTTTAGCACATATAGCACAGTTATCTTCCTCTGAATCAGACATGTTTAACACACTAGCAAATAAACTAGCAACTTGGAAATACTTTTCAAGTAATTTACTATAATATGAAAACGTACTGTGCCTATAAGAAGCACAGAAAAAGTTATGACAGTTGAAAATTAATAAACTGAAAAGTTATAGCATCAAATCTTTGTAAAAAAACACAATTTTAGCAAAGGATTGCTCCCATTAGCAAAGGATAACTAACCCTGATAGCAGAAAAAATAAAAAATAAATAAATAAATACAGAAATAAACGTTTTTTTATCACAGTCAACTACAATCTCACAGCTCTGCTGTGAGTGATTACCTCCCTCAAAACAAGTTTTGAAGACCCCTGAGTTCTGTAGAGATGAACCGGATCATGCAGGGAAGACAATAAACTTCTGACTGAATCTCCCCCTCACACATAACAGTGAGAGAGATCAGTAAACTGTCATAAATTAAATAAAACGACTGCCAAGTGGAAAAAAAAAAATAGTGCCCAAAACATTTTTTCACCCAGTACCTCAGAAAATTAAACGATTTTACATGCCAGCAAAAAACGTTTAACATTAATAAATTGAGTGTTATTAAAAAGCCTGTTGCTAGTCCCTGCAAATTAGGCTAAAGTTTTATGCATACAGTATAATTCCAGTGAAGTGCCATTCCCCAGAATACTGAAGTGTAAAATATACATACATGACAGCCTGATACCAGTTGCTGCTACTGCATTTAAGGCTGAGTTTACATTATATCGGTATGGCAGAATTTTCTCATCAATTCCATTGTCAGAAAATAATAAGCTGCTACATACCTCTTTGCAGATTAATCTGCCCGCTGTCCCCTGATCTGAAGTTTACCTCTCCTCAGATGGCCGAGAAACAGCAATATGATCTTAACTACTCCGGCTAAAATCATAGAAAAACTCAGGTAGATTCTTCTTCAAATTCTACCAGAGAAGGAATAACACACTCCGGTGCTATTATAAAATAACAAACTTTTGATTGAAGGTATGAAACTAAGTATAATCACCACAGTCCTCTCACACATCCTATCTATTCGTTGGGTGCAAGAGAATGACTGGTAATGGCAGTTAGGGGAGGAGCTATATAGCAGCTCTGCTGGGTGAATCCTCTTGCACTTCCTGTTGGGGAGGAGTTAATATCCCATAAGTAATGGATGATCCGTGGACTGGATACACTTAACAAGAGAAATAATGCATTATTTTCATCTTTGCCAAAACTGATACCGCTTTGTATGTGATAAATCTAATGAATAAACATTATTTATAATTTTGTCCTTTTTCTTCGTACTTATTATCATACAATTTTGGCAGCGCACCAACGCTGATTCATTTATTATCTTATCCTACTACAATGAATGGTAGCATTTGTTTCTTATGAGTGTGAATAGTAGGGAGAGCACAAGTTCACTTTTCATGCTGTCACAGCAACACACAACACATTAGTTATTTGTGAAAAAGTGGTTACTGCTTTAATGGACACATAGAAAACACCAAATATAAAAAATGACATTGCGGATAAAAGTGCTTAAATGTGTACTCATCTGAGTTTGATTGTAACATAACAAAATGCATGCACATTCTATGAACCAATTCTTTGAATTCTTGCTCTTAATTGTTCAAAACATATTTACAGTATATGTTTATCAAACAAATGCACACAAAACATTAAAATGTATTATTATTCTTTATTTATAAAGTGCCAACAGATTCCGCAGCGCTGAAATGTATTCCATTTTGTGCAGACCATTTTTAATTAAAAAAAAGTGAAGCCCGCGCCGCCCGTAATTTCACCTTGCACATCGGGGTATTACATATACGGCGCCGGCAGTTCAGAAAGTGCCTTAAGTCGGATAAACTAGCGATATTCAGAAATGAGCGTAAATACAAATTTCTGGAGTTGCCAGTGACTTACGGCACTTTAGAAACTGCCGGCGCCTAAGAAAATAAAAAAATATATATAAAATCTCCCGTAAAAGTCTAACACGCCTTCCAAAAATAAACCTGACACATAAAACCCCTATATCCGCCATCAAACCCACATCAGAACTAATAATAAAAGTATTAACCCCAAAACCGACAACCCCCCACAACGCAATATGCCTAATTAAACTATTAACCCCTATATCTGCCATCAAACCCACATTGCAACTAATAATTAACACCCCCTAAATTAAACCCAATTACTTAAATTAATAATACCAAATTACAAACAATTAAAATAAAAACACTAACATTACTTTAAACATAATAAAACTAAGTTAAAATTAAGCTAAAGTTACAGAAAATAAAAAAGTCTTACATTACAGAAAATAAAAACCAAAATTCTCAAAAATAAAAAATTATACCTAATCCCTATGAAAATAAAAAAGCCCCCCCCAAAATAAAAACACCCCCTAATCTAATACTAAACTACCAATAGCCCTTAAAAGGGCCTTTTGTGGAGCATTGCCCTAAGTTAAAAAGTGCCCCTTAACAGTAAAACCCACCACCCACCAAACCCCCCAAAATAAATAAACCTAACACTAAAAAACCTAAAGGGGCATTTGCATGGGCATTGCCCTTAAAAGGACATTCAGCTCGTTTTATGCTCTTTTAAAAAGGCCCATAACCCTAATCTAAAAAAAAAAATTAAAAAATTTAAAAGACAAAATCTAACCCCCAGGTTGGTACTCACAGTTCCTGAAAAAAGGTCCTGTTCCAGGCGATGAAGTCTTCTTCCAAGCGGCGACCGGTTCCTGAAGTCTGGTGGTGAAGTCTTCTTCCAAACGGGGACATCTTCTTTCATCATCCAGGACCGCAAAACTGAAGACCAGCAATCGCGGAACTGAAGACTGGTGACCGCAGAGCCATGGAACGTGGAGGATCCTCTTCATACGATCTCCGCCATACACTGAATAGTAAATTCAAGGTACGTGACTAAAAATGGCTTCCCTTGAATTCCTATTGGCTGATTTGATTCTTCAAATTCAAATCAGCTTACAGCTAATAGGATGAGAGCACTGAAATCTTATCTTATTGGCTGCTCAAATCAGCCAATAAGATTTCAGTAGCTCTCATCCTATTGGCTGGTTTGAATTTGAAGAATCAAATCAGCCAATAGGAATTCAAGGGACGCCATTTTTAATCGCGTACCTTGAAATTACTATTCAGTGTACGGCGGAGATCATACGAAGAGGATCCTCCACACTCCATGGCTCTGCGGTCGCCGGTCTTCAGTTCCGTGGTCCTGGATGAAGAAAGAAAAGGTCCCCGCTTGGAAGAAGACTTTACCGCCGGACTTCAAGAACCAGTAGCCGCTTGAAAGAAGACTTCACCGTCTGGAACAGGACCCTCTCTGCCGGACTTCAGGAACCATGAGTACCAACCTAGGGGTTAGATTTAGGCTTTTACATTTTTTACTTTTTTTTAGATTTGGGTAATGGGCCTTCTTAAAAGAGCTAAATGTCCTTTTAAGGGCAGTAAAATAGCTGAATGCCCTTTTAAGGGCAATGTCCATACAAATGCCCCTTTAGGGGCAATGGGTAGTTTAGGTTTTTTAGTGTTAAGTTTATTTATTTTGGTGGGTGGTGGGTTTTACTGTTAGGGGGGACTTAGAATTTTTTTTAAGGAAAAGAGCTGTTTAACTTAGGGCAATGCCCTATAAAAGGCCCTTTTAGGGCTATTGGTACAGTAGTTTAGCTTTAGATAAGGGGGGTTTTATTTCGGGGGGTCTTTTTTATTTTCATAGGGATTAGGTATAATTTTTTAATTTTGATAATTTTGTTTTTTATTTTCTTTAATGTTAGACTTTTTATTTTCTGTAATTTTAGCTTTTTTATTTTCTGCAATTTTAGCTTAATTTAAACTTAGTTAGTAATGTTAGTTTTTTATTTTAATTGTAATTTAGTTTTATTTTAATTTATATAATGGGTTGATTTAGGGGGTGTTAGGTTTGGGGGCTTAGTGATAAGTTACTTGCGTTGTGGGCTTTGGCGGTTTAGGGGTTAATAGATTTATTTGCATTATTGCGTTGTGTGGGTTTGGCGGATTAGGGGTTAATAGTTTAATAGGTTTATTGCGCTGTGGGTTAATGGCGGATTAGGGGTTAATAGTTTTAATAGGTAGTCTGCGATGTTGGGGTTTGCGGATTTAGGGGTTAATAGTTTAATTAGGAATATTGCGTTGTGGGGGTTGTTGGTTTAGGGGTTAATACTTTTATTATTAGTTCCGATGTGGGTTATTGGCAGATTAGGGGTTAATATAATTTATTAGATATTGCGGTGGGGGATTGTGGTTGACAGGTATATATATTGTGCATGTGTTAGGTGTTAGTTATTTTCAGGAGGTAGATAGATATTGCGCATGTGTTAGGTGTTAGTTACTATTTTCAGGGAGTTACGGTGCTCACATACTCAGCGCAAGGCTTGCTGCACCCGCCTATGGCCTAGATTTAGAGTTCGGCGGTAGCCGTCAAAACCAGCGTTAGAGGCTCCTAACGCTGGTTTTGGCCGCCCGCTGGTATTTGGAGTCAGTGATTAAAGGGTCTAACACTCACTTTACAGCCGCGACTTTTCCATACCGCAGATCCCCCTACGCCATTTGCGTAGCCTATCTTTTCAATGGGATCTTTCTAACGCTGGTATTTAGAGTCGTTTCTGCAGTGAGCGTTAGAGCTCTAACGACAAGATTCCAGCCGCCTGAAAAAAGCAGGAGTTAAGAGCTTTCTGGCTAACGCCGGTTCATAAAGCTCTTAACTACTGTACCCTAAACTACACTAACACCCATAAACTACCTATGTACCCCTAAACCGAGGTCCCCCCACATCGCCGCCACTCGATTAAAATTTTTAACCCCTAATCTGCCGACCGCCACCTACGTTATACTTATGTACCCCTAATCTGCTGCCCCTAACCCCGCCGACCCCTATATTATATTTATTAACCCCTAACTTGCCCCACACAACGTCGCCGCAAGCTACTTAAAATAATTAACCCCTAATCTTCCGACCGCAAATCGCCGCCACCTACGTTATCCCTATGTACCCCTAATCTTCTGCCCCTAACATCGCCGACCCCTATGTTATATTTATTAACCCCTAATCTGCCCCCCACAACGTCGCCGACACCTACCTACACTTATTAACCCCTAATCTGCCGAGCGGACCTGAGCGCTACTATAATAAAGTTATTAACCCGCCTCACTAACCCTATCATAAATAGTATTAACCCCTAATCTGCCCTCCCTAACATCGCCGACACCTACCTTCAATTATTAACCCCTAATCTGCCGACCGGAGCTCACCGCTATTCTAATAAATGTATTAACCCCTAAAGCTAAGTCTAACCCTAACACTAACACCCCCCTAAGTTAAATATAATTTTTATCTAACGAAATAAATTAACTCTTATTAAATAAATGATTCCTATTTAAAGCTAAATACTTACCTGTAAAATAAATCCTAATATAGCTACAATATAAATTACATTTATATTATAGCTATTTTAGGATTAATATTTATTTTACAGGTAACTTTGTATTTATTTTAACCAGGTACAATAGCTATTAAATAGTTAAGAACTATTTAATAGTTACCTAGTTAAAATAATTACAAATTTACCTGTAAAATAAATCCTAACCTAAGATATAATTAAACCTAACACTACCCTATCAATAAAATAATTAAATAAACTACCTACAATTACCTACAATTAACCTAACACTACACTATCAATAAATTAATTAAACACAATTGCTACAAATAAATACAATTAAATAAACTATCTAAAGTACAAAAAATAAAAAAGAACTAAGTTACAGAAAATAAAAAAATATTTACAAACATAAGAAAAATATTACAACAATTTTAAACTAATTACACCTACTCTAAGCCCCCTAATAAAATAACAAAGACCCCCAAAATAAAAAATTCCCTACCCTATTCTAAATTTAAAAAGTTACAAGCTCTTTTACCTTACCAGCCCTGAACAGGGCCCTTTGCGGGGCATGCCCCAAGAAGTTCAGCTCTTTTGCCTGTAAAAGAAAACATACAATACCCCCCCCCCCAACATTACAACCCACCACCCACATACCCCTAATCTAACCCAAACCCCCCTTAAATAAACCTAACACTAAGCCCCTGATGATCTTCCTACCTTGTCTTCACCATGCCAGGTTCACCGATCCGTCCTGGCTCCAAGATCTTCATCCAACCCAAGCGGGGGTTGGCGATCCATAATCCGGTGCTCCAAAGTCTTCCTCCTATCCGGCAAGAAGAGGACATCCGGACCGGCAAACATCTTCTCCAAGCGGCATCTTCTATGTTCTTCCATCCGATGACGACCGGCTCCATCTTGAAGACCTCCAGCGCGGATCCATCCTCTTCTTCCGACGACTAGACGACGAATGACGGTTCCTTTAAGGGACGTCATCCAAGATGGCGTCCCTCGAATTCCGATTGGCTGATAGGATTCTATCAGCCAATCGGAATTAAGGTAGGAATTTTCTGATTGGCTGATGGAATCAGCCAATCAGAATCAAGTTCAATCCGATTGGCTGATCCAATCAGCCAATCAGATTGAGCTCGCATTCTATTGGCTGTTCCGATCAGCCAATACAATGCGAGCTCAATCTGATTGGCTGATTGGATCAGCCAATCGGATTGAACTTGATTCTGATTGGCTGATTCCATCAGCCAATCAGAAAATTCCTACCTTAATTCCGATTGGCTGATAGAATCCTATCAGCCAATCGGAATTCGAGGGACGCCATCTTGGATGACGTCCCTTAAAGGAACCGTCATTCGTCGTCTAGTCGTCGGAAGAAGAGGATGGATCCGCGCTGGAGGTCTTCAAGATGGAGCCGGTCGTCATCGGATGGAAGAACATAGAAGATGCCGCTTGGAGAAGATGTTTGCCGGTCCGGATGTCCTCTTCTTGCCGGATAGGAGGAAGACTTTGGAGCACCGGATTATGGATCGCCAACCCCCGCTTGGGTTGGATGAAGATCTTGGAGCCAGGACGGATCGGTGAACCTGGCATGGTGAAGACAAGGTAGGAAGATCATCAGGGGCTTAGTGTTAGGTTTATTTAAGGGGGGTTTGGGTTAGATTAGGGGTATGTGGGTGGTGGGTTGTAATGTTGGGGGGGGGGTATTGTATGTTTTTTTTTACAGGCAAAAGAGCTGAAATTCTTGGGGCATGCCCCGCAAAGGGCCCGGTTCAGGGCTGGTAAGGTAAAAGAGCTTGTAATTTTTGTATTTTAGAATAGGGTAGGGAATTTTTTATTTTGGGGGTCTTTGTTATTTTATTAGGGGGCTTAGAGTAGGTGTAATTAGTTTAAAATTGTTGTAATATTTTTCTTATGTTTGTAAATATTTTTTTATTTTCTGTAACTTAGTTCTTTTTTATTTTTTGTACTTTAGATAGTTTATTTAATTGTATTTATTTGTAGCAATTGTGTTTAATTAATTTATTGATAGTGTAGTGTTAGGTTAATTGTAGGTAATTGTAGGTAGTTTATTTAATTATTTTATTGATAGGGTAGTGTTAGGTTTAATTATATCTTAGGTTAGGATTTATTTTACAGGTAAATTTGTAATTATTTTAACTAGGTAACTATTAAATAGTTCTTAACTATTTAATAGCTATTGTACCTGGTTAAAATAAATACAAAGTTACCTGTAAAATAAATATTAATCCTAAAATAGCTATAATATAAATGTAATTTATATTGTAGCTATATTAGGATTTATTTTACAGGTAAGTATTTAGCTTTAAATAGGAATCATTTATTTAATAAGAGTTAATTTATTTCGTTAGATAAAAATTATATTTAACTTAGGGGGGTGTTAGTGTTAGGGTTAGACTTAGCTTTAGGGGTTAATACATTTATTAGAATAGCGGTGAGCTCCGGTCGGCAGATTAGGGGTTAATAAGTGTAGGTAGGTGTCGGCGACGTTGTGGGGGGCAGATTAGGGGTTAATAAATATAACATAGGGGTCGGCGATGTTAGGGCAGCAGATTAGGGGTACATAGGGATAACGTAGGTGGCGGCGGTTTACGGAGCGGCAGATTAGGGGTTAAAAGTGTAATGCAGGGGTCAGCGATAGCGGGGGCGGCAGATTAGGGGTTAATAAGTGTAAGGCTAGGGGTGTTTAGACTCGGGGTACATGTTAGAGTGTTAGGTGCAGACGTAGGAAGTGTTTCCCCATAGGAAACAATGGGGCTGCGTTAGGAGCTGAACGCTGCTTTTTTGCAGGTGTTAGGTTTTTTTTCAGCTCAAACAGCCCCATTGTTTCCTATGGGAGAATCGTGCACGAGCACGTTTTTGAGGCCGGCCGCGTCCGTAAGCAACTCTGGTATCGAGAGTTGTATTTGCGGTAAAAATGCTCTACGCTCCTTTTTTGGAGCCTAACGCAGCATTTGTTTGAACTCTCGATACCAGAGTTAAATTTATGGTGCGGCCAGAAAAAAACCCGCGGAGCGTTAACAGCCCTTTTACCGCCAAACTCCAAATCTAGCCGTTAGTGTGGCGAGGTGAAAATGGAGTAAATTTTCTCCATTTTCACCATGTAAGTCCTTGCGCTAAATATGTGATACCGATTTGTGACGCGGTTCTATGATAGCTTATAGGAGTAAAAATAGCAGCCCATGGGTGAAATATAAGAGCCACAGTTATATGTGGTGCCGTATATGTAATATCAAAATCGCGTAAAAACTGGCGGCGCCGGCTTTTACGGGTGACGCCGCATATGTAATGGAGCCCATTGTTTTATGTATTTAATAATGAGTTATCTATTTTCACATTTGTGGGGTCTATGCATTAGGGACATGGTTAGGTAACAGTTATAAATAATTGCAGTTAGGCTTACTGAATTGTGGGTAAATTTAGTGGGAAGTATCATTCTATTCCACTTTTCTTCCTTTAAAGCAAGTGTCTAGTGTGTAAAGAAATTGCCATTTTTTTCAACTATGATTATGACAGCCTGTTTTCAAAACACAGGGCATACCTTACAGCAATCATTTGGTTTCATTTTCATCTTGCCATCAGTATGAATCATGACCATTTCTTTGAAATTCAGTTTTGACAGGGAGAGTGCAAAATAGAATAAGACATAGATCCAGAAATTGATACATATTGTATTAAAACAATTACTATTTTACTTGCCTACATGATAAACATAGGGTCATGTGACACACTAATCACTAAATTGTGTGTGTGCATGTGTTTAATTTGCAATCATGTTTCTGTTGGTTACACTAATATTAACATTACATAATGACCTACAATACAAATTTTGGTTTTGTGTCAACATACTTTCAGTTACCGCGAGAAATATTTTATAGCTGATAATGTAAACAATTAACTCATGACTTAAAGGGACAGTTTACTCAACAATTGTCTCCCCTTTAATTTGTTCACAATGATCCACTTTACCTGCTGGAGTGTATTAAATTGTTAACAGGTATTTCCATTACCCTTATATTGGCATTTGAAATAGTTTATTTAGCCTGTGGTATCCCCACCCATCCTGAAAGTATTTGGCCTCAAGGCCAAGCTGTGTTAACATAGCCAGAAGAAGAAATTATACTCCCAGTGGTTTATCGAAGAGATAAGGTAATACAATCTTAATTTTCCATTGTTTTCTCCATGCATTAGTGATTGGTTTATGGACAGATATAAGATAAAGACGCAGGTATAGGTACACAATGTGATAAAGTAATGAGATCTGATTATACCTACAAGCTCAACCCATTTTATTAAGTTGTGGCTTCACAACACAAAATCAGCTAATTCATATACACAAATAAGCCTTAAAAAAGCAAACATTTTATACTCTGCAACTGGTAAAAAAGTTATTGGAAACACATTATGGGAAAAATAAGTTTATACTATACTGTCCCTTTAAGGCCTTGTTTCTATTTTGACATATCAATCAGGGACAAATAAATTGATTTGATCTAAGTACAAGAATCTGGAGGCAATGATTTCTGGGTCTAAAGTCATTTAAATCAGTCATGTTGCATATTTTGCTGCATGTAGAAATCTCTTACTTATCAGGTGCTCTGCAAAACAAATGGCTTAACAATAATCAGAAAATGATTGAACTGTATTGAAGATGAGACTGGGGAAAGAATTATTACATTTGTGTAAAGCACTTTGGAGACATTAGAAATGCACACAGAACTTTATGTTTATTTTGGATGAACAATAATATGCACTGAGAAGATTATTTAATGAAAATGGAGTTAGCACCACACAAAAACCTGTATTCATTAGGAATTAAAAGTGATTAGAAAATCAAACCATCTTTATACCATCTGGCATTTACAGTGGCAAGCCTTGTCATGATTGGAGACTTGCTTATACATTTATTATGTCAGACTTATGTTTTTATAAAAGATAAACCAGTTAAAGGGACCCCAAAATCTTTAATGATTTAGTTTTTAAAAGTTTAACATTTGAAACAACTTTCCAGTTTACTTCTATTATCAAATTTGCTTCATTCTCTTGGTATCATTTGTTGAAGGAGCAGCAGTGCACTTCTGGTTTCTAACGGAACACATGGTTTTGCCAATGACAACTAGTATACATATGCAGCCACCAATCAACAGCTAGAACATAGTTTCTTTGCTGCTCCTGAGCTTACCTAGATAAACCTTTCACCAACGGATAACAAGAGAAGGAAGCAAATTAAATAATAGAAGTAGATTGTTTAATATTGTGTGCTCTATCTAAAACATGAATGTCTAATTATGACTTTACTGTCCCTTTAAGGTTGAATTTTGCTAGGAGTTTAGATCAAAGTTCCTGCTTTAAGGTATAAGTCAGATGAGGTTCAAAGTCAAGGGAAATAATTTACAGATGTTATCCCTCCTTCAACTGATCACTTCACCCTTTCCTGACTTTTTTGTGAACCTATTCATCATCTGTAACTAAGACTGTAAGTTTTCTAGGGAGCAGTGCCCTGTAATACTTCTGTACCAGTCTGCCTTTTTTAACTCATCTTTATTTAGTTTACCACCTGTATAGCATTGCAGAACTACAAATAAAGATAATAATACTTTAGTTTCACTGAGAGAACTTTATTAAAATGTTTCTCAGTGATAATATGTTCTGAGATTAAGAGGTAGCAGATGTAACCATTTAGTCTTAGGTAACAGTTTAAAGGGACAGTATACACCAATTTTTATATAACTGCATGTAATAGACACTACTATAAAGAATAATATGCCCAGATACGGATATAAAAATCCAGTATAAAACCATTTAAAAACTTACTTAGAGGCTCCCAGTTTAGCTCTGTTAAAAAGGTATCTAGAACACCCACTTTCAGTGGGAAATAACAGACACTCCACCCTCCGCTTCCTCTGCATATGAAAAGACTATTTAAACAAACAGAAGCAAGCTGCAGTAAGTATACCTCAGTATTCTCCTAAAACTTTGGGGCTTGGTTAGGAGTCTGAAAATCAGAGCAATGTTATTTAAAATTAAGCAAAACTATACATTTAAAAAAAAATAAAAAAATAGCTGTATGGGCTATATAAATAGATCATCTACAAAACATTTATGCAAAGAAAAATAGGGTGTATAATGTCCCTTTAAGATGCTCTGAGGGACTTTGAGCAGGAATTATGTAATGTTTTCTATAACAGTAAGTGGAAATGTAAGATTATTGCATAGTGACTGGACAGCTGTTTTTTGGCTATAGGAGTCTATTGAAACGCTACATGTCTAAATAATTTTGTCACCATAGTAACATTTGATTTAAGGTCATGAGGCAATGTTGGCATTTAACAGACAAATTCTTACATCCTTTTTTGCAAAATATTTATCTTGAGACTAAAGTTACAAGATTAATGTGACATTAAAAAAACTAAACACATTGCGTCTTAAAAAAGTCATGATATCCAAAAATTGCTGTAACTTTGTATATAAAATAAGTTTGTAAATACAGAAAAAGGCACATGATCTGACCTTTAAAACTGAAAGTGGTATTTCCCACTCACAAACATACACACATTTTTTTTAAATAATACAATTAAAGATGAATACTGAAATTAAGCAAAGCTTGGAGAACTAGTTACACGTAAACGTGTACAACTAAAAGACATAACATACTCAAAAAGAAAGTATTATATAAACATAAAACTGTACAAACGTAGTGTTTTTTTTAGACAACTAAAAGTACAATAGTTATATTTTTTCCATTGTTTTGATGTTTTTCATTAATTTCCACATGGTGTTTTTTGGTAAAGCTTTTTAACAGTAACAAAGTTAAACTGCTGGTAAAATTGTATACATGTTTGTGCTATGACTGGTAAAGTTCACAGGGTACAAACATCGTCCTGGCATAAACTTCCATGTAATGGCAGTTATTCTCTGGTAGTGTTTTTTAAACAAATCCATGGAAAAAGTAAGAGCGTTTTAAAAAAATAAAAAACATAAAAATGTCACTTCTCAATTGAGAGAGTCCTTTTCCACAGGTTAGAGTTTTAGTTCCATAGTACCTTTTATTTTACAAACCACAAAATCCTTAGTTGACTTTAGCAGAGTTTATACTGCATTCATTTTGCAATACTCAATAAAAAAGTAACGTCAACATATTATACGCTCAGCATCCTCAACTTGTTTTTGGTTTTAAAATCCATTCTGCATGAGGGTTAACATGATAGACATCCAACATATATGTATCTGGATCTAGGCAATGTTCCCCTTTAAAAAGAAAAAAAAATGTTAATAGTTAACATAGTTCAAATAACATTTAAATACTAAAACTATTGTGATGCTACCCTGACCTTTATGCAATGCTACATAACCTGTAAATTTCTCGACATTAATTCAAGTTATCAGTTTTAAGAATCTCCTTCTTAACCTTAACATTAGAAGCACAATCTACAAAAAAATGATAACTGAAAGTTTATTAAAAATGCTAGTTTATAGCATTCAACACTGAGATTCAGGTATTTCTCAAAAAATTTTCAATTTTTTCTACATCCAGGGGCATATTTATCAAAGTGCGAGCGGACATGATATGATGTAGCGTATCATTTCCGCTGCACATCGATAAATGCTGACAGCATACGCTGTCGGCATTTATCATTGCACAAGCAGTCCACCAGAATTGCTTGTGCAATACCACCCCCTGCCTATTCACGGCCAATCGGCCGCTAGCAGGGGGTGTCAATCAACCCAATCATATTCGATCGGGTTGATTTCTGTCTGCTGTCTCAGAGCAGATGGACAAGTTATGGAGCAGTGGTCTTTACTACGCAAAACCTACATCGGAGCGTAGTGACATCACAAAAGGGACGGAGCCTTGTTCCTTACCGGACCTCTAACAGCATTTATCAGACATTGTGATATACACAGTCTTTTGCTTGCCGTGGTCTATGACTAGGACAGTCTCATTTGTATGCCTTGTGACTTGTTTTTAATAAAATGTTAATACTTTTTTACCACTTCTGATTCATTCCTTGTGAAGCTGGGATATCGTTCTTTGTCTTGTCTCCTACTAGGAGTTTTCTGTTATATCTAGAGCTTGATCTTGAAGCTCTAGACAATGTGAGTACCTTTTCTGGCTCTTCTAAAATATTTAAAACCACAGAACTTCACTATATATGTTTCTTTTTTCCCTGAGGTTCACCTGCTGTGAAATTACCATTGTGATTACCTAACCTGGGACGTTTATCCTTTTCTGTGCACCATCACATTTGTTTTTTTGCTGTTTGATATACAGTATCTCGCAAAAGTGAGTACACCCCTCACATTTTTGTAAATATTTTATTATATCTTTTCATGTGACAACATTGAAGAAATGACACTTTGCTACAATGTAAAGTAGTGAGTGTACAGCCTGTATAACAGTAAAAATTTGGTGTCCCCTCAAAATAACTCAACACACAGCCATTAATGTCTAAACAGTTGGCAACAAAAGTGAATATACCCCTAAGTGGAAATGTCCAAATTGGGCCCAATTAGCCATTTTCCCTCCCCAAGGCATGTGTTACAAGGTCTCAGGTGTGAATGGGAAACAGGTGTGTTAAATTTGGTATTATCGCTCTCACACTCTCTCATACTGGTCACTGGAAGTTCAACATGGTACCTCATGGCAAAGAACTCTCTGAGGATCTGAAAAAAATATTTGTTACTCTACATAAAGATGGCCTAGGCTGTAAGAAGATTGCCAAGACCTTGAAACTGAGCTGCAGCACAGTGGGAAAGACCTTACAGCGGTTTCACAGGACAGGTTCCACTCAGAACAGACCTCGCCATGGTCGACCAAAGACATTGAGTGCACATGCTTAGCATCATATCCAGAGGTTGTCTTTGGGAAATAGATGTATGAGTGCTGCCAGCATTGCTGCAGAGGTTGAAGGGGTGGGGGGTCTAGGTGTCAGTGCTCAGACCATACGCTGCACACTGCATCAAATTGGTCTGCAGGGCTGTGGTACCGGAAGGAAGCCTCTTATAAAGATGATGCACAAGAAAGCTCGCAAACAGTTAGCTAAAGACAAGTAGAATAAGGACATTGATTACTGGAACCAAGTCCTGTGGTCTGATGAGACCACGATAAACTTATTTGGTTCAGATGGTGTAAAGCGTGTGTGGCAGCAACCAGGTGAGGAGTACAAAGACAAGTGTGTCTTGCCTACAGTCAAGCATGGTGGTGGGAGTGTTATGGTCTGGGCCTGCATGAGCGCTACCAGCACTGGGGAGCCACAGTTCATTGAGGGAACCATGAATGCCAACATGTACTGTGACATACTGAATCAGAGCATGATCTTCTCCCTTCGGAGACTGGGCCGCAGGGCAGTATTCCAAAATGATAGCGACGCCAAACACACCTCCAAGACGACCACTGCCTTGCTAAAGAAGCTGAGGTTAAAGGTGATGGACTGGCCAAGCATGTCTCCACACCTAAACCCTATTGAAATCTGTGAGGCATCCTCAAACGGAAGGTGGGGGAGCACAAGGTCTCTAACATCCACCAGCTCTGTGATGTCGTCATGGAGGAGTGGAAGAGGACTCCAGTGGAAACCTGTGAAGCTCTGGTGAACTCCATGCCCAGGAGGGTTAAGGCAGTGCTGGAAAATAATGGTGGTCACACAAAATATTGACACTTTGGGCCCAATTTGGACATTTCCACTTAGGGGTGTACTCACTTTTGTTGCCAACGGTTTAGACATTAATGGCTGTGTGTTAAGTTATTTTGAGGGGACAGCAAATTTACACTGTTATACAGGCTGTACACTCACTACTTTACATTGTAGCAAAGCGTAATTTCTTCAGTGTTGTCACATGAAAAGATATAATGAAATATTTACAAAAATGTGATGGGTGTACTCTTTTTTGTGAGATACTGTATATATATATATGCAGTTTAGGGTTTATTTTTAGTTGATTTATTTATATATACAGGGAGTGCAGAATTATTAGGCAAATGAGTATTTTGACCACATCATCCTCTTTATGCATGTTGTCTTACTCCAAGCTGTATAGGCTCGAAAGCCTACTACCAATTAAGCATATTAGGTGATGTGCATCTCTGTAATGAGAAGGGGTGTGGTCTGACATCAACACCCTATATCAGGTGTGCATAATTATTAGGCAACTTCCTTTCCTTTGGCAAAATGGGTCAAAAGAAGGACTTGACAGGCTCAGAAAAGTCAAAAATAGTGAGATATCTTGCAGAGGGATGCAGCACTCTTAAAATTGCAAAGCTTCTGAAGCGTGATCATCGAACAATCAAGCGTTTCATTCAAAATAGTCAACAGGGTCGCAAGAAGCGTGTGGAAAAACCAAGGCGCAAAATAACTGCCCATGAACTGAGAAAAGTCAAGCGTGCAGCTGCCAAGATGCCACTTGCCACCAGTTTGGCCATATTTCAGAGCTGCAACATCACTGGAGTGCCCAAAAGCACAAGGTGTGCAATACTCAGAGACATGGCCAAGGTAAGAAAGGCTGAAAGACGACCACCACTGAACAAGACAAACAAGCTGAAACGTCAAGACTGGGCCAAGAAATATCTCAAGACTGATTTTTCTAAGGTTTTATGGACTGATGAAATGAGAGTGAGTCTTGATGGGCCAGATGGATGGGCCCGTGGCTGGATTGGTAAAGGGCAGAGAGCTCCAGTCAGACTCAGACGCCAGCAAGGTGGAGGTGGAGCACTGGTTTGGGCTGGTATCATCAAAGATGAGCTTGTGGGGCCTTTTCGGGTTGAGGATGGAGTCAAGCTCAACTCCCAGTCCTACTGCCAGTTTCTGGAAGACACCTTCTTCAAGCAGTGGTACAGGAAGAAGTCTGCATCCTTCAAGAAAAACATGATTTTCATGCAGGACAATGCTCCATCGCACGCGTCCAAGTACTCCACAGCGTGGCTGGCAAGAAAGGGTATAAAAGAAGAAAATCTAATGACATGGCCTCCTTGTTCACCTGATCTGAACCCCATTGAGAACCTGTGGCCCATCATCAAATGTGAGATTTACAAGGAGGGAAAACAGTACACCTCTCTGAACAGTGTCTGGGAGGCTGTGGTTGCTGCTGCACGCAATGTTGATGGTGAACAGATCAAAACACTGACAGAATCCATGGATTGCAGGCTTTTGAGTGTCCTTGCAAAGAAAGGTGGCTATATTGGTTACTGATTTGTTTTTGTTTTGTTTTTGAATGTCAGAAATGTATATTTGTGAATGTTGAGATGTTATATTGGTTTCACTGGTAAAAATAAATAATTGAAATGGGTATATATTTGTTTTTTGTTAAGTTGCCTAATAATTATGCACAGTAATAGTCACCTGCACACACAGATATCCCCCTAAAATAGCTATAACTAAAAACAAACTAAAAACTACTTCCAAAACTATTCAGCTTTGATATTAATGAGTTTTTTGGGTTCACTGAGAACATGGTTGTTGTTGAATAATAAAATTATAAAATTAATCCTCAAAAATACAACTTGCCTAATAATTTGGCACTCCCTGTATATATATATATATATATATATATATAAAAATCAACTAAAAATAAACCCTAAACTGCATACTGCCAGTACCTAAGATGGTGGTGACCAGTGGGGGGGTTGGTGAGGGAAGAGAGATGTTTAGGAGGGAGCAGGTAGGGATCAGTGGGTTGGAGGTGTTAGGGGAGGGTAATCCATACACTACAGCTAAACTTAACCTTACAAGCTACCTGATTAAGCCCTTCTCTGCTGAGAATTTAAGAAGTGTGTTGCGCAACTGCAATTAGCAGCATTCTAATTACCAAAAACCAATAACAAAGTCATGTATATCTGCTATTTCTGAACAAAGTAGATCCAATAGAAGCTTTTAGAATCATTTGTGTCATGATTGTACAAGCAGTATGTAAATAATTTAAGTGAGAAACCCAAGCTGGTGGCATGAAATATACCAAAATGGGCCTAGATCAATACCTTGGGTTGTCTACTTAAAAAATATATAAAGTTTTGACAGGTAAATAAAAAAACAAAAACAAAGTTATATTTCTGTTTAAATGGAGTGATAGCAAAAATTCTAAAATCTGGACTTTAGTTTGCAGACAATAAGGCAAGCCACACTCATAACGTTGGAATGAAGTGAAATGTTTTGCAGTTGTTATTTGCTAAAGCCAATCAGAGAAAGATATGTAACAGGGTTAGCCTTGATAAATCAGAAAAGCCACAATCTTCAGAGCTAAATTACATTAATGTGGATTTCTGGGAGTTGTATTAAGTGAATTGCATCTGTGTAAATGCATAAGCAGGATGTGCTTATCTCTGTGAATGTGCTTAGAGTAAATATCACAGTTTAAATGTGAATTCAGATTTGTATTTCAGTTAGAAGCTTTCAAATAAAATAAATCCTTCAGATTCTGACAAGCAATAATATAAAAGTAATCGACAAACATTGTTGAAAGTGTGCTTACGTGTAAGTTATGCCTAAATGAATAAAATATACTTTCTTTCCTGCTCCTTTTTAAGGTTTTAAAAATACAGGTGGCCCTCATTTTACAACGGTTCAATTTACACCGTTTCAGAATAACAACCTTTTTTTTTTAGTCATGTGACTGCTATTGAAAAGCATTAAGAAGCAGTGCATTTATTAAAATAGCCAGTAGGTGGAGTTGTCCGCTTGTGTTGCAGCAAAGCCAAGCATGCTGAAATTAATCAGTTTAACCAGACCTGAGCTATTGAGCAGATTTAAAAGGAACAATATCTTCCTGTCTATAAATCAGTCCAGTCTGTGTTGTGTGATTATTTTATTAGGTTTATAATGCTGTTTAGCAAATGTTTTTGTTCATTTAAAGGGATATTCAAGCCGAAATTGGAAACCACATGGATGTATTTCGATATTGAACAGAAGCAATTTTGTAATACACATGTATTAGCAAAAATGCTTCTAATAAAAGCTATAGCTGTTTTAAAAGTGTATTTAAGTATGCACCGTGCACCAGCATTTTAAACACAGCACTTGCTCAGAAAGCCTAAGGTGCTTGTACCATCTGGTAATGACTCAATTTGTTAATTATTGACATAATACAAGCCCCACTGATGATCTGCACAGCTGCACTTTTTAAAATGTGGGTGCAGTGACAATATCTAGCTATGCTTCACATGCACGTGCAGAGAAAAATGTTAACACTAAAATAGTGATAACTTTTACTAGAAGCCATCACATGTATATTGTAAATATGTTTCTTTTGAAAGATGTAATTCATCTAGGTGCATTTAAATTTTGACTGGAATGTCTCTTTAACTTAGTTTAATTATATATTCTGTGTTGTGTGATTATTTTATTAGGTTTATAATGCTGTTTAGCATTTAAAGTCTTCATTTCAAAGCTTTAAAAATAATGTGTTAGGCCTTACTTATGACAATTTTGAGAGGGGCCTGGAACCTATCTCCCTCACTTCCCATTGACTTACATTATAAACTGGGTTTTAATTTACAACGGTTTTGATTTACAACCATTCCTTCTGGAACCTAACCCCGGCGTAAACTGAGGGCTACCTGTATGTGGCAGGAAAAGTTGACACAATTAAATAGGAATTAAAAAAGCTGATGTTGCAGTACAACAGACAAAAGGCTGAAACATTAGCAATGTATCAAGTCTTGTATTTAGCAGCATACACTGGAAAAATTTGTTTCACTAAGCTTTGTTTGGGTAAAATCCAAAAGTCTGGACACTGCTATTATTAAAAAAAAACAGGAAGAGTCACAAATAGAAAAAGAATTAAATCTGAAGAAAATGAAATATAACAAAATTTAAAAAAGTGTATGCAGTATATATATATATATATATATATATATATATATATATATATATATATATATATATATATATATATATATATATAAAATAGTTGAGCCTGGCTGGCTGCTCATTTCAGAAGCTCTGATACTTACACTACTTACATATTTTATGGTCTTTGGTGAAGGAAGTAAAATTTGCACAAGCAATCACTTAGAAGTAAAATGTGCACAAGCACTCCCCCTGTGCTATGAGCAGGAGGGGTCTATGACACACAGACACAGAAATATACATTATCAATGTATGTTTATCCGTTTATTACACTAGTCTTGATTTATATTGGTCATCAGGAGTTTATGTGTTTTTTTGTTTCTATATACTTAAAGGGAAAAGAAACCCCAACATTTTCTTTAATGAGTTGGATAGAACATACAATTTCAAATAACTTTGCAATTTAATTATATTATTAAATGTGCTTAATTTTCTTGTAAATCTTTGCTGAAGGAACAACATTGCACTGCAGGCAGCTAGCTGAACACAAGCTAGTTATCCAATCACAAGAGACAAATGTGTGCAGGCACCAATCAGCAGCTAGCTCCCACTAGTGTAGGATATGTATGTATTCTTTTTCAACAAGGGATACCAAGAGAACAAAGCACACTTGAAAACAGAAGTGAATTTAGAAATGGCATGCTCTATCTGAATCATGGAAGTTTAATTTTGACTTTCATATCCCTGTAAAGAGCTATGCAAGCATTACCGGACAGTGAACTACTGACCCTGCAACATTAGTTTTGAATAGGCATGCAATTCCTGATCATTAACACTAATTTAAATCATTTTAATTTTTAACCTCTTTCATGCAAAAAAAAATATGATCATTATTATAGTTTTATAAAGTTAATTTGCATTAAACAAAACTTTAATTATACTGTTCTATTCTTACCGATGTTTCCACCTATCTCATATAAACTTTGGCAGTGTATTTTTGTTTTTTCAGGTGTTCCGTAACTAAAATATAAAGGAAAACAAAAAATTAGCAAATGGAAATTAACATGATCTCCAAAATATATTTATTTATATTATTCTTATTCCAAATATACATAGTAACACATCATGCTTATTTTAGTCCAAATCAAGTGTTCTCCTAATCAAACGTGTCTATGAATACGTCTTCATTAAAAGCTCAGTAGGGAACACAATCAGCCTATGACTTTTTTTTTAGAAGTAAGAAAAGTAATGGAAACTCATTGAAAGGAAAATATATTGTCATACATAAAGTCAATGTAAAAGGGTCAAAGACAGACAGGAAAGCAAGTAATGGTCCGTATGGGTCAGTTCTAAGGCCTGTTCTTTTTAACATATTAATCAGTGATATTGGCAGTGGGCTTCAAAAAGAGTTGTGTCCTTTTGTAGTTTCCAAAAATTTGTTTAGAAGTTGATGTTCAGTACGGGAAGCTTAAATGAGATATATCTAAAAATCTGGTTGATTGGACAATTGTGTAGAATTTACAATTTAACACCAATAAATAGTCTCAATGGTGCTTTACTGAGTAACACAAGAGAAACTTCAGATCATTTAACCTTTGGTAAGTTATGATGTGGAACACACAGTAAGCCCAGTAGAAAGCTTAATTGTAAAGTAGTACTAGCCATAAATATGTCAAAATTATTGTGCAACTTAAAAGATTATTAGTTAGGTCTCACCTTGAATACTGTATACAGTATCTGTTTCTCTAGATTGATATTAATTGTACACTAGAAACTAATAAAGGAGATATACGGTGGGATGAGTCGACGTGAGAGAGAGTTGCTGAGAGAAGGCACGCCGAAGTAGGAATGCCAGTCGTGCTTATCCTGGGTGGAAAATTTCACCTGGAGCCTTGTACAGCAACAGGGATTAAGTGAGGAGGGAGGCTAAAACATCTTGCCCCCGACCAGGTATCAGTGCGCAATGACTACAGCGCACAGAAGGACACCGGGGCATAGCCCTAAGGAGGTACCGTACAGCCACAATATTTGCTTCAGCATAAAGCCCAGCAAAGAGCGGTAGAAGATAGGATTGCACGTATAAAAGCCGGGGCGACTCAGAAGTATCATTCACTTATGGTGACCGGAGCCCCAGGAAAGACGGGTAAGAGGGGAAGAAGGAATTGAAAAGTGAGTACAGCAGCACTATTGTTTTGCCCCGAAAGTTACCTGAAATACCGGGAGGGCTAGGTCTTAAGTACCCCAATCTGGGGGGCCATAAGCCATCAGGATTCAAAGACAGAAGGTCACAATTGATCATCTGAATTGGGGCAGGCAGTCCCTTGCAGGACACAAATATAAATGCCACATACATCTAAGCTAAAAGGTTGGCCCTTGTCAGGGTATATCGAGTCTAGGGAAAGACTGTAGGATATAATCATACTCTGGAGAAACTCCTTAAGTAGACCACAACATTTGTATATGGACACCACAGCCAGGCAAGATACCTAATGAAGTCCCCCACAAGGGCTGAAGAGGCTAAAGTAGCGGATGCACTTAACTTAAACACCACACAGAAGGACTGGCAAAATAAAAAACCATAAGAAAGTGTACATACAGGGAATTGTGATAAAGCTGAGAAAAGGAGACAGTAGCCAGCTACTTGTTGTGGTACTCAATTTGTTAAAAGCTAATCCAAGATAAAAAGTCAACAATATATTGGATGCTTGAGGATACATGGAGGTATCCCCCTACGGGACAGATTTATCATATTGAGACACTTTTTTGTCTCTGACTAAGAACTGGCGCATATTTCTATCATCTAAATTTTATTTTTTCTGTCCTACAGGAGACTAGGGAAAGGGAACATTTTGAGTGCTCCATTAACTTTAATAATGTGTTTTTATATATTGATTATAGTCTTCTTATATATAGAGGTATTAAGGGTTAAAGAATGGTTACCCTATATGTATAAACACATTTATTACTGGTATAGATCTCACTGATACTAAGGTAAAGTTTGTAACCTCAATAGGAGATTTAAACTGCATATAATTTAGTTTTGTATAAGGATTAACATACAGGAAACATCAACCTTGATTGGAGGTCACCTGAAGACTTTTTCTTCTTACTTGTATTTTATATATATATATATATATATTAAGTAAAAGAGAAGACAGTTTAAATACATAGGGTTATTAACCTTTGCACAGAATTATAGTAGTGCCAAGTTAAAGGCCATTTGACTATATAAATTATCCATTTAGTATATAATTTCCCATAAATAAGCATATATTTTAAACCAAACATGGAAGGGTTGATATATTGTTATACATTTTTAATTAAAATAGAGTAACTAATGTAGAGCATTTTGAACAAAGAGGTTACAAAGGTAAACAGCTATCCTATTGGTCTGACTAAACACTACATATCACAGAGGGTTCTGACCGCCCTGGACTTAGGACACAATACACCTTTTCTTAAAAGGGCATGGTAGGGTGGGAATTCAGGGGGGAGTTGTTTAGCGCACCATGCATACATTCACTTATGTAGGAATTTAAATTTATAAATATACACAGTCTCTTTTTTTCTTTTTCTTTTTTTTTTTTTTGGTTTTCTACACATATAGACAGTATAAAACTTCACTATATAATTCAATTTTTTTGGATAAACACGGTTGTGCATAGATAAATATTTAAGACATAATAAGCACACATCACCAGGGATGATGGCCAGAGGGAAAGATAAAAAGACCAAAGGTAGTTCTGAGAAATCCTTAGATATAAGCACGGGGTTAGTAAACCCACCTCCAAATTTATTTGATATGCAGTTGTTGGTGAAAGCAATATCAGATATTTGTTTACCTCAATTTACTGAAATCAAATCTGAAATCACAACACTCACAATGGAAGTGAGGCAATTCTCCCAAAGATTAATAGAGGCCGAGCAATGTATAAAATAAGTCTAGGAGAAAAAATTTGAAAATTATAGGTCTGTTAGAAAAAGATCATGAAAGTTTAATTCAATGGGTTAAAGAAACTCTTCCTAAAATTTTAGAATTTCCAGAATCAGTCACTGATAGTTGAAAGAGCACACAGACTAGGTCAGAAAAGACAGAATAGTTCAAATCCAAGACCAGTTATTTTTAAGGTTCTGAACTATCAAGATAAGGTGAAGATATTACAATATTATAGGGAAAAAAAAAGAGTTGATATTCGAGGGAAAAAGATTACTCATTTTCCAGGATTTTTCAATGGAAGTTTCTAATAAAAGGAATGAAATGTCACCAATCTGTACACAAATGATAAATAGAGGTCTCAATATAACAATGATTTACCCAGCTAAAATAAAGATGTATCATAATGGACAGGTACAAATTATTAACAGTGTTCCAGAAGCTCAGGAGTTTTTGCAACACCTAAAGGGTTAACCATCTGGATTGTTGTAGCAAAATCAATAATATGGCATATTTGTTTTATATGTATGTAAAGGAGGGTTTTTTGGGGGTTTTTTTCCTACCACCTTTTCCCGGAACATATATTGTAGAGAGTAACATGTTAATACATATGATAAGAATAGTCGTATTTTTATTATAATTGAAATTAGGCTATGTCCAAGGAAATAAAATTCATTACATGGAATGTGGGGGGAATAACTGAAAAGGAAGGCAATTTTAAAACATTTAAGAGATATAGGAGTAGATATAGCTTTACTACAAGAGACACATCTTAAGGAAACATAAATTATAAAGCTAAAGACTGGATGGGTGGGAGAGGTTTTTGTAACACCATGCGTACATAGGAAAAAAGGGGTAGCAATATTATTGAAAAAAAATCTAAAATGTATTTTTGTGGATAAGCTTATAGATAAGGAAGAAAGATATTTGATCTTAAAAATAAAAATGGGGGGGGGGCGTGTCCAAGCAGCGTACCTAACTGGACACATCTACTATTAGCTCTAAAGGAACTCATTACAAACCGCCGATGTAAGAGCACCTAACAACTAAAACATCAATATATTTTACCATATAAGAGTCACTGAAGCTGCGGTGATTATACTATATCACTTGTTTGTTGTTTACATGATATTGGAGCTATAGTTTGGGCGATCAAGACCAAAGGCGGCGGCCTACTACTAGGTAACGACCTCCCCCGGCTCCTCCGGGTAAACAGTGCAGGCAGCAGGTTTCTGCCCTACTGACTTTATTTTTGCAGTAACGCATTGAGTTACAAGGAGCTATTTATTATTGGACTTGTGCAACCCCTTCTTTAGAATTCCAAGTTAAAAAGGCCTCCGGCACTTGCTACTGCTTAGACAAGATGGCCACCTCAATAGAAGCAGAAGCACACGACAGCTTTCAAGCACAATGGCGCAAGTTAGATCTACTGTGTCAGCATTTAATTGCTAAGACTCCGTATGATAATCTACTGAAGCACTTTCCCCCTGCAATTGCTGATAATGCTGAAGCAGTTCCTCTCGACATGAACAGCAAACAAGAGGAGTCCTCAGTGAATGTCTTACCCCGCGAGTCTCAGCAGACCATGTCGGCAGCTAAGATGGCATACGGCTCACACGCAGCAGCTCCGGAACAGAAGAGCCCAACTAGATATGAGACTCTGAACCCACCCGGTGAGTCTGCTTGGCTCCAGTGGAAGAAGGCGCTTAATCTACTTGCGGTGTATGGAGGGGGTTCCGGGGGGGGCCCCCAGGAGAACGCGGCTGAGCAGAAATCACTGTCTACGTTGGCAGCCATATTGGGCATCATTGTTCCACACCAGGTACCCTCAGAGACAGCCCAAACAAGGTTGGACATTCTCCATTTACTATATGATCCGGAGACCGCATATAGTACTTCTCTGCTTTTGCGGAGCCGCTCTCTTGGTGTCCTGTCTAGAGCCTCACATAACCTTGCTGGAACAATCCCAAATGGGTGAATAAAATATTGAGGCAAATTATAACATAGAACTCCAGTTGGTAAAATGACAATACCCAATTTAATTATAATGTTATTTGTATTTAAGCCATCTGTTCATTATTTAAAGGTTTATGTTTCCTGCATGTTTTACTTGGCAACTTTGACGCACCACATGGTTTCACAAGATCGTAATGAGACTTCAGTGCATTGGATTACTATTTGTGTTAATGTGTGGTTGATTTCAGATTGATGTCCTAACAACACCTTGTCTGTTTTTGTCGGGGATACGAGGGGGGTCCCTGGGGGAACATATTAAGTAATATAACTGCACTCCAGGATAGCACTGAATATACCCACAGCTTGTCATAGTATAAGCAAGCTTGGTGGCCAGCGGCCGGGGCACCGGGCTAAGTAGGTTATATTTTGCAAACCATAAAGAGTTGTGGGTCACAATGTAAATCGCACTGGATAAAATGTATAAGTATGAAGTCTGAAAATACACTCACACATTCTACTTGTGAACCACGTATGATTTAAACGTTATGCAAATCAGGTTGTTGTTATTAAGTTTCTATGTATTCTCAGCAATTTTTAATTATCAGAAATGGAATATATGGGGGCGATAATTTGTTTAATATATCTGGGGCTACGCTATCACTCTGTAAAAATGCAAGCCATAGAGTATGCTCATAATATCTTTTTTTTCAGATTGCGGCTGGAGGGTACAGTCCATGCCATCTCTTCTTGAATATGTAACTCTCTGTGTGTATGTTATACCTTTTCATTTTGTTATTCTTAGTACGATCCCCTGGACTTTTCTTAAGATGTCAGATAAGGTACAAAAGTGACCTGTACTTGTGTTTTAGGGGTAGAAAAATGAGGACTATCACTATTTCTGTGCAACAGAAGATTACTGTATTGTTTTCTTTATATGATTTGTATATATTTCTTTTCCTCAATAAAAAATATTTAAAAAAAAAATAAAAAAAAATTGGGGAACAAATATATACAATATGTAATGTATACCGCCTTAATAATTTCTCTCTGTATTTTTGGACAGGTATACAAACAAAACTAGTGGAGATATCGGAAGGTACCCTTATAATGGGTGGCCCCTCAAGGCCCAATAAGAATTCTATGTTCATATCTAAAAGAGATAAATTAGAAGAAAGACTGATCAGAAAAATATCTAGCTATCTAAAACTAAAAATTATATGGAGAACAAAATATCCTGATACCAAAGAATATACTTGCACATCTAAAGCACATAAGTCTTATTCAAGAATTGACCTTTTCTTGATAACCCAGAAAGTACATAATGAAAATATATCTGTAAAAATTAACAAAATTACGATTTCAGATCATGCACCTATATCCCTGAAACTTAAAGGGACAGTATGCACTCATTTTCATATAACTGCATGTAATAGACACTACTATAAAGAATAAGATGCACAGATACTGATATAAAAATCCAGTATAAAACTGTTTAAAAACTTACTTAGAAGCTGTCAGTTTGGCTCTGTTGAAAAGGCAGCTGGAAAGCCCACTGCAAGTGGCAAATAAGACACTCCCCCTCCCCCTTCTTTTGCATATGAAAAGACCCTTTACACAAACAGGAGCAAGCTGGAGAAGGTAGCTGACGGTATTCACATAAAATTTTGGGGCTTGGTTAGGAGCCTGAAAATCAGAGCAATGTTATTTAAAAATAAGCAAAACTATACATTTATTTTCTAAAAAAATTTTTATGGGCTATATAAATAGATCATCTACAAAACATTTATGCAAAGAAAAAATGAGTGTATAATGTCCCTTTAAACTAACTAACGTAACTGGAGTTTTTGGGAGGTTCAGATTTCCTGTCTACCTACTTAATGATTTAATGATTTTAAATTTAATAACTTCCTAAAAAGGAAATGGGAGGAGTATGTAGAATACAATAAAGAGTATTTAAATAAACCAAAATTTTTTTGGGAAGCGGCAAAATCGGTCTTAAGAAGCGAAACTATAGCTTATGTAAGTGCAATAAAGAAAAAAAAAAAAAGAGAGAGGAAGAAGTTTTAAGATTTATTACTAATTCGTTTAACAATTATATTTGTAGCCCAACGAAGGAAAGTTGGAATAAATATAATAAAGCCAAAAAAGAGACACATTGCTGATATACAAAGCGACACAGATGGATCTCAAAGTAAAAGCAACATTTTATAGATTTGGTAATAAAACTAGGAAATTATTTGCAAATATTACAAAATTTATTCACAAGACAAACAAAATTAGTGCCTTAAAATATACAAAGCGACACAGATGGATCTCAAAGTAAAAGCAACATTTTATAGATTTGGTAATAAAACTAGGAAATTATTTGCAAATATTACAAAATTTATTCACAAGACAAACAAAATTAGTGCCTTAAAATATAAAGATAAAAGAACAGAAAACGGAGGAGATTTTAGAAATATTTACTGAACATTTTCAAGACTTATATTCAGATAGAGAACCTATTAAGAGTAAAAAGGAGGCCTTTTGGTATAGAATTGAGTGTAGTAAAATTAAGTCAGAATCCCTCGATATGTTAAATGCACCAATTACAGAGGGTGAAATCTCCAAAGGTATTTGAAAATTAGAAAGATTTAAAGCTCCTGGTCCTGACCTTCTCCCAAATGAATTTTATAAAATACTGAGTGCAGAACTCCCATCCTAGTAAAACTATTCAATTATTATTATACACAAGAAAATAAAATGTCTAAGAACTTCACAGCATCTTGGACAACTTTTTTTTTTTTTTTTTTTTTTTTAATTATTTTTATTGAGGTTCTTTCAAAACAGACATTAAAACAATTGTCAATGCATAACAAAAAATGACATAAGTTATTACAGAACAGGTAACTAGGACAAAACAGACAGGTAGACAATATGCACTTTACCCATTCATTGCAAGTAGTAAGTACTGCTCAAGCGCTATACCCACTATAATATGAAAGCGGCCACTCTTGGGCCACAGATTTGCTATAATCAAACGAGATGTGGGTAAACATTATTACAAGAGGGCCTCTCATGGACCCTAATTGAAGAACCTCTATTTTATGGTTTTCTTCAGAACTAACATGCTATGTAACAGGGGGCTATGAAAAAAAGTAAAAACTATTATATTTCGGTATTTTTGGTAAATAGAGGATAAAATCAGATTTACTCTTTAAAAAAAAAAAAAAAAAAAATTGGGTTTACCTCAGGAGTCCAATGCATGGGAATATAACTAAAGCGGCACGATACTCTTATAACAAAATAAAACAAAATAAATGTCCACAGTCAGAAGGAAGTGCACAGTTGCTATAACACGGGAAGTTAGAATTCTGAATAGAGCATTTTGCAAGGGCACAGTGTTATCTAGCAGGTCTTAAGAGGTAGATACTTCAGGCTATGGGCCAATAATCCAGGGGGGGATGTTTTGTCAGGCGAGCAATATGACTCATATCCTGAATCTAGCAGACCACAATTAGTCATATAATATAGATTTGAATGTATTAATGAAGGCATCAAACAAACAAAAAGAAGTGAGGGGATACTCTACAGTATATTTGAATCCTATTCTGGGAATAAATGATAGTTATTCGCCTATGAGTATGATTAAAGCAGGCATGGCAAGCAGAAGTTTAGATAAAAAACGCTCACCCGCTTCCCATTACAAAAAGATTGGATCTCGCCGTCCCGGCCGCAGACAGCGAGAATCCAAAACATGCCAATGGAAGATCAGAAGCAAGCATTCTTATATATAACTGTGGAAGTTGTTCTGGGGAATAATTGAAGTGAAGTTAGTTCTACAAGTTGGGAAAGAAAAAATATATTTGTCCTGCAAAAACATAGTAGGTGGAAGCCTATTTTCCGTAGGGTACTGCCATAACATGTGATAGTTTTAGGTTACTATACTATCCCTCTTGCCAAGCCTCAGCCTAGTAGAAACTACAGGAATATAACTAAGGATTAGTCAGAGTGAGTGTATTTCCAAGTTTCACCTGTAGAGATCAGTTAGTTAGACAGTAAATAAGCACTTTTTTTTTTTTGTTGCTATAATCATTAAACTGCTGCAAGAGAAGTATTTTCAAATTTCTGCTCTGACTGCGGTATGATATCTCCAGTTAGTATATACAAAGCCTCTATACTTATTATAAACAGTGAAACACATAAAAGATAGCTAGTTGTCATACAGTAAAAATGCTAAGAACATATTTAACCTACCAATACATATTAAGATAAGCATTGCTCCTATAGTTGGCTAAAGAACAATCATGTACCTACATAAGATTATGAAATCTTTTTTATCCAGACTTTGTTACTGAGTTTAGAGGTAATAAACTCGCCAACTATCTTGCGAGTGTTAAAGCTTACTGAACAAAACCATATAGTGCAAAACCTCTGGTAGCAGTAAATGTAAAATTAGAAATAGTGTCTTATTAAAGGATATGGAAGTTTGTGTCCTTTTGAACAGACAGTCATGGAAGGGATTGTAGAAATGTTATGATCCCCCACCGTAAGCTATGTACCAAGCAATGTTTATCCCACGCCTGTTTTGTTGCTCAGTATTCCACATTTCAAGCGTTTGCAAAGCTTACATGCAGGACCCCAGGCATTTGGCCACCAACTAATGCCATTCTCTAATCTGGGCCTGGAACAAGATGCGCCCATGACCAGGGTTACAATCGTTAGAAGGGACTTCATATTCCTGCCCTGCGGTGGTATTACTGGATGCGGCCATATAGTGGCCATTTGCTCAGTGATGCGCCAACTCCCCCGCCACCCACACTGCAACTCCCCGTGTCCGCCCCGGGATCCGAGTGCGGGGCAGAAGGAGAGCGAGTATGCGCGGGCAAGGGTACCTCACCTATCTCAAGGTTGCGGTCTGAGCCAGTTGTTGATTTAGAGCCGTGTGTAGGGCAGCTGCCTGTAAGGGGAGCACCAGAGTGCCATGCCGTGACCAGCCCCTCTATCTTGCCGGCAGATTCAAGCGGTATATTCACAGTATCCTCTACATGGGGGCGCCATGCCAGGTTGTCGCTGACAGCCCATGCTGTGTCCAGTGCAAGTGTAAGACGTAGGTGATGTTCATCTAGCAGGGCCTTTAGCAGGGAATGCAGGTTAGTATTGTTAGACTCCATCCGGTAAGGAGAAATGTAAAATCCTCTTCAAGGTAGATGATATCAGCACTATGTGCTGCGTAACGACAGGCCCAGACAGGTCCTGCCGGGGGGTATATTGAAGGCCTCAGCCCTGAAGTTCGCTCCGGGAGCTCGCAGTCAACTCCATCACATCAATTTTGGGCTCATCTGATGAAGGAGCTTAAATGTGACAGGGATCAGAACAAAAACCAAACAGATGAGCCAATTAAACAATTATAATGTTTAAAGGTAGCTAGAGCACTGGAGCAGAATGGTATTATGCGACCTGTCATGGCCGCCGCCCGGAAGTTCCCCCATCTTGGACAACTTTAATATTAAAATAAAATAAAGATCCAGAGTCAAAAGACTCATATAGACCCATTTCGCTATTGAATACACACTATAAGCTAATGACAAATTTTATCGCTATGCGTTTTTAATCTCCATTACAATAAGTGATCCATTTAGATCAAACAGGATTTATGAAAGGGAGAAATTCAGCTGCAAACATTAGGAAGGTAGCGTTAATTTTAGACCATCATAAAAATCAACTTAAAACAGAAAAGTAATCAATGATCTCAGACAAAGCAATAATTTCGATAGCTGCTGAAAAAGCGTTCAATTATATATATTGTAAATGGGATGTTATCCAGATGAATTATTTGGGGTAGAGGAACAAGACAGGGCTGTCCAATGTGGCCTCTACTTTTTAACATTGCAATAGAATTAACTGGCCATCATGATTAAGCAAGAAATTTAAGGCATATTAATCTGAGAAACATCAATTCAACTAGCATTATATGCAGACAATCTTTTATTGTTTGTTAGATAAACGAAAGATAACAGTCCTTGGATTTTGGAAATAATAGATGAATATAGTTCTTTTACTGGGTATAGGGTTGACACCTCAAAATTGGAGATAATATGGATACATAGAAAGAAGGATTCTAATAAGAACAATCTGTTCAAGAAAGTGACCGATTCATTCAAGTATCTGGGTATCTATATTGCGTCAGATTTAGACAAATGGTACATGCTTAATGTCCCCCCAATTTTTACTAATAATAAGGAAAAGTTGCAGATATGGGCTAAATCACCAATTTCATTAACTGGCAGAGTAAACTTGTTTAAAAAGATTGCCCTGCCAAAATTTTTATATATTACCCAAAATATACCTTTTTTGTTTAAAAAAAAAAAAAAAGATTTACGTGATCTACAGACAGCTTCAACAAAGTTTTTATGGGCCATGAAAAAAACAAGGATAGCAAGTAAAAGATTAAGTCTACCTAAACAATATGGAGGCATGGGTTTCCCCAACTTGGAACTATATAATTGAGTTCATTTAGCAAGGATAGTCGTAGAATGGTTTGGGGACACTTCCTATTATTCGGTCTTGAAATTAGTAAGATAATTGATAAAACCTTTTTTTTTAACACACATGTACACATATCAAATATATTTACTTGCCCTTGGGAATAAAAAAACCTAAAACTATATCTACACCTATACGAGCTTGGCAGAAAATATGTTCAAAGCTAGATGAGAAGTTTGAGGTCTCAAAATATTTGACAATAGAAGGTAATCCTGATTTTTCAGAAGGCTTGAATAATAGAGTATTTAAAAAATGGAGAGAAAAAGGTCTCACAGTAATATCTCAAATTATCAGTCAGGACCAACAGGAGATAAAAACATTCCAAAATATAAAGATGGAATTTAATTTAAATAACAACAAATTTTATGCTTACCTACAAATCAGGCACTACATTTACGGCTTGCTTAGAACTTCCGGAAGAGAGTGGAAATGGAGTAAGTTAAATCAATGGATTGGAGTTGTAAGGGCTGGCATTTGTTCTATATCACTGTGGTATTGAGTGTTAGTTGCTTTAAAAGAAGAGGTAAATTTATCATATATAGCTAATGGGTGGACTGGAAATTTGAGCCTCCCAGAAATTAATGCTAGCATGTTTAAAAAATCGATAGAAAGAGTAGAGAGGAATACACTTTCAGCCATATGGAGAGAAGCACATCTAAAGCTCCTCTATCAAGTTTATTATACACCCAAAAAAGGTTACGCGTGGAAAAACAATCAATTTGATAAATGCTCCAAGTGTCACTTAATAGCGGCAGATCTGACTCATGTAATAAGGCAATGTCCAAAAATAAACCAATTTTGGAAGAAAATAGAATTCTGGTTGAACATACATATAGACAGTCAGGTTAAACTTACCCTGGAACAGGTAATATTCTTAGTAGACAAAGATAACTTTGGCAAGGAGTATAAGCTATTTAATGTAGCAATTCTGGCAGCTAGGAATTAAATTATGAAAAAATCAAAAGAGAAACATGAACCTAAGCTGCCTGAATGGATGGATTTTCTGAAAAAACAGTTGATTATAGAGCAATTTGCTACTCCATTGCATGAGGAAGGGCAAGTACGAAAGTTTTTTCAAAATTGTCTCCTCTCATTAGATCACAGTCAGAAAGAGAACAAAATCAATTAATCTTTCGTTTCAGAAATATGGAGACAGTCCTCCTTGGTGTATGGTAGGAAAATAGGTGGGAGAGATGAATAGCTTTATTTTTTTTCTCCTTCTCTTAGGTTATGTCATGGGTTTAGGGGTTGAACGGATGGGTCTAGGGGTTAAATTAAAAAGAAGCATTAAAGTATAAAGCTAAATGTACTAAGTTTGGAAAAATAAAAGAGATTTTTTTTCGTTTGTGATCTACTTTGATGTTAGAAAATGTTCTTCTTTCTGTTTTGACTTATTATACAGAAGAAAATGATATATATATTAATGTATGGCTTAGAGGAGAGAAGCGAGAGAGTTGAAATTATAGAGAACCTCAACTATATTAAGAGGTTTATTAAAGCTGAAGATAAAAACATATTTCACAAAAAGAAGAACAGCCTCACAAGATGATCTCAAGCTGGAGGGTAGCAGGTTCAGGAAAGATTTGAGAAAGCACTTTCCAGAAAGGATGTTTGTTCATAGAATAGACTTCTAGTCAATATCTATGTATGTATGAAGTTTAAGACTTCCATAAGAATTAATAAGGCTTAAACTTTAAAAGATAATGGGCTAGATTACAAATTGAGTGCAAAATATTGCTTCTACATTTGCGTGTGCTAGTATTACAAGTGAGGTGCAATGCGAACATGACCTTGTGTTCACATTGCACAGAAGCATTGTGCTCATGAGAGCACACTTCCATAGTCTCTAATGGGAGCCTCTTTCTGATGCCGTCAGACATGGCATTAGAACTAGCACAGCGAAGGGGATAAGTCGTGCAGCAAATATAAACATATATGTATATGAATCCGATTCTACTCACTGACGCTGGGAGGAACGGCTTGATGCCGCTGCAATGACAAAGCTATGATATATTCCTATAACATGTTGTCTTGATAAAGGCTTGACATGTGGCCAAAACGTTGACTCTGACTTTTAAAGATTTTCTACAATAAAGCTTGGAAAATTTTATATTAAATTCCTAAGAGTGCCCATTCCTACAAGACTATTATATATGAATACATACATATATATTTATGTGTTAATATGTGTATATACAAATATTAACACATACATATATATGTATATAAGCATATACATATATATTTACTGGGAACACATTGCTCCCATAGACAGCAATGTAAAGGCACTTTCAATGGCGTTTTTTTTCTAACATTCCACACCCGTCAACTTTAGCCCCCCAAAACATAAACAAGTAGAAAAATTAATCAATAAACACTGGCACCTAGTTAGGGAAGATCCCATCATAGGTGACAAATTACCTGTAAAGCCAAAATTTGTATATAGACGCTCGGACAACTTAAAAATGCTCCTAGCTCCAAGCGAATTCAAATGTAAAGATAGACAACTGATTCAACAAGATTTACAAGGCAATGAAGTGAATGGCTTGTATCCATGCCATTGCTGTAAATCCTGTCACTATAGCTCAAAAATTAAGGAATTTTCATCCACCCAAACTTGAGAGAAATTTACCATTAGGGATACCATTAGATGTACAGATAAAGGGGTTATCTACCTTTTGCAGTGCAGCTGCAAGAAACAATACTTAGGAGAGACAACTAGGACTCTCAGAGAGAGAATACGGGAGCATATCTGGATTATAGAAAAAGGTAATAAAGACACCCATTTATATAGACACTTCAAAGAAGTACACAATAACAGATTAAAAGACCTAAGATTTTGGGGTATAGTTAAAGTAAAAGCAGATTGGAGAGGTGGGAACTATGAAAATAAACTCCTTAAGAAAGAAGCACAGTTTATTTATAAAATGAAGACCCTGCACCCACTTGGACTTAATTCAGAATTAGATATTACACCTTTTATGTATGATTAGTATCTGATGTCATACACTCATTGACATTGTTAAATAAATAGGTAAATGATTGTTTTTAAGACAATTTATTTTTACACCTCACTATACCCTTACTACCAAGGGGACACCTAAAAACCCAGGTTTATTCCTAGATAATACAGAAGGTTTGTTACTTTTTTTTTTTATTTTTTTTATTTTTGAAACATTTGAATAATATTATTATTATATATTATCAGTGAATATTGTCATAATATACCTATAAATTCATACTTGGCTTCTACATTAAGAATAAGTGCATGTTTACTTGAGAGAAAAGGAATCTTTAAAGACACCTGTAAGGTGAGTGGAAACACAGATTACTAAATTCCACCTTAAAAAACTTGAACTTATAACAGACAAAATCCACCTTAAGACTCATGGAAGTGATAGGATCAAAAATCACACACCCATGGTTAATTAACCTATCAGCAAACAACTATGGCTTTAAGTAGATGGCTATTCTAAGTGTTAACTCATTCTTGAAAAAGCCCCAAGCGTGGGGTGAAACATGTTGAACAAGTTAACCTTTTTTATCCTGTGAAATCTACAATCACCTAGCCACACAGTGGTATACTGGACCCATTGTCCTTTCTTCTACACAGATTTGAAAGACTAAAGACTACACCACCAGCACATCCTGATTGCCTGAAGGGGACTGTTTAATACAGTAGAAAAACCCCAAACAGCAGGAACCACCTATTCAGCGAGACAAAATTACTGTAAGGAGACACAGAAAGGCTTACTGCCAAATACACCCGCTTGCTAACAGCTTCCTCAAACGGATCGCACAATTGGAAATCCAGGCTGCACTTGCCTTTGATCGGGCAAGGAGACACAGAAAGGAGCAAGGCTCATAGCGGAATACACCCGCTTGGTATCAGCTTCCTCAAACGGATCACACATTTGGAAATCCAGGACTCACCTGCCTTTGACGATCATCATCAAGTTTAAAATATTAATGAGAGTGGATCCATTAATACAAAGTAAAGTCCCTTTTTTTGCTCAGATACCTCACTCTAAACGTAGAGTTTTGAGGACTTTCAAGGTACTTTTTTAACTTTTATATTGCTGTGATAATCCACAGCACATAGGCGTTTTCCAGCCTATGAACTCTCATTGCATAAACCACTTTTATTACATCCATTTTAATTGCATTAATTTTATTTATATTAATTTTATATAAAGTTACCAATTGTTAATATACATTGTTCAAGACTGGACGTCCAGATTTTATTATTTATCTTATATTGTATAGTTTTTCTGCTTTTGCACTGTTTTTTAAACAATCTGATTCCCACACAACTGCATTATTTAGAGAGTGACATTAGTCCCTCATTTTATTATCCTAGAAACTACGTACGGTCAGATAGGCATTAAATTTAGCCAGACACTATTGCAATCTGCTTATTTTGAGCTAGTCTTTAGTGTAACCTAGATATATTTACTAAATCTGTGCCATTATATACCAGACACTTGAGATACATATCTATTCATAGACCTAATACCCTAGCTCCTCAGTGCCAGTATATATCCTCTTTCTTCTAATTTGCTTCACCAGGGGTATCTTATTGGGGTCCCCCTTTTATACTTGGCTTTTAGGAATCCATAGCGCCTACACATTTTCTCTCTATATCTCTATGATATATTCCTATGACATGTTGTCTTGATAAAGGCCTGACATGTGGCCAAAACGTTGACTCTGACTTTTAAAGATTTTCTACAATAAAGCTTGGAAAATTTTATATTAAATTCCTGAGAGTGCCCATTCCTACAAGACTATTATATATGAATACATACATATAGACAGAAATGTAAAGGCACTTTCAATGGAGTTCCACCCCCGAAAACTTTAGCCCCCAAAAACTGCTTAGTGCAGTTTCTTTTTTTTTTTTATTTAAAAATGCTACATTTTTTTTCTTTTCTTAAATGGGACTTCACATGTTATTTTTGGGGGCAATTGGGGGACATTTAAAAAATTAACCAGCGGTCTGACCTCTGGTTAATTTTTTAATTGCTAATTGCTACCGCCAAGCTTACAGTAGCAATAACCATCCACTTGTAATGGCTGGTTATTTATAGTGCGCCCATAAACGGTGAATTTGCCTGTTTGCGGACGAACAATAAATTTGCGCTCCACTTGTAATCTAGCCCAATATGGTAAAACACAATGGGCATTCTGCCTTTAATTAACTGTTAAAAACAATACTTCTATATTAACTAAAAAGTCACATTATAATTCAATATTTTATTTACTATAAATTTATGTTTACATTAATATTCTTATAATACGTCATACAAAATATATATGTATAGATATATACAAAAAAATTAAACTTATTTTAATTAAAAGAGACCATTTTACAATTCAAATTATTATTATAATGCATACAATGGGGTCGATTTATCAATATCTTGCGGACATGATACGCTGTAGCGTATCATGTCCGCCAGACATCGCTGAATGCCGACAGCATACACTGCCTGCATTTAACATTGCACAAGCAGGTCTGGTGAACTGCTTGTGCAATGCCGCCCCCTGCAGATTTGCGGCCAATTGGCCAGTAGCAGGGGGTGTCAATCAACCCAATTGTACACAATCGGGTGGATTGATGTCCGCAGCCTCAGAGCTTCATAACTGCTGTTCCCGGTGGAAGGGTATCAGGGGCCATTCGGCCCTTGATAAATTGGCCCCAATGTCTTCCACAATGGGACTCAAATGTCTAGTGAATTAGCTGCTTATCCCTAGTGGAATCCAAATACAGCAACCACAGCAACCACACAAAAAATTCTTCAAATCAAACGTTTGGTGAAAAAACTCTAAATATTATTAAAGAATGGACAAATAACTTCACTATGCTCTTTTAATTATACTTTTAGGAGTTCTTGTGTTTTTTTTATGCAAATGCGCATTTTGGGTGTGTTTTAATTGTTGTTGTTCTTTTGGTTTTTGAACAACCCTTTTAGTTAAAAGGGTTCAAAAGTGTAGGTTGCAGTATTCCCTAAACTTGCACATTGAACAGAGATGTCCCTATCTACCCCTTACTTAAGCCTTCATTAATGAAGCAGATCAGTTTTCTTGGTAAAGAATGTTTGGCATGAAGACTGGAAACTGGCTTTTTCAGATTCTTACATGCCTTTTTAAAGCAACGGAAATGGTCATGACAGGTAAGCAACTACTGGAAATATCAACCAATCAGTTAGCATGTTTGTATTCTTGGAGGTGGACAGTAGAATAGAGCTAATTTCAGATTTATGTACAACTAACAGTATGCTTTTTTTAAAACAATAAATGTTGCAATTATTTTTAATACCTTACACAGTAATTCATTTTAGCCCCTTTAATGGAATCCATTTTTATCAGCTTTTGGAAGAAATGCTGAATTGGTACTGATGGGAATTTAAGATGCAGGTATCTAGCTATCATCTATCTATCTAGATATATCATGTACAGAGTTATTTAAATGCTATGATGCATTTGCGTTTCAATACTGTCATAATGAAACTAATATATTGTTGAAAATGACATTAACGGTTGCATGCAATTATGTGTGTAAACATTACATCTTGTGAAAGAAACACATTCAAAAGAACCACAGTCTGTTGCCAAAAAATCCACCAATTTGAAAAAGGAATAATAAAAAAAACAAGTTCATCTCTACACCTGTTTTCACACTGAAATCTTGCCAGAATGTCTTTGGCTTTTGTCCGACTGTTCAGCTGTATTGCCATGGAAACCTTTGAGTGCAGTGGAGCGTACACTCTTATTACCCCCTCAGGTACATCACAGTGCTGAAACATAAAAGCAAAATACAGCTCAAATTATTTGCATGGCAATTTGAATATAAATATTTTGGACTTACCAATGAAAGGGAAAAAGTATCTGAAATTTCATTTATTAGAAGTGATAGTTACTAATGGGAGGTAAAAATTGGCTTTAATATTATGATACTTTCATGTGAGTAAATTATATATATATTTAAATAATATTTTATAGACGCTATATAACAAAGTATAAAATCTGACTCAGTATAACAGTCTTCATAAAATACCTTTGCAAATGATAGTAATCTAATTAACTAACTACTAAATAGTCTATGCAGTCTATAAATATATACTTTATTTTAGCACAACCAAAAGATAATAGAAAACACAAAGCACTTGACGTTTGTAGACAGACTAATATGCTTACAACCGTCCATGGTCCCAGAGATAGCTATACGCCAACGTTAATGAATAGCTGACACAAGCTTTTGAAACAGGCAGCACTGCTTCAAAGCCAATGTTTTTATTTTAACAGTCAGCAAAATGTTGCTCCTACATAACCCCAGCATTAAACAAATATTAATTAAAGACCTATAAGATTAATGATCATTTTTTACTGTGGAAAACAAAAAAATAGAGAAACTAAATTTAAACCTGCAAGAAAACGTTGTTAAAGAGTAAAATATTTTGAGCGCATTTGTTTCTCATTAATTTAATCTCTCAACTGCTGAGCCATTTCCACTGCTGTGCTGAGCTGTTTTGGAGTTTTTAAAAGCTGCTCACATTTAATCCCATCAGTAGGGCATTTTTCAGTGAGAATCCCACTCATTATATAAATATTGTATAATATATATTTTTTTTTTTTAGCAAACCAAACAGATTAAAACTATATGGTTATTTTATGAATATATCATGATATGAGATGTGAGAGCTGCACAACAAAATGTGTTAAAAATTTATATTTTTATTAACATTTTAATAAATGAGGTTGCAAACAATAGCATGTTTTTTCCCCTAAACTCTATGGTTGAAAGAAAGAAGGGGTCATCCTCATATAAATAAGGGCCTTTCAGGATAGATTTTTTTTTTCTTCAATTCTCTTTATTGGAGACAAAGAGGCCCATTTATCAAGCTCTGAATCGCCAGGCCACTGCTCCATAACCCTGTCCTGCTCTGAGCAGGCAGACAGGAATCGCCACAATTCAACCCGATCGAGTACGATCGGGTTGATTGACATCTCCGATTGGCCGCGAGTCTGCAGGGGGCGGCGTTGCACCAGCAGCTCTTGTGAGCAGCTGGTGCAATGCTGAATACGAAGAGCGTATTGCTCTCCGCATTCAGTGATGTCTGTCGGATCTGATCCGCACTGTCGGATCAGGTCCGACAGACATTTGATAATTTGGCCTCATTGTATTACAATATATATAACACAATGCAATAACAAAGACATGCTTTTCACAAATAGCATAGCCACATAAAGACATAGAGGCCGAATTATCAAAAGTCTGTCGGACCTAATCCGACGCTAATCCGTGCGCATCAGGTCCGACAGACATCGCTGAATGTGGAGAGCAATACTCTCTCCGTATTCAGCATTGCACCAGCAGCTCACATTGGCCGCCCCCTGCAGACTCGCGGCCAATGGGCCGCCAGCAGGGAGGTGTCAATCAACCCGATTGTACTCGATCGGGTTGAATTGTGGCGATTCCTGTCCGCCTCATCAGAGCAGGTGGACAGGGTTATGGAGCAGTGGTCATAACTTGTGTTTCTGGCGAGTCTGAAGACTCGCCAGAAACACGGGCCCTCAAGCTCCATTCGGAGCTTGATAAATGGGCCTCATTGTAAAACATCATCTTAAATACCCAGGGAGTTCAGAGTGACTCGTTGTTGCTATTCCTTAACTGCAAAGTATATTACAGATGTCCATGGGAATAATAGTCTTTCTCGTTTATAAATTTATGCTTAGTAGGTGCAAATCGTGAAAAAAATAAGATCCCAACAATTGTAAAACAATGTGCAAGATACATGAGAGGAGTAAGTCGTTTTTCAAAAATAGATAATATCATTTAAGTAACAAGGTTAATTTTCCAAAATTTTGCATAACCCTTTAAAAATAAAATAAAACCATACTACAGATATGGCGACCTGTGGTCTGACTGTTATTTCATTTGTTTTCAGTCTTGTTTATACACTTCCTCTCTCTTTGAAATAAATTAATTAAAAATTATCATATAAGAAACACCATTCATCTTTTAAAGAAGCCAATAGCATTACTTCCATTTGTGCAAAAGACAAAATAATCTGTTTCTGCAAACTAGTATCCAAAGTTTTAATATATGGTTGCTATTTTTTTTTTTAACTGTCTCATCCTATGAGCAGTATTTGTCTTAGTATCTTGTTGCTCAATAAACAGAAATGTGTTCTTTAATTGGGTAATGTCAAGTTTTGTAAATCTCAGAGATTTAGAAGTTTCCTAATTTAAAGACTATCTAAAGTATGGCAAAAACAAAAGGATGCCAAAAATGTCTGTCCTCACTTATCAATTTATTAATATAGTGTTGCATCTGTAAGTATGCGTAAAAGTGGGTATTCCCTGAACGACTTAACCCCATGAGTAGCGTGATCCAGATCATCCTCAACCAGTCTAATACAGAAGCCTCCCACTTACAAAATGGGTATGTATCTATACCAGGAGAAGCAGAATAAATATTTTGAATAAGGGTTTAGAAAAGGGATCGAGAAGGGGGCGGAGTCCGGCCGTGCAGGCAAATGGCCGCAGTGTGAATCAGCTCCGTGCTGGGGAAAAAGACCCAGGACTATATACCTGCAAGAATCGCTTTACAAAGTGGTACACAGGCGCCTAAATATGTGGGGACACTAACCGCTATGACATGAAGGCAATTTGACAAGCGACTAAGCTAAAAACGGACTGTTATTTAGCCGCAAAGGAAAAACGACCGCCGCCATATTGGAAAGGGCCGTGTGCGAGCCATGCGGACACAGATACCGGAGCCCATCTCAGACTCAGCTCATATATGGAGGTAAGCTGAACCAAATGAAACGCAACACATAACGACCGCACAGCGGGACAAAGGGCCATCTAATGTTACATATTAGCACCGTCAGAAAAAGAAGTATAACGCCCATAAACTTAAAAGTTACCTCGAATGCATGCCTGATTAAATGGGCCTCACTATGATAGGAGAGGAGGGCATAAAGCACTGACCCGAAGATATAAGACCCTGAATAGCAATAACGTAACAGGGTGTGGAGTGCACACCCTGCTCTCAGTAAACCATCACAAATGTACACCACATCTGACCGTAAACTTTCAATGGGGCATCACTAACAACTTGAATGGTTATTATCTACTCCTCCAAACAATAATCCTGGGAAAGGGCATACAGGTCAACTGAACACTCTCCAGTACTTAAGCAAAACATGACAACTAAACGCTTGAATAAAGGAGAGAAGCTCCCGAAAAGCCAGACCAATGTGCCAGTCTCTGTGAGCACATTCTTTCAACTGCCAGACACAGCAACCAACCCTGCACATCAGACTGCAAATACTAATGAGACTCCTCATGATTTATCAAGCGCTGCAGAATTACAGATAGCTACCTCTTATATTACACAACTAAAACAAGACATTGCTAACCTGCCATCAAAAGAGGACTTTGCCTCCCTAAAGGCATTAATAACTAAAGAGCTTACCTCCATGAGAACTGACATAAACGCCTTAGGGTGCAGAGTAGAGGAAGTAGAAGACACGCAAACTACCATCTCTGAAATGGTGGGGAGCCTAGAAACACATGCCAATGTTCAATCCTCACAAATAGAAACAATGCAAGAAAGAATTGAGGATCTCGAAAACCGCAGTCGGCGGTCTAACTTAAGAGTAAGGGGTATACCAGAGTCAATAAAAAGCTCTGAACTTAGAGAATATATGCAGAACCTCTTTCACCATCTGATGGGGGACCCAGATATACCTGATATGGAACTGGAAAGAGTACATCGGGCTCTGCGCCCACCTCCACCAACTGGTGCACCCCCTAGAGATGTTATCCTTAAATTTTTGAGATTCACTGACAGAGAGGAAATCTGGTCCAAATCGAGACAACTGAGGAAAATAATGTATCTGGATCATGCCCTACAAATTTACCCAGACCTATGCCCAAGCACTTTACAACGTAGAAGAGACGTCCGATTTATCACCACTGCACTACAAGAGAATGATATCAAGTATCGTTGGGGGTTTCCCTTTAGTTTAATGGTATCTAAGGAAGGCCAGATTCACACCTACAGAGGGCCTCAAGACCTGGAGTCTTTCTCAAAGGGCTTGGGCCTATCAATCCAGCCGCCTCAACTATCTGAGAAGTCTCCTGACAACACAGCTTCATCATCACATCCCTTGGCAGGGACACAATGGCACAAAGTTGCTAATAAGAAGAGGAAAGACAGACTGAACTCATGATGTATTATTGAAGGACTTAATTGTCTCCCAAGATCCATGGTTGGGTGAGATTGGTGTAAAAATCACTTGTCATGCCTTTATTATCTGTTGTTGTTTATTTTAACTACAGGCACTCATTTGCTTGAACCGCCCACAAAGACAATTCTAGTGACTATACGAAGTAATTACGTTATATATGGATAGTTTTAACCTGTCATAACCAGGCCACTCCTATTGTGCAAAAATATATGAACCATGTTACTTTTACCCACTTATATCATCCTTTCAATGGATGTTAAATAATTCCACTTCTGCCTGGGCCTAAGTACCCGGCTGACCCCACATCCTATTAGGATAACTGTTTTGCCGGAGGGACTATCCCTCAGCCGCTCCGGCGATGTGTTCACATGTTCTAATGTTTACTCGTTAACTTTTGTTTTTGTTGTTGTTATCCTTGATGTTTGTTTTTGTTTTACACATTGTGCTTATATAATCACACATACCCCTTCTAATACCTGTATATTGATTTATATGGTATGGCTCCTCACTCTAACACCTACTCCCCATTATCAACAGGTGGACACTAGCACCACTACCAAGCGACAGATCGTGATCATACTGACATATAATGGCTCCCAATAACGCACAGCTGCACATCATAACAGTTAATGCTAAGGGCCTTAATTCCCCAAACAAAAGAAGTATAGCTATTAAGGATTTTAAAGATAACAAGGGGGATATCATAATGCTGCAGGAAACCCACTTCCTTCACAAGAAAGAACCCAAAACATTTAGTTACAAGTTTGGAGAGGCATACTTTGCATCGAACCATAGTAAAACCAATGGGGTGGGAATCTTAATTAAACGAGGTATACCCTTTACTCTATTTAGCTTAACACGAGATCGAGAGGGCAGATATTTAATCTTGACTGGCAAACTCTATAACACAATAGTCACAATGGCCTGTGTTTATGCCCCTAACACCCAGCAGGACATCTTTTTCAAACGCCTTTCAGATGCCATACTTGAGATTAAAAGGGGTCTACTGATACTAGGAGGGGATCTTAACGTCTCTCTCAACACAGCATTAGACACATCAACTGGGCTCTCCTCAACACCAAACCGGGTTCTTTATAGAATCAAACAACATATTAGAGACCTAGCAGTACACGACACCTGGAGGATACATCACCCGGTAGACCGCCAATATACCTTCTTCTCCTTTCCACACTCCCGATTTTCCCGCATAGACTACATCCTTTTAGACGTGTCCTGCTTGTCCATGGCAATAAGGTCAGCGATAATCCCCACAGGCTGGACGGATCACTCTATGGTGACCTGTTCTATTGAATGGCCCTCAGCCCCACACTCCACATTTCTTTGGAAATTAGACAATAATTTATTAGACCACCCACTGTACCAAGAAAAAATAGAGAATCGTCTGCAAGAATACTTTCAACTAAATGTAGCATCCATAGATGATTTTAGACTTATATGGGAAGCACATAAAAGCACACTTAGAGGGGATCTTATCAGTATACAGTCCCATAATCATAAACAACAGTGCACCGCACTACAGACCGCACTGAATAACATTACCTTGACTGAGGAGAAACTTAAAAAAACACCGACAGACTCGACATTGAAAAAGGATTTACAGACGCAGAGGGAAATAGTTGGCACCCTTTTAGACAGAGATTGCAAACTACTTGCACTCAAACTACAACAAACTTATTATGACAGCGACAATAGATGTAGTAGATTGTTAGCACGCAAATTGAAACGACGGACTCACCGCTCATATATTATGTCTATCAGTAGACCAGGGAAAGGCATGGTATACTCTACCTCTAGCATATCAGAGACATTTCGCACATACTATGAGTCCCTCTACAATTTACCAACTGTTCCCCCTACTGACGCAACTAATATTAGCCTCATAGAATCTTTCCTCAAGGACTTCGACATACCACAGATCACCCAGGAACAAAAAGAATCCCTTAATTCCCCTTTCAATATGAGAGAACTCCTACTGGCCATAAAAGACCTACCGACCGGAAAAACCCCTGGCCCAGACGGCTTCACTAACTACTATTATAAAAAATACAGTAAGATTCTAGCTCCACACATGCTGACCCTCTTTAACTCCATTTCCGGTAAAGAACCATTCCTTAACAATTCCCTCGCTGCACACATAACACTAATCCCAAAGGAAGGTAAGGACCACTCAAGAGTCGAAAACTATAGACCGATATCACTATTGAACACCGACGTGAAAATATATGCCAAGCTGCTGGCGACCCGGTTGAACGCCTTACTCCCAAATTTAATCCACGCTGACCAAGTGGGCTTCGTTCCCACAAGGGAAGCCAAAGACAACACTGTACGAGCCCTTAATTTGATAGATTATGTTAATAATCGTGGTGTCCCAACTGTGGTAATATCCACAGATGCTGAAAAGGCGTTCGACCGGGTCAACTGGCAGTTCCTCCGGGTGGTCCTTATGAGAATGGGCCTTGGCGAGACATTTGTAGATAGGGTATTTGCAATGTACCACTGTCCGACAGCTAGAATCCGGGTAAACGGATCTCTATCAGCCCCATTTGTGATATCTAACGGAACTAGGCAGGGATGCCCGCTGTCCCCGCTCTTGTTTGCCTGCGTAATAGAAATGCTTGCACTTAAGGTTAGAAACACGGTAGACATTGAGGGAGTTGAGGTTAAGGGACATCAACATAAGATGCTTTTATATGCAGATGACGTGCTTTTTTTCTTGACGAACCCCAGACAATCTATACCAGAATTATTGAAACAGCTAGATGCATTTGGAAAGATTTCAAACTTTCTTATCAATCAGAATAAATCAGAAATCCTAAACATAAACATACCAGAAGGGGATTTAATACCTATCTCACGTATATGTACATTTAAGTGGCAAAAAAGCAAACTGAAATATCTAGGGATATTTTTAACCCCAAAGATTACCCAAATATTCGAGACAAATTTCCTACCACTTCAATCATCAATAGTATCCACCCTGTCTTCCTGGCGTAGAAAACCTCTATCCTGGATAGGCAGGATCAGTGCCATTAAGATGAGTATTCTACCAAAAATATTATATATTATACAGACACTACCCATAGCCCTTCCACGCACTTTTCTTACGTCCCTGCAAACTAAAATATTTGAATTTATATGGAACAAACGACACGCTCGGATCAATAGGAAAGACATGTATCAGACACTAGATAACGGGGGAATAGGGGTACCTGACCTCGTCGCATATTGGAAGGCCACACACTTACAGAGAATAGTGGACTGGTATACTAACTTTGACTTTAAAATCTGGGTTCGCCTCGAACATGACATAGCCGGTACATTGCATTTAGGCACAAGATGCTGGACACCATCAATTACTAGATCACCCCAGATATACGTCGCACACACAGTACAGGAGACCATGTTGATATGGGAAAAGATATTAGTAGAGCACCCCAACATTTCGTCCACTTACTCTCCCCTTACCTCTTTCATCTCTAATAAAGAATTTACCCCTGGCCTAGTAGCAAAGATAAAAAATGACACACAACCGGACAGGGAATTGATGATGTGCCACCTAGGTACTGAAACTCAGCTGTTCCCTAGAACGGCCCTAACCGAACAAGGCTTTAATTGTTTCAGAGATTGGTATTTCTATATGCAGTGTTACAATTACCTGTCAGGACATCCGCATAAAAGGAATATGCTGAGGCCACTAACGACATTCGAGTCCCTATGCCATAAAGAATCTCCTACAAAACACACCTTATCAATGATTTATGCACTACTGAAACAAAATCCACCAGGTCACACCCCTCACTTCATCAACAGATGGGGGGAGGAATTGGGAATTCAGATATCACACATTGACGCCTCTAAGATATTTATAGCCATTAAGAGATCCGCCACATCTAGTAATCTCATTGAGTTAAACCTGAAAATTCTCCATAGATGGTATCTTACTCCATCAAGATGCCAGAAAATATTCAGAGAAGCCTCCAACCTCTGCTGGAGGTGCCATGATCAAATCGGCCATATGGCACATATCTGGTGGCTTTGCCCCAAAATAACCCCAATATGGGATGAAATCTCAAAGGAAACATCAAAGTTACTAGATAAAGCCTTACCAATAGACCCACTCTTGTGGCTGTTTCACATAGTCCCCAAAAAATTCACTTCAGAACAAACTAAATTATTTAACATAGCAAGTAACAGCATCAAGAAACTAATAGTCAAGAACTGGAAAAGTTCTATAATTCCAACCACTGCGCAATGGGTTCAGGAGTGCAATCGCACTATACAGCTAGAGGAATACCACTACCTTAAACAACGAAGGTTAGACAAGTACATACAGATTAAGATTTTATGGGAAGAATACTTGAGGAATAAGTTTGATACCAATAGGATATAAAACACTGAAACATACGACACTAGATACTGTCAGAGGAGGTGGAAACCGACCATGAGATACCAGAGGGGGAAAACATGAGGAGCAACAGGAAGCACAATGTGTTGTTTTTGTTGTGTTTGTTGTTTATTCGTTTAATCTGTTACTATATGATTTATTGTTCATTACCTTTCTCACTACATGCATATTTGTAAACAGCACTGTACATGTACAACCCACACAGCTGTAAAGTCATATTGACTTGTAATCCTATCAAAAGTGCACTTACGATGTATAACTTTATTATTTGTAAAATAAAACTATTTTTGAAAAAAAAAAAAGAAAAGGGATCGAGAAACCCAAGCGCTTCAAGGTATCTAACAGGTGACTCCATTCCATTCTGTTGAAGGCCTTCTCAGCAGCAAGTGATAGCAAGAAGGTCTCCGACAGGTCCTGTGTCTCAGATCTCTGCCAAAAATGACTTGCCTAAGATTTATTACATTGATACATGAATCCCATTTGGTCAGGGTGGATACGGCTAGGTAGAATAAATTTAAATATATCAGCCAGGATTTTCAATAAACCTTTAATCAATAAACTTTTTTGTCAGAGTTAAAGAGGCAGTCAACACCAGAATTTTTGTTGTTTAAAAAGATAGATAATCCCTTTATTACCCATTCCCCAGTTTTGCATAACCAATACGGTTATATTAATACACTGTTTACCTCTGTGATTACCTTGTATCTAAGTCTCTGCAAATTGCCCCTTATTTCAGTTCTTTTGACAGACTTGCATTTTAGCCAATCAGTGCTTACTCCTAGGTAACTTCACGTGCGTGAGCTCAATGTTATCTATATGACACACATGAACTAACACCCTCAAGTGATGAAAAACTGTCAAAATTCATTCACATAAGAGGTGGCCTTCAAGGTCTAAGAAATTAGCATATGACCCTATCTAGGTTTAGCTTTCAACTAAGAATACCAAGAGAACAAAGCAAGATTGGTGATAAAAGTAAATTGGAAAGTTGTTTAAAATGACATGCCCTATTATTTTGGATTGACTGTGCCTTTAATTTATGAGATTGGGCAATAAGAGTGTACACTAGCTTGAAGTTATATTTGAAATAGTCTAGTGAGCATAGGAGTCACCTAGGATTTCAACATTTCATAATACTCAATAGGTAACCCGTCAGGACTTTCTGCTTTCCCATTTGCTAAAGAGGCAATAGTCTGTTGGATCTCGTATGTAGATGTAGAGCTGTTCAAGGAGTCTAATTAATCCTTGGTCAGAGTTGCGTGTAATAATCCGAAAGAGCCTTCACAATAGATTCCAGTGTTTTATGAACTTTCTTATGGAATTCCAGTAAGGTGATATGTCTTAAAGACAGTTTTGAATTGTCTAAGGAAGACAGGAGTCTACCAGATTTATTGCCAAACCGGTAATATCTTGTGTCCAACTTTAGCATGGTGCTGAAGAAAAGAGTCCTCTTTACTAGCTAAATATCTTTCCCACAATATAGTTGAAGGGGCTTCACAATAACTTTGATATGTTGCCTTTCAGTATAGTTATGTAACTTTGCTGTTCACGTAGGGCCCCCCATGACCTTCTATGTAAGTAAATGGACATTTATTCATTGCAGGTTATCATTATTACCATAGTAATCACACATATATGACAACTTATATAAGGGTTTTATAGAGAGGATTCTGGGCTTTAAAAAAAGGAGTCTCTGGGCCTTTTATAAGTGCCTAGGGACCCCCTCATTTAAAAAAAAAAAAAAAAAAAGGCACTAAAATTTTAATAGACAAGGTTGTAAACAATGGTGTGTGATTTTTTTTTAAAGCTCTATAGTGAAAACAAGAACTATCCTAAGACTATCCTAATATAATTTAGGGCTTTTGGAGTATTTATATAATGTTGAGCTACACACAGGGGCTCCCATGAGCCTTTACTTAAAAAGGCACTTTTATTCACACCAAGTAATCACTATTACCACACCTGGCTATTAAAATGTATATAGGAGCTTTATGTTAAAGAAGGGCTTCTGAGCATTAAAACAGGGGAACTTGTGGCAAATGATTTAAATATCACAAATGTTTTAAATGATGTGATCAGAAAACATTGTGCTGTTCAGAAAACATTGTGCTGTTCCAAGAGAATGAAGAACATTTGCTAATAGGAGTAAATTAGAAAGTTGCTTAAAATTGCATGCTCTATCTGAAATCACAAAAGAAAAAATTTGGGTTCAGTGTCCCTTTAATTATTTATTTTGTTTAGTAAATTTTAGACAATTTGAATATTTGCTTGTTTAATAATTTATCATAAATTTTAATAATTTATCAAAATTTGGAAAAACAAAATATATATATATATATATATATATATATATATATATATATATATATATATATATATATATATAAAAAGAAGCTATGTAGATGGAGGGCACTCACAGGGCTTTATACAATCTGTATTCTTTATTCATAATATCATTTTCACATTTTAAAGAATGTCGACGTTTCGGCCTATCCAGAGGCCTTCTTCAAGACAATTCATAATCTTCAATAGTGCATGCCGCACTGTTAGACAAACTTCCAACCAGAAAAACGTTTTTCTTGTTGGGAGTTCATCTAACAGTGTGGCACGCACTATTGAAGATTATGAATTGTCTTGAAGAAGGCCTCTGGATAGGCCGAAACGTCGACATTCTTTAAAATGTGAAAGTGATATTATGAATAAAGAATACAGATTGTATAAAGTCCTGTGAGTGCCCTCCATCTACATAGCTTCTTTACATTCTTAACTGAGGATTGCACCCAGGCACAGGCAACACAGGTGTGGAAGGAGTGCTAGGCCACCGGCTACATAGTATATATATATATATATATATATTCAAACACATATCTCTTACACACTTACAATAATAATAACACATTACTTGTTCATGAATTGTCTCCTTGTTTACCCATTATTCTTACCTCTGTGTAAGGCACCATAGATACATTACTATGCTCAGACGTACTACTTCTATCTTATAGTTCTTGATTTATTTTGTGCAGTGTTGCCCCAACTGAAATAAGCAGGTGAACTGCCGACTGATTAAATGCATTATCTATATATTATAAATGAAACGTTGTTAAGCTTTTTTTATTATATTTATTTTATTTATATATGTAGCGCTGCGGAATCTGTTTGTACTCTACAAATAACCGATAATAATAATAATATTATATTTTTTTACCTATAAAAATAATGTGAGTACCCCTATTGGATAGTGGGTGTTATACATACAAACACACACACACATATATATATATATATATATATATATATATATATATATATATATATATATATATATATATATATATATACTGTATATAAGTATATATAAATGTTAATATATTAGGCAATTTTACATCAAGGACAAGGTCTTAATTTGTGACTGAACTTTTTCTCTGTTGTGACTAGCTGAATTCTTCGAAATTGATGAACACGCTGCTTGTTTTTCTCTACTGCGTTTCATTAGGTTAGGCTTAGCTCTGTAATGTCTTGCTGAAATCCTCTTGGGAAATCCTCCTTACCAAGAGAATAACATGGCATACTATTTGTCCAAAACCACTTTGTTGCCATTTGCCAGACTTGCTGTATATAACTCTCTCTGTAATAAAGCACCATGTGCACTTTCTTTGCCATGTTCTACCTAGCTATCAGGTAGATTACGAGTTTTGCGTTACGGCTTTTAACGCTGAAAAAAATGGTAATTCCAGCGTAATGGCCAGGAACGTGTCGGTATAGCTATTTCGCAAGCATTTTAGCCTGTAACGCAACGTCCATTCCGCACTCCAAAAAAATAGGTATTTTTGCGTGGGATTTTTATACCGCCGGTATTACAGGTTGTGCAGTGAGGCTAAAATGCTTGCGTTACAGCCTATACCGACACGATCTATACTGCCACCTGAGAGCAGTAGTTATGGATTTTGTGTAACAAAAATGTTTCACAAAACTCATGACTAAAATTTTACAAAGTACACTAACACCCATAAACTACCTATTAACCCTTAAACCCCTACCCTCCTGCATTGCAAACACTATATTAAATTTATTAACCCCCTAGTCCGCTGCCCACCCACATTGCGGCTATTAAATAAATGCATTAATCCCTAATCCACTGCTCCCCGACATTGCCGACACTATAATAAAGCTAATAACCCCTAAACCTCCAGCCTCCCACTTTGCCGCCACTAAATAAACCTATTAACCCCTAAACCGCCGTCCCCCCACATCTCCGCAACTAAATAAACCTATTAACCCCTAAACCACCGGCCTCCCACATCTCCACAATGAAATAAACATATTAACCCCTAAACCGCCGCCCCCCCACATCGTAAAACACTAAATTAAGCTATTAACCCCTAAACATAACACCCCCCAACTTTAAATTAAAATGACAATATAACTATCTTTAAAAAATAAAAAAACTTACCTGTGAAATAAAAATAATTCTAACATTAAACTTTTAATTAACCTAACATTACTATTCTAATAAAATAAAAAAATACTACCAATTAAAATATCTAAAATTACAAAAAATAATAAACACTAAATTACGAAAAATATAAAAACACTAAGCTTACAAAAAATAATAAACAAAATGATCAAAAAATAAAAACAATTACACCTAATCTAATAGCCCTATAAAAATAAAAAGACCCCTAAAATAAAAACAACCCCTAGCCTACAATAAACTACCAATAGCCCTTTAAAGGGCCTTTTGTGGGGCACTGTCCTAAGTTAAACAGCTCTTTTACCTGTAAAAAAATACAAAGTCCCCCCAACAGTAAAACCCACCACCCAACCAACCCCCCAAAATAAAAAACCTAACTCTAAAAAAACTAAGCTACCCATTGCCCCTAAAGGGGCATTTGTATGGGCATTGCCTTAAAAGGGCATTCAGATCTTTTTCAATGTCCTTAAAAAGGGCATTTAGCTCTTTTTCAAATTGCCCAAAGCCTAATCTGAAAAAAACACCCCAAAAAATAAAAAAAATACCTAACACTAACCCCAGAATATCTACTCACGGTTCCTGAAGTCCGGACATCCATCTCCATCCAGGCGGCAAGAAGTCTTCATCCAGGCGGGAGACATCTTCATCCATCATGGAGACGTCTTCTATCTTCATCTTCTATCTTCATCCCAGCGGCGTTGAGCGGAGAAGACATCCAGCTCGGAGCGTCCTCTTCATATGGTCCCCGCTGTACACTGAAGCTTCAATGCATGGTAGCCATTTCAAAATGGCGTACCTTGCATTCCTATTGGCTGATTTGATTCTTCAAATTCAAATCAGCCAATAGGATGAGAGCTTCTGAAATCCTATTGGCTGTTCAAAACTTCCAATATGATGAGAGCTACTGAAATCCTATTGGCTGATTTGAACGATTCATATAGAGCATACCATTTAAAAAAACTTTCCAATGTATTTCTTTTATCTAGTTTTTTTCTTCTCTTTGTATCCTTTGTTTAAAATTATACCTAGGTAGGCTGAGAAGCTGCTGATTGGTTGCTTCACATATATGGGTCAATCCATCTCATGAGGTCCTAATTTTTTGAGTGATTACCTCTGTGTATTGGTATTGCAAAACCATCAATTTTTTTTATTTTATTTTACTTGGTTTAACCACGGCGGCCATTTTTGTGTCATGGTGCAAATTTTGGTTATACAGATGTTTATGGAACCTCAATATTTCAGCTCAAGATAGTCCTAGCTACATGGAATATCCAATGATCTCTAGAACACGTTACAAGGTACATGTACATATATAAACATATTGCACATTCTTGTTCCTTAGACTTAGAACTTAAAGGGATAATCTACTTGATTATTTTTATTGTTTTAAAAGATAGATAACAACGTTACTACACATTCTCAGCTCAACCAACATTGTTATCTTAATATACTTTATAACCTCTAAACCTAAAAATCCCTGCCTGCTTCTAAGCCCTTTGCTAGCTGCCTCAGTGCATTTTATTAGCTTTTCACAGCCAGGCAGCGCTAGTTCATGTGTGCCATATAGATAACATTGTGCTTACTCTCATGGAGTTATGTAGGAACCAGCAGTAATTGGCTAAAATGCAAGTTTGTAAAATGCACTGAGATGAGGAAGCAGTCTGCAGAGGCTTAAATACATGTAATCACAATGGTAAAACATATATTAATATAACTGTGTTGATTATGCAAAACTGGGAAATGGATAATGAATGAATTATCTTTCTTTTTAAACAATACACATTTTCAAGCAGACTGTCCCTTTAAGTTCAAATGTAATGATTGCTGAAAGTTCCACTTTTAAGGGCCGATTTATTAAGTGTTGGACAGACATGATTCGATGTAGCTGATCATGTCCATCCGACATCGCTGAATGCCGACAGCATATGCTAGACATCGCCAGAAATCAACCATATCGAATATGATTGGATTGATTGACACCCCCTGCTAGTGGCTAATTGGCTGCGAATCTGCAGGGGGCGGTATTGCACCAGCAGTTCACAAGAACTGCTGGTGCAATGATAAATGCTGACAGCGTATGCTGTCTGCATTTATCGATGTGCAGCGGACATGATCCGCAATATCGGATCATGTCCGCTCGCACAATGATAATTCGGCCCCTTAGTGTCAATTTATTATAGAAGGCCAGAAAAAATCTAAGATATATTCCAGTCCTAGGTGCTAGGGGGCACACTGTATCTAATATCTGTAATAGTGTACAGATTAAAAACATGATAAGAAACTGAAAATAATAATACATCTTCAGAAAAATAGGGCATTAATGTAACAACTAGTGCCCATCTTTTGCTGTTATAAAATATACGCCTGATGAAACAGCTCTTGTAGCTGAGAAATGTGTTGAGGTTCTACTATTGTATCGGAGTGTGACTTATTGTTCCCTCTGATTGTTTTTATATACTGTTGGATTTTAAATAAAAGTTTCATATTTGGAGCACAAGTTGATTTCCTGTTGATCCAGAGCCTAGAGTTGCCATGGGTAGTTTACCCTAACCCAGGGTCAGTAAGCTGGAATGCTAAGAGTTCCCAGTCTGTGTGAATCAGCACAATTGAGTGCTGCCAACTTTGTAAGTGTATCTGCCTTTATATTTATCCGAGAAGATTTGGGCTATATGTAACTGTCCTGCACTAGGAGGCACCTTCTGTTTGCTTTTTTTATAGTGGGAAGGGTTAGAGTCTCCGTCCTTAAAGTGAAAGTAAACTTGCGTTGACATGTATATATATTTAAATATATCTTTTATTATTAATATAACGTTCATTCATCATTTCCTCTAAAAATAAATATTTGACCAGTTTATCAACCTGAAAACCATCCAAATTTGTCTTCAATCCTCCGCAGGCATCAAAAAAACCTTCTCTCATCCTTGTGACAAACAAGCAATGGATCAGTCCGATTGGTCCCCCATGTGCGCCCGAAAATGTAATTTTTACGCCTACATGTTGCTATGGGCATGCGGCTATCTGTAAATTTCATCTCTGATCCGATGCGCGTTCACACTGATGCGATGCGTACATCAACTTCCAAAGAAAATGCTCAAAGTGATGTCAGCGCATCTCAAGAAGATCGGGAGAACTGTACCATTGTGCATGCGCAAAAAATGTTCATGATTGGAGAGCGAGCACGGATAGAGACGCACAGTGAGTGGGACCGCTCTCACGTCCAAGACCAACGAAGCAGAAAGCAAGCAGGGGGCGGAGGAAGCGATGGAAAGGGAAGCACTACATAATATAAAATATATTAATCTAGAAACATGTGGTGAAAAAAACTAACTTAGCGACTAGAGTCTATGCAAGAATCAGAATCCATAATGAACTCCAAAATTTACTTAATATCTTGTAGGGGATACATAGGTAAGTGTAGTGTGCATATAGTGTGTTTAAAACACCAATGTGTATTGGTCAAAAAATATATAAGTGAACAAAGTGAAATAAAATTGACAATAATACCCTGTACACATAAAACCTGTTACATAAAACTGGAGTGTTTGAAAAGAGAAAATCCTCTATATGGAATGTCCATAAATGAATCAATGGATCTTTTTGTTCTTGTAACCTCAAAAGAAAAAATAGAGATCTCCATAGTGCAGCTGTAAATTCACTTTATCTTTTAGCAAAATTAAACAGTACTCACATAAAGTAGAGCTACGTTAGCTCTAAGTATTGCGCTCAGTTAAAGATGAAAAACTCAGGTAAAAAGCGATTTTCACTTTATTGCCACAATGTTTAAAACAAATGTTAAAAACAATCACTCTGGGGTCTGGACACCTTTTAAAGACATCTACTATATACCATTTAGCCTTCAGCATACAAATCTTCCTTTTAATGATACAGTGGGGCATATTTAACAATGTGCGAGCGGACATGATACGAAGTAGCGTATCATGTCCGCCGCACATCGATAAATGCAGACAGCATACGCTGTCGGCATTTATTGCACCAGCTGTTTTTGTGAACTGATGGTGCAATGCCGCCCCCTGCAGATTGGCGGTCAACTAGCCGCTAGCAGGGGTTGTCAATCAACCCGATTGTCAATCAACCCGATTTCTGTCTGCCGCATCAGAGCAGGTGGACAAGTTATGAAGCAGGGGCATCAAATTCTATACGGAGCTTGATAAATATGCCCCAGTGTAGCAGCTTGACAAAGCCGATTGACAAAACATACGTTGGACGTCACACACCATTACGTCACTAAGAGGGGTGGACTTTTTTTAAATTGACACTTCTAAAAACCAAGCTCTAACTTTTATGAAATGGAGGATTTTAATCTCATGCTTTTATCTCCAACATAATCTTGAAATAAATATTTTGGGTTTCATGTCCCTATGCAGCTAACATGCACTTCTGGGCTTCCGGGGCTTGGTGATGAAGTCACCTCATAGTGCCTGGCAAGCATGCAATGGAGCTGTGATTAGCTCTGTAACCTAAATATTAAGTACTATGACATTTATAGGGTCTGAGCGTTTGGAGAGTGTTCCATCTCTCTAAGCTACCATCTGTCTAAGTGACCATCTTTAAGTGGCAAGGCTGAGAATTAGACAATAATTTCAACTGCACAGATTGCTACTCATTGAAGACCAACATCTCCTAAATCTATCCCAATTTCTCATTTACTTTCTGGTATGTTCCTTTTAAACCCCTCTGTCTCTGCTGGATTTATTACACTGTTTTTAACTCCTGGTATGTCCCTTTAAACCCCTCTGTCTCTGCTGGATTTATTACACTGTTTTTAACTCCTGGTATGTCCCTTTAAACCCCTCTGTCTCTGCTGGATTTATTACACTGTTTTTAACTCCTGGTATGTCCCTTTAAACCCCTCTGTCTCTGCTGGATTTATTACACTGTTTTTAACTCCTGGTATGTCCCTTTAAACCCCTCTGTCTCTGCTGGATTTATTACACTGTTTTTAACTCCTGGTATGTCCCTTTAAACCCCTCTGTCTCTGCTGGATTTATTACACTGTTTTTAACTCCTGGTATGTCCCTTTAAACCCCTCTGTCTCTGCTGGATTTATTACACTGTTTTTAACTCCTGGTATGTCCCTTTAAACCCCTCTGTCTCTGCTGGATTTATTACACTGTTTTTAACTCCTGGTATGTCCCTTTAAACCCCTCTGTCTCTGCTGGATTTATTACACTGTTTTTAACTCCTGGTATGTCCCTTTAAACCCCTCTGTCTCTGCTGGATTTATTACACTGTTTTTAACTCCTGGTATGTCCCTTTAAACCCCTCTGTCTCTGCTGGATTTATTACACTGTTTTTAACTCCTGGTATGTCCCTTTAAACCCCTCTGTCTCTGCTGGATTTATTACACTGTTTTTAACTCCTGGTATGTCCCTTTAAACCCCTCTGTCTCTGCTGGATTTATTACACTGTTTTTAACTCCTGGTATGTCCCTTTAAACCCCTCTGTCTCTGCTGGATTTATTACACTGTAACTTTAACTCTTGTGAACCAACTGTCTACTCCATTAATCTGCTCTTTCCTGTCCCCAGCATGTGCATCTCTCTATTATAAAACTTTACTTAATGAATTAATTAATCCCCACCCAATTTCCTTTCTTGAACCTATCCCTCTGATCTTGTAGCAATTCTTAGTCTTCTCCCTGTCTCCAACCAATTAAACTCAGCTGTCTGCTGTAGCCTTATAAATTTAAGACCAGTTAGGGGAGAGCGTTTGCTGGGGTCTGAGCGTTTGCAGAGTGTTCTATCTCTCTAAGCTCCCATCCATCTAAGTGACCATCTTTAAGTGGCAAGGCTGAGAATTAGACAAGAATTGAACAAGATTTAAGGAAGATTTGAGGCAAGCTAAATATTTTCATTCAAAAATCTTTTGCACTTAACATTCTGCTATGTTTTCAGGAATGCTTTTCCTTTTAACAGTCTCATGTCTATTCCACAAGCATACTCACATGCTCATACCTTACCCTTCTCCACATGAAGTTTATATAGGCCCCTCTCTCCTTTCTTCTCCATAACTTAGCTCTCATGAACTACTTTCTATTTTAAAATCTATATCAACAAACTGCACCACCTCCCAAAAATACCCCCACTGCTATAAATCTCATTCTCACCTACTCTTACTTTCCATCTTGATGCTATTAGTATCAGGCGACATCTCTCCAAATCCTGGGCCCACCCTCATTCCCACCATTACCCAATCACACACTCCTTATAGAAACTTTAATAAAAGCAACACACATAACCTCATTTCCATCCAATGCATCCCACACGCACACACTCCTTTTACCTGCGCACTATGGAACTCTCGCTCTGTCTGCAACAAACTTACAGCCATTCATTACCTGTTTATATCAAATGCTTTCACCATTTTAGCAGTTACAGAAACCTGGTTATCTCCTTCTGACACTGTTTCCATTGCTACTCTCACACATGGTGGCCTTCACTTTAGCCATACCCCTAGGCCAGGTGAGAAACGTGGCGGCAGTGTTGGCATCTTGCTCTCCCCCTCCTGCACTTATCAATACCTACCTCCAATCCCATCGCTCTCCTTCTCCTCCTTTGAAGTCCACTGTATTCGCCTGTTCTCCCCTCTCTCCCTCAAAGTGGCAGTCATCTATCGCCCTCCTGGACTAACCTCCCAATTCTTTGACAACTTTGCCACCTGGCTTCCTCACTTTCTCTCTTCAAATATACCAACCCTAATTCTTGGGGACTTCAACATTCCCATTGACAACCCATCTGCCTCTAAACTTCTTTCACTCACATCCTCCTTCGGTCTCTCACAATCCACCCTACTACCGACTCACCGTGATGGACCCTCCATCGACCTGGTATTTTCCTACCTCTGCTCTATATCCGACACCACCTGTTGCCCTTTTCCCATTTCAGACCATCACCTGGTCACCTATAATATTAATGCAAAAGCTAAACCCACTTCTCCATCCTGCCCCCGCACCTGCAGAAATACACACACTGTGGACCCGCTCCAATTTTCAAAAATCATTCAAAATCTCCTCCCTTACACTTCCACTATAACCTGCCTTGATCTCGCTACAGCCCACTATAACAAAACTCTCTCCTCTGCACTAGACACACTTGCCCCTCCCCAGCTGTGCAAAACACCACGCAGTCAGTTACATCCCTGGCATGCTCAGCATACACGCTATTTGCAAAAATGCTCTCGTACTGCTGAGCATGTCTGGAGTAAACTCACTCTGAACCTGATTTCATACACTATAAGTTTATTCTTCGCTCATACACTTCTGCCCTTCACTTAGCCAAGCAAACCTACTTCTCTTCTCTCATATCTACTCTTTCCTCAAACCCTAAACAACTCTTTTCCACCTTTAACTCTCTCCTCTACCCACTTGCTCCACCATCCCCATCTGTCTTTAGTGCTCAAGCCCTGGCAGACTACTTTTTAAACAAAACACGTACTATACAAAGCAACATCACAACACCAACCTGCAATATTCCAACAGGCCCAATTACTCCCTCTGCCACCCTCTCTATCTTCCATCCAGCCACTGAGAATGAAGTTTCTTCCTTACTATCTTCCTCACACCTCACTACCTGCCCACTTGACCCTATCCCTTCCCATCTAATACCCTCCCCATCTTCCACCCTCACTCCTGCTCTTACCCACATCTTCAACCTATCTCTCTCTACTGTCTCATTCCCATCTTCTTTCAAACACGCAAAAGTCACTCCCATACTCAAAAAACCCTCCCTCGACCCTAATTCTCCCGAAAGCAACCGCCCCATATCACTGCTTCCACTAACATCAAAACTTCTTGAAAAACTAGTTTACAATCGCCTAACCCACTTCCTGTCCATCAACTCCTTGCTTGACCTACTGCAATCCGGATTCCGCCCAAAACAATCAACTGAGACTGCCCTTACCAAGGTTACAAATGATCTTCTCTCTGCAAAAAAATATTGGCCACTACTCTATACCCATCTTACTCGACCTCTCAGCTGCCTTCGACACAGTTGACCACGGCCCTCCTACAGACCGTTAGCTCTTTTGGCCTCTGTGACACTGCTCTTTCCTGGATTCACTCCTATGTTTCCCACAGGTCTTTTTCTGTGTCATTCTGTGTCATTTGACGGCGACTCCTCCTCTCCTATGCCTCTGTCTGTTGGAGTACCTCAAGGATCTGTTCTGAGTCCTCTACTCTTCTCCATCTATACTTCTTCGATCTACCTCTCCACCCCTGCTCTCTCTCCCTCTGTCCTTTCTCATGTCAGCGACTGCTTATCTGGCATTTCTTCCTGGATGGCCTCTCACCACCTAAAGATTAACATGTCCAAGACTGACCTCCTTCTTATCCCCCCTCAAGTTCTACGCCGACTTCTGACTTCTCTCTCTCTGTTGACGGCATCACCATTTCCCCATCGCCCCAAGTCCGCTGCCTCGGAGTCACACTTGACTCAAATCTATCCTTCGTCCAGCATATCCAATCGCTTTCTACATCCTGCAGCAACCATCTACGCAATATTTCCAAAATTCGCCCTTTTCTGAGCGCTGACCCCACAAAGCAAATAATGCACTCCCTTGTTATCTCCCGACTTGACTACTGCAATAACCTACTCGCTGGCCTTCCTCTTTCCCGCCTCTCCCCCCTTCAATCCATCCTAAATGCCTCCGCCAGGATGATTCACCTTTCCCGTTGATCTGCATCTGCTGCACCTCTCTGCGAGTCCCTTCATTGGCTTCCCATTCACAGCAGAATTAAATTCAAAATTCTCACCCTTACATACAAAGCTCTCACCAACGTCGCTCCCCTCTACCTATCCTCTCTAATACACAAGTATACTCCAGCCTGTCCACTAAGACCTGCTCCTTGCATCCGCAACTATCACCTCTTATGCTAGACTGCAGGACTTCTGTCGTGCAGCACCTACCCTCTGGAACACTCTCCCTTGTGCTGTCAGGCTTTTTTAGAAATAGTAACATACCAGCATTATTATTTCTTCATATAAACTTTTATTTTCAAAGCATCAAAAAATTACACAACACTGTACAACTGGACATTACATAAATTGCAAGGTTACAATGAAGAGAGAGGGGATAAGGTGGTGGAATAAGATGTGTGTGTGTTTAAATAGACAGCTCAAGACAACTTGCCATATAGTAATATAAACCTGCTAGAGCACTCCCTATGAACATCCAGAAAGTAACAAAGCAGTCATAATTAAAGTGATAGTAAATCCTAGCGTTTGTGAAATGCTGGGATTTACCAGTGGAACAAATAAAGGGGACTTTCAGTTAAGAAGTATAAAATACTTCATGCTGAAAGTTCCTTTTTTGTCTGAAGCGTTCGCCGCCCTGAGCTCCTCAGGCAGCCCACGGTAGAACGCTATTTTTCTGTGAGGTGACATTTAGCCAATAGCCGTGCAGGCCAGCTGGCACCATGCCGGATAGCTAGAACGCTATTAGCTAAGATCACCTCACAGTGTTTTGCCATGGGCTGCCTGAGGCAGTGAATGCTTCAGACAAATAAAGGAACTTTTAGCATGAATTATTTTATATTTCATGACTGAAAGTCCCCTTTATTTGTTCCTTTGGTAAATCCTAGCATTTCACAAATGCTTGGATTTGCTATCACTTTAACTAAGGCATACCTCATGCAAATCCCGGGAGTGCTGGCTCAAGTGACTTTTTATGCAATGCTATAAAATATTTTTTATTAGACAGTGTTATTATGTGTAACTGTACTTTTAAATGTAAATTTAACATGTTTTTTGACACTTTTTTGTCTCTCAAAACAGTTATCTAGAGCTCTGAAGTCACACTATCCTGGTGCACATTAAATTCAATGAGCTCAAGCGAACTCATTATCACTCGCGTGCAACAGTCACTTGTAATCTACCCCTGTATGAGAAGAGATTTCTTTTTACTATACACAACATTCATCACCTAAAATTCACCTCCAGAAACCTGCTTTTGATTTCAAGGATTAATCAATCTATTTGCCTCTTTTTTTTGCTTGTTTTTGTTGCGAAGGGCCATTAAAGTGCAATATATATATATATAATTTATCAAGCTGTCAACCGCAAATACGCTGGAATTCTGCAGCGTATTTGTGGCCAGCCTGATTCCCCTTAGTTATCAAACCCTACAGACTGGCAAAAGTAGAATTTTGTGACGTAACATACGATCCGCCAGGCAAAGTCCGACACAGATCGATGCTTACATCATTACAGATGTCCCGAATGCAAATTCGGCACTATCTGACTACTTTTGCTAGTTAACAAATTTCTACCAGGTATGCTCACCACTATTCCGGCCTAGCATACCTGGTTTTCAATCCGCCGCCCTGGAAACCCCTAATCTGCTGCCCCGCCACCGCCGCCACCTACATAAAGTTATTAACCCCTAATCTGCCCCCCCTACACCGCCACCACCTACATTATACTTATTAACCCCTAATCTGCCACCCCCTACACCGCCGCCACCTACATTATACTTATTAACCCCTAATCTGCCACCCCCTAATCTGTACACGTGGGCCATATAGATAACACTGTGTTCAGGCACAGAGGGTTATTTAAGATTTAGCACAAAACAATGCTAAATTTAAGACAATAGATAATAAACAGTCAAAGTCATATGATCAGGGGGCTGGAAGAAGGTTCCTAGATACAAGGTAATCACAGAGGTAAAAAGTACATTAATATAACTGTGTTGGTTATGCAAAACTGGAGAAAGGGTAGTAAAGGGATTATCTATCTTTTAAAACAATAACAATTCTATGGTAGACTGTCCCTTTAATTAAGGGCTGGTCTCTCAACGCCCCCCCCCCCCACACGGGAGGCTTATTTCTTCTGATGTATCTTGTTTACATAGTGTGTCTGTAGCCAGTACTCCAGTATAATAAAAAATAAAGGTAAAAGGGTTATTTGTAAATAATTTAATAAACTCTTGCAGGTAAAATGAATAATTGGGAACACATTAAAGGGAAGAAAAATGTAAAGTACACTGTTCATTTAATGTCTGCTTAAAGGGACAGTCTACAATATAATTTTTATTGTTTTAAAAGATAGATAATCACTTTAATACCCATTCCCCAGTTTTGCACAACTAACAGTTATATTAATATACGTTTTACCTATAATATTACCTTGTAACTAAGCATCTTCTGACAGCCCCCTGATCACATGACTGTGACTATTTCTTATCTATTGACTTAGCCTTTGAAACAGACAGAAATTTAGAGGTTTAAATGTTATAAAGTATATTAATATAATAATGTTGGTTGTGCAAAGCTGGAGAATGGGTAGTAAAGCCATTATCTATCTTTTAAACAATTATAATTTTAGTGTAGACTGTCTCTTTAAGAGATTTCTTAAGATTGTGTACTATATTGCAACTGAAAATATTGAGAGCTTTGTTTAATTTGTTTTCAAAGATTAATTTATGTTTCTAAACTTAAAGCAATATAACTATTTAGTTAAGACTTCTGATGACAGATATGACCCATATGATATTTACATTCTGACCATTATAGTGATCAGTGGATATATGCATTTTATTTATTTATTAGTTTACTAAATTATACTTCCTACTATGCTGATTGTTTAGTTTTTTTTTATTTACCAAGATATGCTATGCATACACAAAATGTCAGACGCCAATAATAAGAGTTCAACTAAAGTTAGTTACATTCAGATGTCAATGGTTGCTGAATTCACATTTTCCTAAGAGAAGAAAATTAAATCCATTACTTAAAAAAGTAAAAACTTAGCACTTCTTTCTTTAATGCTATTATTAAATTGGGTTTAACTTTCCATGTCTTATTAAACACATGTATTGCTTTTAACTTAAAAAACATATCCTGATTCAGATGTATTTATTATATAAGAAGGCAAATTAAAGGGATATGAAACACAATTTTAATTTTTCAGGATTCAGATAGAGCATGCAATTTTAAGCAGCTTTCTACTTTACTCCTATTATCAAATTGTCTTTTTGTATCTTTATTTGAAAAATCCGGAATGTAAGCCACCAATCAGAAAGCGCTACCCAGGGTGCTGAATCAAAAATAGGCTGGCTCCAGTGTTCCCTCTAGGGCCAGTCTTGTCAGCGGCCCAGCAGTTAAACAGTTAATTAGAGCAATTAGCAAACACTACAAAATGAAGACTGCTAGGTGTGGTTCCCTTATTAACTATTTCACTGCTGGGCCGCACACAAAACTGGCCTCAGAGGGAACACTGGCTGGCTCCCAAGCTTACATTCCTGATTTTAGGTGGCAGACTGCAATCATCTCGATCAAATATGATTGGGATGATTGACACCCTCTGCTAGTGGCCAATTGGCTGCGAGTGTGCAGGGGGGCGACATTGCACAAGCAATTCACCAGAAATGCTTGTACAATGTTAAATGCCGACAGCGTATGCTATCGGCATTTAGCGGTCAGGTGAACATGATTCGCTACAGCAAATCATGTCCGCCCGCCATTTGATAATTCGGCCCCTTAGTGTGGATTCCAATTGTTCTGTTTTTTTTTATGCTCATATTGGAAAATCTGAAGCAGACAATTTTTTTCATTTAAAAAACTGATCAGACACAGCAGAGAACCTAGCGCAGTGAAGGGCAGTAAGGGGGTAAGTTGTGCAGCGATGGGCAGCATATTTAAAATATATATGTATATACACATATTAAAGGGACAGTCTAGTCCACAACAAACTTTCATTGTTCAGATATGGCATATCATTTTAAACAATTTTTAAATTTACATCTATCACCAATTTTGCTTTGTTCTCTTGGTATTCTTAGTTGAAAGCTAAACCTAGGAGGTTCATATGCTAATTTCTAAGCCCTTGAAGGCCGCATCTCTCATCTCAGGGCATTTTGACAGTTTTTCACCACTTACTAGAGGGTGTTAGTTCATGTGTTTCATATAGATAACACTGTGCTCACACACGTGGAGTTCCTAAGAGCCAGCACTAACAAGCTAAAATGCAAGTCTATAAAAAGCACTGAGATAAGGGGCAGTCTGCAGAGGCTTAGATACAAGGTAATCACAGAGGTAAAAAGTGTATTAATATAACTGTGTTGGTTATGCAAAACTAGGGAATAGGTAATAAAGGGATTTTCTATCTTTTAAAACAATAAATATTCTGGTGTAGACTGCAATGTAAAGCAACTATACTCTTTATTTGGGGGAGGCAATGGGGGGGGGCATTTTTAAATTAATCAGAGGTCTAACCTCTGGTTAATTTTCTTAGTGCAAACTGCTACCGCAAGCATTAACCATCCACTTGTAATGGGCACACATTAAATTAGCGCTCCACTTGTAATCTAATATCTTTAACCCCTTAATGACAACTGACGTACCAGGTACGTCATGCAAAAACTAACAGTTAATGACAATGGACGTACCTGGTACGTCAGTTGTCTAACAGAGTGCTGAAAGCGATCACAATCGCTTCCAGCAGCTCTGAAGGTATTGCAGTGATGCCTCGATATGGAGGCATCCTGCAATACCCCTTTACAAGCCTCCGAACCACTCTGTGGCCCTCTCTGCACCGGTAGCGATGGTGCCATTGTCCGGGTGGGAGGGAGCGTGCGTGCGCGTGCACGAGGCGCGTGTGCGTGCGCGTGAACATAGTGCGCGTGGCGTGTGCACAGTGGCGTGTGCACGAGGCGCGCGTGCATGTACACGTGCACGCGTGCGCATTAGCCACACTGACACCAATGAGGGCAGAAAGGGAGAGAAAAGTAAAAAAAAGTTGTTAAAATATAAATGGATCTGGGAGGGGGAGGGGTGGGGGTATTGTGGGGGGGGCTGCTACACTACAGAAAGAGTTAAGTTAAAAATAAAATAAAAAAAAATGTTTTTTGGGGCCAAACTGGGTACTGGCAGACAGCTGCCAGTACCCAAGATGGCGGTAATTAGGTAGGGGAGAGGGTTAGAGAGCTGGAGGGGGGGATAAGGGAGGTTGGGGCTAAGGCAGGGGTCCATCACAGCTAAAATATTTTATTATTTTTATTTAAAAAAAAAAAAAAAACTCTTTTATTTAGTACTGGCAGACTTTCTGCCAGTACTTAAGATGGCGGTAACAATTGTGGGGTGGGGGAGGGAAGAGAGCTGTTTGGGAGGGATCAGGGGGTGGGATGTGTCAGGTGGGAGGCTGATCTCTAAAATTAACCCTGCAAGCTCCCTACAAGCTACCTAATTTAACCCCTTCACTGCTGGGCATAATTCACGTGTGGTGCGCAGCAACATTTAGCGGCCATCTAATTACCGAAAAGCAACGCCAAAGCCATATAAGTCTGCTATTTCTGAACAAATATAGTATAAGAAAAGAGAGTGATGTGTACTAACAACACATCACGCCCTTAGGGAGCGCTTCCTCAATAAAAGTGAAAATCAGCAAAATGTGGGACTTGGAGGTATCTCTTAAGTGAGTGATCACACAATTATATATACTATACACCAACCATATGGTATTAACACCGAGATAGACAATACAAGAAACAGATAACAATATATGATAATAATAAAGTCTGAATAGGATTGTTTCCATCTCTACACTATCTGATACAAGGCATATGAATTCTGGGTTCCCAGAGGATATCCAACTGCTTCTGTGCCAAGGATACAGTGTGCTGGACCACTGCGAAGTTTCAGCCCGATCCATTTGCACCAGCTGGGTGCTTCATGTTTGTGAGTAATTTTATTCTTCTGTGCTGCTGTTCTCATTTGTATTGGCGATATTAGGCGCCTCTGTGTTTTATTCTTTTCCTATTTCTGAACAAAGGGGATCCCAGAGAAGCTTTTACAACAATTTCTGCCATAATAGCACAAGCTGTTTGTAAATAATTTCAGTGAGAAACCTAAAATTCTGAAAAATGTAAAGTTTTTTTTTTATTTGCTCGCATTTGGCGGTAAAATGGTGGCATAAAAGATACCAAAATGGGCCTAGATCAATACTTGGGGTTGTCTACTACACTACACTAAAGCTAAAATTAACCCTACAAGCTCCCTAATTAACCCCTTCACTCCTGGGCATAAAACACGTGTGGTGCGCATTGGCATTTAGCGGCCTTCTAATTACCAAAAAGCAACCCCAAAGCCATATAAGTCTGTTATTTCTGAAAAAAAAGGGATCCCAGAGAAGCATTTACAACCATTTGTGCCATAATTGCAGAAGCTGTTTGTAAATAATTTCAGTGGGAAACCTAAAGTTTGTGACAAAATTTGTGAAAAAATGATTTTTTTTTTTTATCGCATTTGGCGGTGAAATGGTGGCATGGAATATACCAAAATGGGCCTAGATCAATACTTTGGGTTGTCTTCTAAAAAAAATATATACATGTCAAGGGATATTCAGGTATTCCTGACAGATATCAGGGTTCCAATGTAACTAGCGCTAATTTTGAAAAAAAGTGGTTTAGAAATAGCAAAGTGCTACTTGTATTTATTGCCCCATAAATTGCAAAAAAAGCAAAGAACGTGTAAACATTGAGTATTTCTAAACTCAGGACAAAATTTAGAAACTATTTAGCATGGGTGTTTTTTGGTGATTGTAGATGTGTAACAGATTTTGGGGGTCAAAGTTAGAAAAAGTGTGTTTTTTTTCCCTCATATTTTAATTAAATTATAAGATATGATGAAAATAATGGTATCTTTAGAAGGTCCATTTAATGGCAAGAAAAATGGTATATAATATGTGTGGGTACAGTAAATGAGTAAGAGGAAAATTACAGCTAAACACAAACTGCAGAAATTTAAAAATAGCCATTGTCATTAAGGGTAAGAAAATTGAAAAATGGTCCGGTCATTAAGGGGTTAATATCTACAGCTATTCAAACAGCAGCCATGGATAATATATCTAATATCTATAGCTATTCTAATAGCAGCCATATATAATAATAATATGCATAATGTAATATGCAAAAAAAAATAATAATAAATTTAGGAAAATGCTACCGTTTGCTTTGCATTTTTATTATCTGAAGAATTTCAACCTTGCATTATCCAGTAAAAAAAAAATTTAAAAAAATTATTTATATATATATATATATATATATATATTTGTTAGATTTACCTCTCTCCTTTCAGGTCTTTCTCGATCCATTGTTTTCCTCCGTAGCAGCTTTCTTACGCTTTTATCAAAAATAAGCTGTTTTTTGTTATTGTTCAAAGCCGCCTCATTCATTTTCCGCACTTGTGAAATCAGAAAGGATGGAACCTATGACAAAAAAGTAATTTGAATTCATAATGCAGAGCTTGATGAATCCTGGGAATTTAGGTGCCACAGATCCCCCCCAAAAATTTCTCATTCCAAATGTTAGGGATTATTCATCATCTCCATAACACCCTTGTCTGGCCCCATATAAGTCATTGGCAGTCTTGTGAATACTGTTACATTATTGTACTAACTACTAAAGAATATATTTCCCCATCTTTATTCAACTATGAAATACTACTCTTTAATACAGTTAACATTTTTGACTGGAAAGGACTCAAAGGTATATTTATATTTGTATGTGTGTATTATTTATATTTGTATGTGTGTATTAATATATGTGTATGTATGTACACATACAATTCATATATACATACAAATATACACATTTGTATATACATCTTTGAGACCTTCCCAGTCATATACCTTGTCAATTACCATGTCACTTTCTATACATTTATTTTAATAATACACATATACATTACTGTTAATTTATATATATATATATATATAGACACACACATATATATATAATACTTTATTTTAATATGTTTCCCATGTGTTTTAATGTACTTTTCTTGTAGCCTTAACAAATTACTTCAGATCTCCAGTCACGCAAGCGCAACTCATAACTGACAACTTATGTGAGCAATGTTTAGTGGGGCTGCACCATCCATTGAAAGTATAGTGTGCGCTAAACATTCTCTGGCAATTCTGTTTTACCAATGACTTGTAATACCAGATTGTGCAGGGGCCTACGTTATTAATAGTGCACACCGTGCTATCAATAGTGCTCCACTTGTTATCTAGCTCTGAGGCGGCGGACAGAAATCAACCCGATCGGATATGATCTAGTTGATTGACACCCCCTGCTAGCGGCCAATTGGCTGCAAATCTGCAAGGGGCAGTATTGCACAAGCAGTTCTGGTGAACTGATTGTGCAGTGATAAATGCCGACCGCGTATGCTGTTGGCATTTATCGATGTGCAGCAGACATGATACGCTACATCATATCATGTCCGCTCGCACTTTGAGAAATATGCCCATATTACTAAAAATCTAAAATCCCTGTGCCTTTAAAAATGTTTTGCATTTTTAACCAGCAATAATTCGAGTCACATTTAATCTTTCTCTGCATTTTCTCTGTTACCTTCCCTGGCATTATTTTAAAAATACTGGTAATGAGAGTAAAATACTGAGTGAATAGCAAATCATAATCTTGCCTACCCAATATCTCTCAAACATATTAAAATCATCATTAACTTACCGTCCACAAGATGTCTTGGTACCTAATTAAGATCCGGACAATATGAGCAGTAGATGCAGCAGCCTTCATTTCTTCTTGATTGGCACTTTTGCCCTTGCAGATAAATAAATTTGGTGCTAGAATCATAGACACATTCCATAAACTCATTTTGTTCTTCTCTTCATTGGCGACCACTTTTTTCAGGAAATTTAGCAATGCCTAGATGAAAGGAATAGTGCTGGTAAACAGATGTTCTCACATCTAATTCACAGCCTTTAGTTTTGTTTGCTGGAACAAGTTAAAACTCTTAAATTAAAACCATACGACCATTTTAGTGTGTTTGAAGTATGTTAACATTTGAGTGCTAAACATTTATATTCATTTCACTTATTAAGCACAAATAATGTAATACATTTATTTATCTATGGTTTTCAGTTTACATTACCAAAGGATACGTTAACTCCCTTGTTTTCCAGGCAAGGTAATTAAGCCATATCTGGTAACCAAAGAGATAAAGTAGTTTAACACTTGCATTTACTTCTTTGTTATGAACATTTTTTTTTCACTAAACATTATTAATTTACAATTTAGTGCTTTCGCTCGTGCTAAAAAACCAAGATAAGTACATCTTGGCGGGTTAGCTTGCATATTACAAGTTGAAAGTAAAATTTCTGTGCATGAACAAAAGCCAATGTACACTAACTTCAAGACTTTGGATATCACAATCACGTTAACTTCTCCCCATAGACTTTAACCCCTTAAGGACCTAGGACGTACTACAAAACTTAATGACCAAGGATGTACCCTGTGTGTCCTCAGGGTTTTCAAGCGCTGGAAGTGATTGTGATCGCTTCCAGATGCTTTTAGGGTATTGCAGAGATTTCTTGATATTGAGGCATCCTGCAATACCCTTTCTTAAGCATCCAATGCAGAGAGAGCCACTCTGTGGAACTCTCTGCATCGGCCAGCGATGGTGCCGATCGTTGATGGGTGGGAGCAATTGCAGGGAGGCGGGTGGGCAGTCATCGCTGGGAACTTCTGGCTGGTGGGGGATCTCATTCACAGGAGCGCGGGTGTACGCATGACCACTTAACAAGAAGTGGTGGGAGAGGAGGGTGGGAGAAGAAGGTGGGAGAGGGAGGGGGGAATAATGTTTGGAAAGGGATCTGGGAGTGGGAGGGTATTGAGGGGGGGCAGCTACACTACAGAAAAAGTTTGATTAATATAAAAAAGGGCAAATTTTATTGAAAAGTGGGTACTGGCAGACAGCTGCCGGTACCCAAAATGGCAGCAAATAGTAAGAGGGGGGAGGGTTAGAGAGCTGTTTGGAGGGGGGGTTCAGGGAGGTTGGGTGGTAAGGGGGAATCCTACACTGCAGAAAACCTTTTATTTTTATACTGGCAGACTTTCTGCCAGTACTAAAGATGGCGGTGACAATAGTGATGTGGGGGAGGGAAGATAGCTGTTTGAGTGGGGTCAGGGAGGGATCAAGGGGTGGGATGTGTTAGGTGGGAGGCTGATCTCTACACTAAAGCTAAAATTAACCCTTCAAGCCACATACAAGCTAGCTAATTAACCCCTTCACTGCTGGGCATAATACAAGTGTGGTGCGCAGTGGCATTTAGCGGCCTTCTAATTACCAAAAAGCAATGCCAAAACCATAAATGTCTGCTATTTCTGAACAAAGGGGATCTCAGAGAATCATTTACAACCAAGTGTGCCATATTTGCACAAGCTGTTTGTAAATAATTTTAGTGAGAAACCTAAAGTTTGTGAACAATTGAACGATTTTTTTTATTTGATCGCATTTGGTGGTGAAATGGTGGTATGAAATATACCAAAATGGGCCTAGATCAATACTTTGGGTTATCTACTACACTACACTAACGCCAAAATTAACCCTACAAGCTCCCTACAAGCTACCTAATTAACCCCTTCACTGCTGGGCATAATAGAAGTGTGGTGCGCAGCAGCACTAAGCGGCCTTCTAATTACCAAAAAGTAATGCCAAAGACATAAATGTCTGCTATTTCTGAACAAAATGGATCCCAGAGAAGCATTTACAGCCATTTGTGCCATAATTGCACAAGCTGTTTGTAAATAATTTCATTGAGAAACCTAAAGTTTGTGAAAAAGTTAGTAAAAAAGTTAATGATTCTTTTTATTTTATCGCAATTGGCAGTGAAAGGGGGGCATGAAATATACCAAAATGGGCTTAGATCAATACTTTGGGTTGTCTACTAAAAAGAAAATATATACATGTAAAGGGTTATTCAGGGATTTCTGACAGATATCAGTGTTAAAATGTAACTTATGGAAATGTTGAAAAAAAAATGGTTTGGAAATAGCAAAGTGATACTTGTACTTATTGCCCTATAACTTGCAAAGAAAGAACAAAGAACATGTAAACATTAAATAGTTCTAAACTCAGGACAAAATGTAGAAACTATTTAGCATGGGTGTTTTTTGGTGGTTGTAGATGTGGGGGTCAAAGTTAGAAAGAGTGTGGGATTTTTTTCAATATTTTTATCATATTTTATATTTTTTTTATAGTAAATTATAAGATATGAAGAAAATAATGGTTATCTTTAGAAAATCAATTTAATGGCAAGAAAAACAGCATATAATATTAGTGGGTGCAGTAAATGAGTAAGAGGAAATTTACAGCTAAACACAAACATAGCAGAAATGTAAAAATAGTCCTGGTCGCAAACGGTAAGAAAATTGAAGAGTGCTGTGGTCACTAAGGAGTTAATGGAGCACACAAACTGGAAAAAAAAATCTAAAACTTATCACTCATTCGTTAACCCGATACCGCCTTCAACCTACAGAGCTAACCCGAAGGTAGTTATGAATATTTTATATTCCAATGTTATTCACATAGTAGAAACTGTTCTAATAATTTTAAATATATATTTATATATATGTAATGTATTTTTGTAAAATATATATCTATAATGTCCTCCACTAATATTGGCACCCTTGGTAAATAGAATTGCTTTTATTGTTTAACTTTTTGATCTTTTCTTAAAAAAATACACAAACATACTCTGCTCTCATGGATATTAAACACAACACAGTTTTATAAAAAATAAATCTTTGTTAAAAATGTGTGGCACAATTATTACCACCCCTATGAATTCATATGAGAAAAAATATATTTGAAGTCTATTACCATTGATATTTTACATTTTTTAGTACACCTGAGTGACTAGGAACAGGATATTGTTCAATCATTACTTCCTGTTTTACAGTGGTATAAATATGAAGTCCCTTATTCATTCATTACAACGGGTAAGACCTAGGAATATAGTTGTGATGTGCAGCAAAAGGTTGTTGAGCTTCACAAAATGGGAAGTGGCTATAATAAAATAGCAAAAACATTGAAAATACCAATTTCCACCATCAGGGCATTATTAAGAAGTTCCAGTCAACTGGAAATGTTATGAATCAACCTGGAAGAGGACGTGTGTCTATATTGTCTCAAAGCATTGTGAAGAGGATGGTTTGAGTGGCCAAAATATCTCCAAGAATCACAGCTGGAGAATTGGAATTAGAAAGTCTCCAGAACTACAATCCAACGTCACCTACATCAAGTTGTTTGGAAGAGTTTCAAGAAAAAAGCCTCTACTCTCATCCAAAAACAAACTCAAGCATCTTCAGGTTTGCCAGACACTATTAGAACTTCAAATGGAATTGGATTCTGTGGTCAGATAAAACCAAAATAGAGCTTTTTTGCATTAAACACCAGAGGTGGGTTTGGTGCACACAGAGAGGTAGCCATATGGGAAAATACTTCATTGCCACGGTTAAATATGCTGGTGTCTCTTTAATGTTTGCGACTGTTTTTCCACCAGAGGACCTGTTCATTTTGTTAGGATACATGGCATCATGGATTCTATCAAATATCGTAGTACAAGGAGTTGCCAAGGATGAGATATATAAAAAATAACTTTTATTAAATGAATCCATAAAAACAGGAAACAATAGGTCACAGGGGGGAACAGGTAATGCAAGAGGAATAAGCAACAGGCTTACGCGTTTCGGCCAAGAAGGGCCATAATCATAGCCTAATAGTTCCAAATCTGAACACCCATTTTAAAAGGATTAAGATAATCTGATTGGCTAATACAGATACACCCCTCTCTGATTTAAAAAGACATACTACATTATATCAATATATCAAATGGCAGCAATATTGGTAACAAGGTTAATATTAAACTACTTGATATTATAAATAATTTGTTATTACATTTATAGTATTCAATTAATAACCATTGAAAAAAACCAATACAAGGAAGAACAGGATAATACATAATATTGTAAATAAATAAAGAATATGCAAAATATACACATATATAAAAAAATATATATAGTATACATACGTATAAATGGATGCAACAGATATATATATACAAATGTATAAGTGTATAGATGCAAAGGTGGAAATAAAAAGGCACAATGTAAGAGCAAGTAAAACAGTATACATTCCCAGTAGTTGATCAGATCGTAGTCTGAGTTTAAACCACTGGGATATTGGGTATTAAGTTTAAAAACCCAAAACATCTCATGTTTATTGATTAGCTTTAGTCTATTAGTGTATTTTGGGGTGGACACTTTTTCAATTACACACCACTTAAACGTGCTCAGGTCATTATTGTGTTTTGAAACAAAATGTTGTACAATACGAGATGTAGATTTACCTATGTGAATGGTAGAGAAGTGTTCCCTTATTCTAGAGGACACATCCCTAGTGGTGAGACCTATGTATTGCAGGTGACAAGCATCACAGGTAATGAGGTAAATTACAAAAATACTAGTGCAGTTGTGACAACCATAAATCTGGTAAGTCTCGCCAGTGACCATCAAGTTAAATGTATTAGTGATCTGTGCGTGATCACATGGTTTGCACTTTCTGTGCCCACATCGAAACATGCCATGATGTAATAACCAAGAGCTTGTGTTCCTAGGACTGACACTTGTAAGTTTAGTGGGTGATACAATGTTGCCAATAGTCTTGCATTTACGATAAGAGCATCTAAGGCCCTGTTTAACAGTACTTTGAAGTTTGTCATAACAGTACTGTCTCTAATAAACTTGGTGTGTTTAATCTCCATTATATGATTAAACACACCAAGTTTATTAGAGACAGTACTGATTACAATGGGGGCCAGGTTTATATTTGGAACAAAAAAACTAGGAATCAGTATAGAAGGGAACAAAATGGTTCCAATAAAAATCATAAACGCCAGCGTAGGAGACATTATAATAAAAATAAGTCTAACAATCAATCTTCTTCCAAAAAAGTGACCTTTTCTGATAGTGAGTGTGAATCAGATGATACTGCTAAGTCTAGTGGTGAAGATCCTACTGTGCAGCATCCATTGAGATGAATTCTATGCCAGGGCTAAAGGGCATTTTGGTACCTAGTGTTAAACCTAAAACAAAATATATTGTTCCATCTGTAGTTCCATTATCCAATACTACACACACTATCACGCAAAACAATAGTGTATTGGATCAGGTTTTTCCCCAGGTCAGGGACCCGCCGAAAGGGGGTGGGCCCACCACACAGCAGTCAGAGGACAGGTACCCACTGAGGGAAAACAGGGACCAAACAAAATACAGACCCACTCAGTAAATAATCTGTCCAATACCACTCTGATAGCTACACAGTATAAAGTTCTTGGTTTAGGATTGTCTTTTTCTCCTACTCTTAACTTTAATCTTTTCCAAACTGTATTTGATCTTAACAGATTAATCAGAAACATCACTCTACAGAAACATTTCAGTAAATCTATAGATTCAGACGACACTGACTTTCATATTCATGATACACAGGTACAAGAATCTGAATTGAATCTGAATTTAGACTTCTCTGAACAATGTGATCTTATGTCCCTTCAATCACTGGCACAGGAGGGCAATGTTTCAGATATTGTGAATAATGCACTACCTAAGTTCAGAAACAAGTCATTTTTTACCCCATACAGAGTAGGGGTCCTATTTTCGAGACTTTCTTTAAAAGGGTAGAAAGAGACCCTTTTAAAGAATATACTCAGGATAACATCCATTTCAACCTTACCCAAAAGGAACGACTTGCTCTCAATGAACTACAATCAAATACTGAGCTGGTCATTAAGGCTGCTGACAAGGGAGGATCGGTTGTAGTCATGAATAGGGCTGATTATGTCAAGGAGGCCCACCGCCAGCTTTTGAACAGCAATGACTACACCATCCTCCTTTGTGACCCTACCTCTTGTTTTCAAGGTGAACTTCGTTCCTAGGTAGATGATGGAATGGATTCGGGATTTCTCGACTCGGATACTGCCAAGTTTCTTATCATTGAGTCACCACGCGTCCCTCTGTTCCATCATCTACCAAAGGTGCACAAAGGTCTTACTAATGTGGTAAATTGTCCCATAGTAAGTGGCATCAACCCCATCATGGAAAACCTTTCATGTTGGTTAGATTGTATTTTACAACCATTGGTCATCTCTTTGCCCAGTTACACTAGAGACACCAAGCATGTCTTAAATATACTTAATAAGATTAGCTGGACACAGATATCCAACTGGCTCACCGTGGATGTTGTGGCGTTGTATACGTCCATTCCCCATGAGGCTGGTCTTAAAGCCATTGAATTTTTCTTGAAATACTACACTGAGTAGAGTGACTCATTTCAGAGGTATGTCATCAGGGTTACATCATTTTTGTTAACCCATAATTTCTTTTCTTTAGAAAATGTATTCTATCTCCAGAGATGTGGGACCACTATGGGGGCTAAATTTGCCCCCTCCTATGCCAACCTGTTCTTAGGTTGGTGGGAGCGGTCCCACATCTTTGGAGATACCAATCCATACAGATCTCATATACAAATTTACCAACGCTATATAGATGATCTTTTGATCATTTGGGATGGCCCCTTTGAACAGGCACAGGCATTTGTTGCTTTTCTTAATAATAACCAAATTGGTTTGCGGTTCACCTTTGAGTTTAATGAGGAAAAGATTAATTTTTTGGACATTCGTTTGACTGCTGATCCTAACGGATCTATACATTCAAGGGTCTACCGCAAGCCAATTTCTGGCAATACTCTCCTTGAGGCTTCTAGCTGTCATCCTCCACATGTTTCCCATGCGGTGGCTAAAGGTCAGTTCGTCAGATTGAGACGTAACTGTTCCAGGCATCATGAATATGTACAAGAAGCTAATGATCTTAGCACTAGACTATTGGACAGGGGTTATTCACCTAAAGTTATCAATAGGGCTAGAGATGAGGTTGACAGACTCGATAGGAACTCACTGTTGAGAGATAATTCATCTAACAAAGGAAAGTGCCACAGAGGTGTCACCTTTGTAACTGAATACAGCGCTCAGTACAGTGAGATCTGTAAAATTATTAAAAAACATTTTCTCTGCTTTCAGCTGATGACAAACTTCAAAGTACTGTTAAACAGGGCCTTAGATGCTCTTATCGTAAATGCAAGACTATTGGCAACATTGTATCACCCACTAAACTTACAAGTGTCAGTCCTAGGAACACAAGCTCTTGGTTATTACATCATGGCATGTTTCGATGTGGGCACAGAAAGTGCAAACCATGTGATCACGCACAGATCACTAATACATTTAACTTGATGGTCACTGGCGAGACTTACCAGATTTATGGTTGTCACAACTGCACTAGTATTTTTGTAATTTACCTCATTACCTGTGATGCTTGTCACCTGCAATACATAGGTCTCACCACTAGGGATGTGTCCTCTAGAATAAGGGAACACTTCTCTACCATTCACATAGGTAAATCTACATCTTGTATTGTACAACATTTTGTTTCAAAACACAATAATGACCTGAGCACGTTTAAGTGGTGTGTAATTGAAAAAGTGTCCACCCCAAAATCTGGCACTAATAGACTAAAGCTACTCAATAAACGTGAGATGTTTTGGGTTTTTAAACTTAATACCCAATATCCCAGTGGTTTAAACTCAGACTACGATCTGATCAACTACTGGGAATGAACTCCACATATACTGTTTTACTTGCTCTTACATCGTGCCTTTTTATTTCCACCTTTGCATCTATACACTTATACATTTGTATATATATATCTGTTGCATCCATTTATACGTATGTATCCTTTATATATTTTTTTATATATGTGTATATTTTGCATATTCTTTATTTATTTACAATATTATGTATTATCCTGTTCTTCCTTGTATTGTTTTTTTCAATGGTTATTAATTGAATACTATAAATGTAATAACAAATTATTTATAATATCAAGTAGTTTAATATTAACCTTGTTACCAATATTGCTGCCATTTGATATATTGATATAATGTAGTATGTCTTTTTAAATCAGAGAGGGGTGTATCTGTATTAGCCAATCAGATTATCTTAATCCTTTTAAAATGGGTGTTCAGATTTGTAACTATTAGGCTATGATTACGGCCCTTCTTGGCCGAAACGCGTAAGCCTGTTGCTTATTCCTCTCAAATTACCTGTTCCCCCCTGTGACCTATTGTTTCCTGTTTTTATGGATTCATTTAATAAAAGTTATTTTTTATATATCTCATCCTTGGCGACTCCTTGTACTACTGTCTGCCTACCCACTACCGTCTAAGGATTCCTCTATGGGGCTGCATTGGATCGCGGACCTACTCCTCCTCCCTCACAGATGACGTACCTCTGCTGCGTATGGTAGCGTAACAAGCCTTCAACCACGTTTGGCACTTTTGACTGCAGGTGAGATCGTTTGGGCGTCCTCTGTTCCCTTGGATGTGAATCGGCTTAACAGAGTTGCAGGCGCTTACGGGGTAAGAGGTGACAGTTAAATCCTCCCCTGTTTGTTGCGACGCCGCTCGACTCACCTTTGCTTGCTTGCTTGTTATATGAGGATTGATTTCCAGTCTTTGGGAGGTGTGTGAGTAAGTACTGCTCAGACTTTGTATTTCAGGCTCCTGGCAGATTGACTTCACGCTATCCATTACTTTGCTATTGCTGTTTAACTCTTTTGACATTGCTTCTATCAAATATCAACAGATAATATGTGAACATTTGACTGCTTCTGCCAGAAAGCTTAAAATGGGCCATGTCTGGATCTTCTTGCAGGACTATGATCAAAAACATATATCAAAATCAACACAAAAATGGTTTACTGACCACAAAATCAAAGTCCTGCAATGGCCATCCCAGTCCCATGACTTGAACCCCATAGAAAACCTGTGAGGTGAACTGAAGAGGAGAGTCCACCAGCGTTGACCTTGAAATTTAAAGATCTGGAGAGATTCTGTGTGGAGGAATGGTCTCAGATCCCTTACCATGTATTCTCCAACCTCATCAGACATTACAGGAGAAGACTCATTGCTGTTATCTTGGCAAAGGGAGGTAGTATTGACTAAAAGGGTGGCAATAATTGTGCCACACATATATTTAACACAGATGTTTTTATTTTATTTTTTGGAAATGTTGTGTTGTGTTTCCAATTGTTTAACATGAGAGCAGAGTATTTTTGTGTATTTTTTTTTAACAAAAGATCAAAAAGTTAAACAATTAAGATATTTTTTAAAAGCCTTCTTTTACCAATGTGGAGGAATATATATATATATATATATATATATATATATATATATATATATATATATATATATATATATATATATATATATATATATATATATATATATATATATATATATATATATATATATATATATAGGCAAAAAGAGTCAGTTGCACTCTCACAAACAGTTCTCCAAGGGCCAGGGTGCTAGAGTAGTTGAAATGTAGCAAAACAGGAAACAGCACTCTCTGGACTTAAGTAAAAAACAAGTAGTTTATTCAGTAACGTTTCGGGGAATGCTCCCCTTCATCAGACCAACAACATACAAGTGAAACAAACATTTAAGCATACACAAACCCCTCCCCCTAGTGCAAAAAACCGCCAAAAATGGTTGCCATAGCAACCAAACAACCAGTTCAAAGTAAATACATTTACCAATGCAACAATGACATCAAAGAAACCAGATCATTATGGTTAATTAGCATCAGGTCAATTAGCAAATCAACACATCATCCTACCACATAATACACCTGCTGTATATTAGTACTTCTAATACCCCAGTGGCAGTGTGTCCTTTTAAAGAGACATATCACAATATTATTAGCTAAGTACAGGAAAACAAGAATGTGTAGAAAAAAGGGGTTGAAAAAACGTTTAGTTAAACATCGGCACCTCATCATATTGAAATGCAATTCACGTAATGCACTTATAGTTAATGCCTAACTCATAATACCTGTACTACATAGTCAAGGGTCATGTGTACCATTAATGCTATAGACGCAAATAACAGCAAACTCGTAATACAGATACCTCAAACGATGTGACCGTATTACATGCACAAAGTGTAGCACGACCTATGTAATCACCCTGTTCAGCATCGGACCAACCTCGCGCTGAATCTAGCACAGTTACTAGCGGAACAACAAGGGTTATGCGCATGCGTGTAAACCCGGCGCAGTCCAGCCCCCAATGCTCCAGCTAGGTACCCAATAGGATAGAAAGGACAAGCCCCCACACCGGACAAACAGAGTTATTAAAATGGCATGGTAAGAGGGCCCCAAGGTACTACTAAGGGAAGGAAGGGTCCGGGTCATGAACGTTATAAATGCAGCAGGATATGCAGTAGAAGATAGTACAACACCCCTAATACCCAGATATCAGGAGTCACCCACTTAGGTCTAGTAACCCAGCTAGTTCAGTCTGACATATACGATGAGAAGGGTATATGCGTCTGTCATTCCTAACCTGTCAGCACCGGTCTTGCGGTCAAGACACCTATTGTCCGTGCATAGGCAATTTTACAGGGTCACCAAAAAGGTTGTCTATAAGTGTGCGCATGCGTGTAAGCCATGCCCAGTCAATTATTACTGTGTAAGGCAAGGTCCCTGATAGGCCGTCTGGGACAAGCCCCTATCCCTGTGTGAGTAACAGTTTTGCTATGAGATAGGGGGGCAGGGGTCCAAAGTCAAAAGATATGTCGGTCACAGTATGTTTCAGGCTGATGCTATGATTACAGGTTTGCTAGAGTCCAGTGGCCCAGAATTATAAGGATCGCTATACAGGAAAAGAGACCCCTAAACTAATGTGAATAAATACATAGTACAGGCAGGTCCCCTCCCCCTAGATACAGAAAATACTAGTGCTAACAGGGTTCCGTAGTGCAAGGTTATTAGCACCAGCACTCAGTGATGTGTCAACACTGCGGTGTGCATCAAAAGTAACATCCACTAATGTACATAACAGAAACAACCTGAATAAGGGTACACCCATTGGGCACCCCTCCTGGAGGATAAATATGGGCAGAGCCTAAAGCCAATCAGCAACCAGACTTCATGAACCCACTGTGGATAAAAGAATGCAAACATAGTATCAGATACTGTACAAACTATATTAATCCCCTTAGAAAGATACAACCAGATACATTAGAAGTGTAAACAGCTTAATTCATAAAAAACAATGCCAGTCTATCCCCATGTTCAAACCTCTGGGGTGTATAGTGTCCAGTTTGAAAATCCACTCGGCCTCCTTCTGTAGGAGACGGGTGTCCCTGTCACCTCCCCTAGGCATTGGGGGTACATGATCGATGAGTTTAAATCTCAGGTCCGCCACAGAGTGACCCTTCTCCATAAAATGTCTGGCCACAGGTTGGTCACTCTTGCCTTTCTCAATTGCCGTCCGGATGGCACTCCTGTGATTAGCCATCCTTTTCTTAATGTCATCTGACGTCTTACCTATATAGAATAGGCCACAGTTGCAATTCAGCATGTACACCACAAATTTTGTGGTACACGTAAGGAAATGCTTGATCTTGTAGCTTGTGTTATTGTGTGGATGTTTGAACTGCTTGCATTGCAGCATGGCGTTACACGTTACACAACTCGGGCACTTGTAGGAGCCCCTTTTGGTGTTTGTCTTGACCTTGCTGTAGCTATCAGTTGGATCAGTGTTCATTAAGATGTCTTTTAGGTTCCTTCCCCTCTTATATCCAATTCTGGGTGGTCCATAGTCGTGGTATGGTAATGATGGATCAGTCTGGACAATATCCCATTTCTCTTTTAAAGTAACTCCTAGTGTTCTCGTGCTAGGGGTGTATGCAGTGACAAAATTCATCCTCTTCTGTTGGTCTCTTTTTGGCATTTTCATGCTCAACTGGGCCCTTGCTTCCTTTATAGTGTTACCATTGTATCCTCTGCTGTAAAACCGTGATTCCATTTCTTCAGTTGTACCTCACGGTTTTCCTCTGATGTGTTATTGCGGATGACTCTCAGCAGCTGTGCCTTAGGGATGGTTTTTATGAGTGATCTTGGATGGTAACTAGAAGCATGTAGCAGTGTGTTTCTGTCGGTAGACTTTTTAAATAAGGTGGTACCCAATCTGTTGTTTATCTTATAAATTCTTAGATCCAGGAAATCCACTTCATTGTAGCTGGACACTTCCTTCAATTGAACCTGTCCCCCTATTGTGTTCAGGGATTTGACCCACTCGCCAAAGGACTCAATCGTGCCTCTCCAGACCACAACGATATCATCAATGTAGCGCTTGTAAAAGCGTACTTGTTGATTGTCATATACCTTGAACACCTTTTCCTCCATATGTTCCATGAATAAGTTTGCAAAAGCAGGTGCCATATTCGAGCCCATGGCCGTTCCCATGAGCTGAAGATAAAATCTCCTTTCGAATTTAAAGTAGTTCAGCTTAAGACATAGAGATAGAAGTTCAATAATAAAGCTGGTAGGGGGACCCACATATGGGCATCTTTCAAGGCAGTTGGTAATTATCTCCATCCCCATTTCGTGCGGTATAATAGTATAGAGGCTTGTGACGTCAAGACTGGCAAGCACGTCTCCTGGTTCTATGTCAGATATGTCAGTGAGATATGCAATGAGTGTGGTGGAGTCTCTTAAGTATGAGCGCATGTTTACCACCAGTGGTTGTAGCATAGAGTCAACATATTTAGTCAGGGGTTGTAGGAGTGACCCCCGTGCTGAGACAATGGGGCGTCCAGGTGGATGTACCAATTGTTTGTGTATCTTGGGGAGTGTATAGAGAATTGGCCTGACTGGGTTGTTAGTGGTTAGCCATTCCTTGGTGGCAGGGTCTATCCAGTTCATTTGTGCTGCATGTTCAATAACTGAGTCAATCCGTGCTTTATAGGTAATCGTGGGGTCACAAGGTAGGGCTTTGTAGGTTGAGACATCCGCCAGTTGTTTATCTATTTCAGTTTTATAATCTGATAATCCTGCAGGACAACCGCACCACCCTTGTCCGCTGGGCGTATGACAATGGTAGAGTCATTTCTAAGGGATTGAACAGCTTCCCAGTCAGTTGTTGTCATATTATTTCTAGTTAGGCCTTGCTCCCTCTGTCCCAATCTTTGTTGGATAAGGCGAGTATAAGTTCTAATACTTGGATTCGTCGTGGGTGGTTCAAATGTACTTGGTTTCTTAAAGGGGTGTCTGTTTTCTTCCAATCCCTTTCCCTGGAAAAAGTCACCCAATTTCAGCTGCCTCTGGAAGCGCATACTGTCAATATAAGTAGTGAAGTCATCAGCCTTAGTTGTGGGTACAAAGGAGAGGCCCTTCATAAGTACCCGCCTTTCGTTGTCATTCAGGACATGCTGGCTAAGATTGACCGTTACATCCTCCTCCTCCTGCGGGGTAGTGGGGGTCTTCTTCCAAAATCCGCCCCTGCGTGTATGTGGTCTTCGCCCCTTCCCCTGGAGCGGGTGGTAATGCCTAAAAAAGGCTGAGTGCTGTGCTGGTTCTCATTCTCCTGTGGCCGGTCACCCGAGTAATCCGTGTCAGAGCCAGAACTTGAATCCACCGTGTTCAGTTGTCGGTGTGCATATGTTCTAAACCTTCTTTGTCTTCTTGGCTGGTACTGGGCTCTTTCAACCGGTCCAAGTGTCCATCGGTAAACCTTTTTATCCTTATAATCCTCCATAACATAACCAAGTTTTTTGTTTTTGAAGGCAATTAAGGCATTGTTGTATTCCCGTAGTTGTGTGTTAATCTTGTCCATCCAGTTCTCTGATTTGTCCTGCATCAGGATCTGGCCTTTAACTTCCTCCAAAATGCTGATATCATCCTTTGCTTTTTGCATCTGACATCTGACTTCCTCGACCACTAGCAAGATCAAATCAAGGGAACATTTATTCAATATCGCTACCCATTTCCTGCAGAAGTCAGAGTTCTGTCTGCCTATGGTGGGCACATTGTTGATTCTAAAGCCTCTAGGTATCAGTCTCTTTCTATGGTACTCAGAAAGGTAAATGCCATGAAGTTTAAGATCCACCTCTTTTTTCTTCAATTTGATGAGTTGATTGTACACAGTCACAGCATTTTCCGCTGGATCTTCAGGTAGTAAGGTGTCAAACAGTATCCTTGCTGCATCCAAGTCACTCATGGATAGTGTCTCTGCACCCTCCACATCAGCTGGAATAGTGGCTGTGGCCTGGGTGGGTTCAATGTGCTCCATTGTTGCTTTAGTAGTACCAATTAGTCCCCAGTGAATACCCACACCGTGGTGATGATACAATGTTATAACACAAGTCCGGTAGTACAACAGAGTGAGGGATCTGATGTGTCACTTGCTGGTGGGTGCATCAGGAGGGTATCCAGGCAAAAAGAGTCAGTTGCACTCTCACAAACAGTTCTCCAAGGGCCAGGGTGCTAGAGTAGTTGAAATGTAGCAAAACAGGAAACAGCACTCTCTGGACTTAAGTAAAAAACAAGTAGTTTATTCAGTAACGTTTCGGGGAATGCTCCCCTTCATCAGACCAACAACATACAAGTGAAACAAACATTTAAGCATACACAAACCCCTCCCCCTAGTGCAAAAAACCGCCAAAAATGGTTGCCATAGCAACCAAACAACCAGTTCAAAGTAAATACATTTACCAATGCAACAATGACATCAAAGAAACCAGATCATTATGGTTAATTAGCATCAGGTCAATTAGCAAATCAACACATCATCCTACCACATAATACACCTGCTGTATATTAGTACTTCTAATACCCCAGTGGCAGTGTGTCCTTTTAAAGAGACATATCACAATATTATTAGCTAAGTACAGGAAAACAAGAATGTGTAGAAAAAAGGGGTTGAAAAAACGTTTAGTTAAACATCGGCACCTCATCATATTGAAATGCAATTCACGTAATGCACTTATAGTTAATGCCTAACTCATAATACCCGTACTACATAGTCAAGGGTCATGTGTACCATTAATGCTATAGACGCAAATAACAGCAAACTCGTTATACAGATACCTCAAACGATGTGACCGTATTACATGCACAAAGTGTAGCACGACCTATGTAATCACCCTGTTCAGCATCGGACCAACCTCGCGCTGAATCTAGCACAGTTACTAGCGGAACAACAAGGGTTATGCGCATGCGTGTAAACCCGGCGCAGTCCAGCCCCCAATGCTCCAGCTAGGTACCCAATAGGATAGAAAGGACAAGCCCCCACACCGGACAAACAGAGTTATTAAAATGGCATAGTAAGAGGGCCCCAAGGTACTACTAAGGGAAGGAAGGGTCCGGGTCATGAACGTTATAAATGCAGCAGGATATGCAGTAGAAGATAGTACAACACCCCTAATACCCAGATATCAGGAGTCACCCACTTAGGTCTAGTAACCCAGCTAGTTCAGTCTGACATATACGATGAGAAGGGTATATGCGTCTGTCATTCCTAACCTGTCAGCACCGGTCTTGCGGTCAAGACACCTATTGTCCGTGCATAGGCAATTTTACAGGGTCACCAAAAAGGTTGTCTATAAGTGTGCGCATGCGTGTAAGCCATGCCCAGTCAATTATTACTGTGTAAGGCAAGGTCCCTGATAGGCCGTCTGGGACAAGCCCCTATCCCTGTGTGAGTAACAGTTTTGCTATGAGATAGGGGGGCAGGGGTCCAAAGTCAAAAGATATGTCGGTCACAGTATGTTTCAGGCTGATGCTATGATTACAGGTTTGCTAGAGTCCGGTGGCCCAGAATTGCATTTCAATATGATGAGGTGCCGATGTTTAACTAAACGTTTTTTCAACCCCTTTTTTCTACACATTCTTGTTTTCCTGTACTTAGCTAATAATATTGTGATATGTCTCTTTAAAAGGACACACTGCCACTGGGGTATTAGAAGTACTAATATACAGCAGGTGTATTATGTGGTAGGATGATGTGTTGATTTGCTAATTGACCTGATGCTAATTAACCATAATGATCTGGTTTCTTTGATGTCATTGTTGCATTGGTAAATGTATTTACTTTGAACTGGTTGTTTGGTTGCTATGGCAACCATTTTTGGCGTTTTTTTGCACTAGGGGGAGGGGTTTGTGTATGCTTAAATGTTTGTTTCACTTGTATGTTGTTGGTCTGATGAAGGGGAGCATTCCCCGAAACGTTACTGAATAAACTACTTGTTTTTTACTTAAGTCCAGAGAGTGCTGTTTCCTGTTTTGCTACATTTCAACTACTCTAGCACCCTGGCCCTTGGAGAACTGTTTGTGAGAGTGCAACTGACTCTTTTTGCCTGGATACCCTCCTGATGCACCCACCAGCAAGTGACACATCAGATCCCTCACTCTGTTGTACTACCGGACTTGTGTTATAACATTGTATCATCACCACGGTGTGGGTATTCACTGGGGACTAATTGGTACTACTAAAGCAACAATGGAGCACATTGAACCCACGCAGGCCACAGCCACTATTCCAGCTGATGTGGAGGGTGCAGAGACACTATCCATGAGTGACTTGGATGCAGCAAGGATACTGTTTGACACCTTACTACCTGAAGATCCAGCGGAAAATGCTGTGACTGTGTACAATCAACTCATCAAATTGAAGAATATAGAGGTGGATCTTAAACTTCATGGCATTTACCTTTCTTAGTACCATAGAAAGAGACTGATACCTAGAGGCTTTAGAATCAACAATGTGCCCACCATAGGCAGACAGAACTCTGACTTCTGCAGGAAATGGGTAGCGATATTGAATAAATGTTCCCTTGATTTGATCTTGCTAGTGGTCGAGGAAGTCAGATGTCAGATGCAAAAAGCAAAGGATGATATCAGCATTTTGGAGGAAGTTAAAGGCCAGATCCTGATGCAGGACAAATCAGAGAACTGGATGGACAAGATTAACACACAACTACGGGAATACAACAATGCCTTAATTGCCTTCAAAAACAAAAAACTTGGTTATGTTATGGAGGATTATAAGGATAAAAAGGTTTACCGATGGACACTTGGACCGGTTGAAAGAGCCCAGTACCAGCCAAGAAGACAAAGAAGGTTTAGAACATATGCACACCGACAACTGAACACGGTGGATTCAAGTTCTGGCTCTGACACGGATTACTCGGGTGACCGGCCACAGGAGAATGAGAACCAGCACAGCACTCAGCCTTTTTTAGGCATTACCACCCGCTCCAGGGGAAGGGGCGAAGACCGCATACACGCAGGGGCGGATTTTGGAAGAAGACCCCCACTACCCCGCAGGAGGAGGAGGATGTAACGGTCAATCTTAGCCAGCATGTCCTGAATGACAACGAAAGGCGGGTACTTATGAAGGGCCTCTCCTTTGTACCCACAACTAAGGCTGATGACTTCACTACTTATATTGACAGTATGCGCTTCCAGAGGCAGCTGAAATTGGGTGACTTTTTCCAGGGAAAGGGATTGGAAGAAAACAGACACCCCTTTAAGAAACCAAGTACATTTGAACCACCCACGACGAATCCAAGTATTAGAACTTATACTCGCCTTATCCAACAAAGATTGGGACAGAGGGAGCAAGGCCTAACTAGAAATAATATGACAACAACTGACTGGGAAGCTGTTCAATCCCTTAGAAATGACTCTACCATTGTCATACGCCCAGCGGACAAGGGTGGTGCGGTTGTCCTGCAGGATTATCAAGATTATAAAACTGAAATAGATAAACAACTGGCGGATGTCTCAACCTACAAAGCCCTACCTTGTGACCCCACGATTACCTATAAAGCACGGATTGACTCAGTTATTGAACATGCAGCACAAATGAACTGGATAGACCCTGCCACCAAGGAATGGCTAACCACTAACAACCCAGTCAGGCCAATTCTCTATACACTCCCCAAGATACACAAACAATTGGTACATCCACCTGGACGCCCCATTGTCTCAGCACGGGGGTCACTCCTACAACCCCTGGCTAAATATGTTGACTCTATGCTACAACCACTGGTGGTAAACATGCGCTCATACTTAAGAGACTCCACCACACTCATTGCATATCTCACTGACATATCTGACATAGAACCAGGAGACGTGCTTGCCAGTCTTGACGTCACAAGCCTCTATACTATTATACCGCACGAAATGGGGATGGAGATAATTACCAACTGCCTTGAAAGATGCCCATATGTGGGTCCCCCTACCAGCTTTATTATTGAACTTCTATCTCTATGTCTTAAGCTGAACTACTTTAAATTCGAAAGGAGATTTTATCTTCAGCTCATGGGAACGGCCATGGGCTCGAATATGGCACCTGCTTTTGCAAACTTATTCATGGAACATATGGAGGAAAAGGTGTTCAAGGTATATGACAATCAACAAGTACGCTTTTACAAGCGCTACATTGATGATATCATTGTGGTCTGGAGAGGCACGATTGAGTCCTTTGGCGAGTGGGTCAAATCCCTGAACACAATAGGGGGACAGGTTCAATTGAAGGAAGTGTCCAGCTACAATGAAGTGGATTTCCTGGATCTAAGAATTTATAAGATAAACAACAGATTGGGTACCACCTTATTTAAAAAGTCTACCGACAGAAACACACTGCTACATGCTTCTAGTTACCATCCAAGATCACTCATAAAAGCCATCCCTAAGGCACAGCTGCTGAGAGTCATCCGCAATAACACATCAGAGGAAAACCGTGAGGTACAACTGAAAGAAATGGAATCACAGTTTTACAGCAGAGGATACAATGGTAACACTATAAAGGAAGCAAGGGCCCAGTTGAGCATGAAAATGCCAAAAAGAGACCAACAGAAGAGGATGAATTTTGTCACTGCATACACCCCTAGCACGAGAACACTAGGAGTTACTTTAAAAGAGAAATGGGATATTGTCCAGACTGATCCATCATTACCATACCACGACTATGGACCACCCAGAATTGGATATAAGAGGGGAAGGAACCTAAAAGACATCTTAATGAACACTGATCCAACTGATAGCTACAGCAAGGTCAAGACAAACACCAAAAGGGGCTCCTACAAGTGCCCGAGTTGTGTAACGTGTAACGCCATGCTGCAATGCAAGCAGTTCAAACATCCACACAATAACACAAGCTACAAGATCAAGCATTTCCTTACGTGTACCACAAAATTTGTGGTGTACATGCTGAATTGCAACTGTGGCCTATTCTATATAGGTAAGACGTCAGATGACATTAAGAAAAGGATGGCTAATCACAGGAGTGCCATCCGGACGGCAATTGAGAAAGGCAAGAGTGACCAACCTGTGGCCAGACATTTTATGGAGAAGGGTCACTCTGTGGCGGACCTGAGATTTAAACTCATCGATCATGTACCCCCAATGCCTAGGGGAGGTGACAGGGACACCCGTCTCCTACAGAAGGAGGCCGAGTGGATTTTCAAACTGGACACTATACACCCCAGAGGTTTGAACATGGGGATAGACTGGCATTGTTTTTTATGAATTAAGCTGTTTACACTTCTAATGTATCTGGTTGTATCTTTCTAAGGGGATTAATATAGTTTGTACAGTATCTGATACTATGTTTGCATTCTTTTATCCACAGTGGGTTCATGAAGTCTGGTTGCTGATTGGCTTTAGGCTCTGCCCATATTTATCCTCCAGGAGGGGTGCCCAATGGGTGTACCCTTATTCAGGTTGTTTCTGTTATGTACATTAGTGGATGTTACTTTTGATGCACACCGCAGTGTTGACACATCACTGAGTGCTGGTGCTAATAACCTTGCACTACGGAACCCTGTTAGCACTAGTATTTTCTGTATCTAGGGGGAGGGGACCTGCCTGTACTATGTATTTATTCACATTAGTTTAGGGGTCTCTTTTCCTGTATAGCGATCCTTATAATTCTGGGCCACCGGACTCTAGCAAACCTGTAATCATAGCATCAGCCTGAAACATACTGTGACCGACATATCTTTTGACTTTGGACCCCTGCCCCCCTATCTCATAGCAAAACTGTTACTCACACAGGGATAGGGGCTTGTCCCAGACGGCCTATCAGGGACCTTGCCTTACACAGTAATAATTGACTGGGCATGGCTTACACGCATGCGCACACTTATAGACAACCTTTTTGGTGACCCTGTAAAATTGCCTATGCACGGACAATAGGTGTCTTGACCGCAAGACCGGTGCTGACAGGTTAGGAATGACAGACGCATATACCCTTCTCATCGTATATGTCAGACTGAACTAGCTGGGTTACTAGACCTAAGTGGGTGACTCCTGATATCTGGGTATTAGGGGTGTTGTACTATCTTCTACTGCATATCCTGCTGCATTTATAACGTTCATGACCCGGACCCTTCCTTCCCTTAGTAGTACCTTGGGGCCCTCTTACCATGCCATTTTAATAACTCTGTTTGTCCGGTGTGGGGGCTTGTCCTTTCTATCCTATTGGGTACCTAGCTGGAGCATTGGGGGCTGGACTGCGCCGGGTTTACACGCATGCGCATAACCCTTGTTGTTCCGCTAGTAACTGTGCTAGATTCAGCGCGAGGTTGGTCCGATGCTGAACAGGGTGATTACATAGGTCGTGCTACACTTTGTGCATGTAATACGGTCACATCGTTTGAGGTATCTGTATAACGAGTTTGCTGTTATTTGCGTCTATAGCATTAATGGTACACATGACCCTTGACTATGTAGTACGGGTATTATGAGTTAGGCATTAACTATAAGTGCATTACGTGAATTGCATTTCAATATGATGAGGTGCCGATGTTTAACTAAACGTTTTTTCAACCCCTTTTTTCTACACATTCTTGTTTTCCTGTACTTAGCTTATAATATTGTGATATGTCTCTTTAAAAGGACACACTGCCACTGGGGTATTAGAAGTACTAATATACAGCAGGTGTATTATGTGGTAGGATGATATGTTGATTTGCTAATTGACCTGATGCTAATTAACCATAATGATCTGGTTTCTTTGATGTCATTGTTGCATTGGTAAATGTATTTACTTTGAACTGGTTGTTTGGTTGCTATGGCAACCATTTTTGGCGGTTTTTTGCACTAGGGGGAGGGGTTTGTGTATGCTTAAATGTTTGTTTCACTTGTATGTTGTTGGTCTGATGAAGGGGAGCATTCCCCGAAACGTTACTGAATAAACTACTTGTTTTTTACTTAAGTCCAGAGAGTGCTGTTTCCTGTTTTGCTATATATATATATATATATATATATATATATATATATATATATATATATATATATATATATATATATATATATATGATCTATTTAAAAATACATAGTACATTTTCCATACAATATACCTTTTAACATATAACACATTCCTAGGGGACTTAGGATAAAAAAGTTTCCATCATTTCATGTTACATGTTTAAAATTTATAGAGGAATGGAACACAGCACTTTCTACATGTTCACAAACATTAATGACAATTTTGATTAATTATAAAAAACAACAGAGGCTGACACTAATTAAACAAATGCAAGAATTACAAATTGAACTTAAACAGGTACAAACAGACCCTGAATTTGGTCTTTATGACACTCAATTTAAAGAAAATATGCAAAAATTTCGGAGAGAACTATGGGAATTTAAGTCACAAAAAATCAATAGAGATAAAATGGACTATGATACTGATAATGTTTATTCATGGTCCCATAAAGGATCAGTCTCTGTAAATAATAACAAGAGTAAAAAACTCAGATACAAAAAATCAAAACAGAATAGAAAGGTAACCTTTAGTGATACAGAGTATGATTATGATACATCAGACAGTGACTCCACAGGATACACACACGATACATCAGAACAGTTATCAGCACTCAGTACACCTACTATTCCTCAATCAGCATTGTCAAAAAACAGATCAGGCCCACCTCACTCAATCTTAAAACCATTAAATCCAAAAGAACACGTAGAGGGGGCCAAAACAGATACCGTCGCAGACATAGAAAAAACAAAACGATACCCACAGAGGGTAAGGAGGAAACAAACACACAGATATCTGCAAAAGAAGTGATTCATTTGTCAGACTATAGCCTTAGTGGTGAGGAAGAGAGGGTATTGTCACGAGGACTTAGTTTCTCTCCATCCTGTCATTTTAATCTGTTTCAGACCATTCTAGATTTAAACAAATTTGTGAGATTGCTCACTCTCAAGAAACATTTCCTAAAAGATGAGTCTGAGTCAGAGTTATTTTCGGATGGGGAGAATAATGTTTCTGATAACCAACCAACAAATGAGACTGAGAGTAGTTTGACATTTCAAGACAAATGTTGTATACAGGACATGGAGGATATACAATTGTTAGATTCTGATGGCATTAGACATGGTCCATCTGTACAGGACATAAATATATCCAGACTAAAAAATAAAAGTACCTTTTATCCAGTACAGACGAGAGGTAATTCGTTGGATATTTTTCAACAAACTATTGAAAACCAACTCATTAAACTTGACAGTGAGTTAAAAAATCCTCCCTCTACTATTACTGGTAGCACTAAACATTCTAACAAAAATTTCACTGTATCTGACAACAAAGCATTGAAACAATTAACTTCAAATAAAAATCTTGTATTTCGGGAGTCAGATAAAGGTGGAAACCTAGTTGTCTTAAATAGGCAAGATTATGTCTCGGAAGCCCTTCGGCAATTATCAGATCGTAATACATACTGTACTTTGGCCACCAATCCTACGGCAATATACAAGGGTTTACTGAGGGAGATAGTGAAATATGGCATGGACAATGGCATTATTTCAGCCAATATGTCGGAATATCTGATTCCTGATTGGCCGGTAACTGCCGTATTTCACTATTTCCCCAAAATACATAAAGATTCCCTTAATCCCCCAGGGCGTCCCATTGTAGCGGGATAGGGTCCCTTAACGAACCACTATCAGAATTGGTGGACATGTATTTGCAACCTCTAGTTCTAGCACTATATAGTTATATTCAAGACACTACATCCTTTATCAGACAAATACAAGAGATTTCATGGAAATCTAGTTACACTCTTATGTCCATGGACGTTTCCTCATTATATACGTCAATACCTCATGATAAAGGTTTGGAGGCATTAGAGTTTTTTCTAAGATATAGATCAAATTATGATGAGGCTACGATATCTTTTTTGTTGCAAGCTACGGAATACTTGTTGTCTCACAATTTTTTTCTTTTTGAAGGTCGTTTCTATCTCCAAAGATGTGGAACGGCCATGGGCGCCAAGTTTGCGCCGTCTTACGCCAACCTATTTTTAGGTTGGTGGGAGCTCTTCCACATCTTTGGAGATGGAAACCCTTTTAGACAACACATTATTTATTACGGTAGCTACATTGACGACTTGGTATTTATTTGGGATGGAGACAATGAGTCTATGAACTCCTTTCACCAATATGTGTCACGTAATAGGTTAAACCTCAATTTTACAATAGAATCCAGCGTAAATTCTTTAAATTTTTTGGATGTGACCATTAGAAAAAGAAAACGGAACTGTACTGATCCAAATACCTATGAGGAACATGCTGCAGATACCGTGAAGCGATTAAAATCACGAGGCTATCCAAAAACAATTCTGACACAAGCAAAAATTGAAGTAGATAAGGTCCCTAGGTCAGAACTTCTCACTTACAAAAAAGACAGAAGGGATAAAAAGGAGAGCAATGAGAATCCCTTTTCCTCTGTACCAATTTTTGTAACACCATATAGTATGGAATATGGAAAAATTTGTAAAATAATCAAAAAGAGTCTACCAATCTTAGAGAGTGAGGAAAAACTAAATCAAGTGCTGAAAGGAGGTTGCAAATTCGTGTCACGTAAAGCAAAAACTTTGAGAAACATATTATCACCCTCCATGTTGCCCAGAGTTGTCAACGACACATGGTTACAAAAATGCAAGGGGTGTTATAAATGTAATGCCTCACGATGCAAGACGTGCTCTCACATTATTCAGGGCAATACCTGCAGATCTGAAGCACTAGGTAAAACAAGTGATATAAGATATTTTATAAATTGTAACAGTACACACGTGATTTACCTATTGACTTGTCAGGGATGTAATATTCAATATGTGGGACGTACCAAACGATCCCTGAAGGACCGGGTCATGGAACATCTAAGGTCCATAGAGGACCCTGAGTCAAAAACGCCCATTGCCAAACATTTCAGAAATTTTCATAATTCTGATAAATCACTTTTGAAAGTACAGGGCATAGACTTTATACCAAGACATCCCCGGGGTGGAGACAGGGAAAAGAAACTTGATGAAAGAGAGGTTTTTTGGATCCTTCATTTAAAAACCAGGGTACCTACGGGTTTGAATTCCAGAATGGATGTAAATATGTTTATTCAATGTTGATGGATCGCTCAAAATGTACTGTAATGAAAAAGTGTTTTCATATGTATAAGCATTACTTAATCACTGCTTTATAAATTTTCCTTTTTTTTCAATAAGGGTTACATACATTGTAGTGAGGATCAGGTCTTGATGTCCAATTTAATCATATACCTATATTCATACTTGGGTTTATTAAAATATATGCATTATTCAATTAATACTTTATTATTTTTGGCAATATGAAATAATAGCATAATGGTTTTATTAAATTGAGACACAATGAACTAAATTTATGTTGCAGTGTACACATACACACATACTTTTGTAGTGGGTGTCATACAGAGCGGCTATATAGACTAGGATTTTTTGTGTTTTTGACAGGAACTTAGGGGTTAATGAGATGTGTTTTAATTGATGTTATGTCATTGGACAGAAATCTGTATATTAAGAGCACTTTCACCACCTGTTCCCTATCAGTGAACAAGTGCCCCAGAGGCATGAAACGTGTATGATGTCACAGGAGGTGATGTTCCCCCTGTTCCAGTTCATATAATTGTTTTTACCAAGTTGCTGTATGAGGATTATGTTTTTATCTACTACTGAATAAAGACTGGCTTTTTACCTATCATATCCCTGGTGTGCCGAGGAGTTTCCTTGTTTTCTTATATATATATATATATATATATATATATATATATATATATATATATATATATATATATATATATATATATATATATATTACTTATTTTAATGTATTTATGTTTTATTTGGTGCAACTTTTAATTTAGTCCTAATCCTTTACATGAAGCCTCTTCAGGTAATGCTAACCTGACAAGCATAAATTTAGTTTGCACTCGTGTGGTTGCGTTTACTTTCAATTTGTAATATGTATGCAAATTAGCAAGGGCTCAATATTTCAAAGTTAGCACGCCACTTGTAAACTAACCCACAGTATTTGTAGTTTTAATGTAATACATATAATCCAATGCACATTAACTTCAATTGCACTCAATCGATCGCATTTACTTTCAGCTTGTAATACGAGTGCTACACCATGACTTGCGCAAACAGCCACGATAAACCCCTTTTTGCATGCATAACTGTTAGTGTGCCACTCGTAATCTGGCCCAAAATGGGCTTTGGTAAGTCTTACTTAAAGAGACAGTCTAGTCCAAAATAAACTTTCATGATTCAGATAGGGCATATAATTTTAAACAATTTTCCAATTTACTTTTATCACCAATTTTGCTTTGTACTCTTGGTATTCTTAGTTGAAAGCTAAACCTAGGAGGTTTATATGCTAATTTCTAAGCCCTTGAATGCCGCCTCTTCTCTTAGGGCATTGTGACAGTTTTACAACACTAGAGGGTGTTAGTTCATGTGTGTCATATAGATAACACTGTGCTCACGCACTTGGAGTTGCACTGATTGGCAAAAATGCATGTCTGTCAAAAGAAATGAAATAAGGGGGCAGTTTGCAAAGGCTTAGATACAAGATAATCACAGAGGTAAAAAGTATATTAATATAACTGTGTTGGTTATACAAAACTAGGGAATGTGTAATAAAGGGATTATCTATCTTTTAAAACAATAAACATTCTTGTGTAGACTACCCCTTTAAAGGACCATTATATAAAATAAAATTGTGTAATCCACAAATGCAAAAGAAAAAGAAAATGTGATAGCATTTACTCTGAATTTTAAATTATCAGTAGATTTTTTTTCTGAGAAATTTCCAAGAATGCCTACATTTTGATGACCACTGTTTTACATGAAAGCCATCAGCCAATGACATATATGTATACATTGTAAACTCTTGCACATGCTTAGTAGGAACATATAAAAAGACTGAATACACATTGATAATGGAATTCACATTGAAAGTTTAAAACTAACTGAATCATGAAAGTTTCATTTTGATTATAGCATCGCTTTAAAGTTCCTTGGACACTCCTAATATTGAAAGTAGGCTACAGAGAACAAAACACGTGGAAGTAATTTTTCCTTTGTGTGCCATTTAATCTTTTCAGCTTCTAAATCACACAGAAACATTCCTAGAACAAACATTTTGGTCTAAGAAAAACTGATGCAATAGAACATTCTTTGATACAATGTTATTCTGATAAATTGTATCATTTTTCATTTTGTCATGCAATAAATGTTTTCATGTAAAATGAAGAAGACATGAACACTAGGGTTTAAATCACGTTAATAACAGGAAACTTTGGCCTAGATTTGGAGTTCGGCGGTAAAAGGGCTGTTAACGCTCCGCGGGTTTTTTTCTGGCCGCACCATAAATTTAACTCTGGTATCGAGAGTTCAAACAAATGCTGCGTTAGGCTCCAAAAAAGGAGCGTAGAGCATATTTACCGCAAATGCAACTCTCGATACCAGAGTTGCTTACGGACGCGGCCGGCATCAAAAACGTGCTCGTGCACGATTCTCCCATAGGAAACAATGGGGCAGTTTGAGCTGAAAAAAAACCTAACACCTGCAAAAAAGCAGCGTTCAGCTCTTAACGCAGCCCCATTGTTTCCTATGGGGAAACACTTCCTACGTCTGCACCTAACACTCTAACATGTACCCCGAGTCTAAACACCCCTAACCTTACACTTATTAACCCCTAATCTGCCGCCCCCCGCTATCGCTGACCCCTGCATTACACTTTTAACCCCTAATCTGCCGCTCCGTAAACCGCCGCCACCTACGTTATCCCTATGTACCCCTAATCTGCTGCCCTAACATCGCCGACCCCTATGTTATATTTATTAACCCCTAATCTGCCCCCCACAACGTCGCCGACACCTGCCTACACTTATTAACCCCTAATCTGCCGAGCGGACCTGAGCGCTACTATAATAAAGTTATTAACCCCTAATCCGCCTCACTAACCCTATCATAAATAGTATTAACCCCTAATCTGCCCTCCCTAACATCGCCGACACCTACCTTCAATTATTAACCCCTAATCTGCCGACCGGAGCTCACCGCTATTCTAATAAATGTATTAACCCCTAAAGCTAAGTCTAACCCTAACACTAACACCCCCCTAAGTTAAATATAATTTTTATCTAACGAAATAAATTAACTCTTATTAAATAAATTATTCCTATTTAAAGCTAAATACTTACCTGTAAAATACATCCTAATATAGCTACAATATAAATTATAATTATATTATAGCTATTTTAGGATTAATATTTATTTTACAGGCAACTTTGTAATTATTTTAACCAGGTACAATAGCTATTAAATAGTTAAGAACTATTTAATAGTTACCTAGTTAAAATAATAACAAATTTACCTGTAAAATAAATCCTAACCTAAGATATAATTAAACCTAACACTACCCTATCAATAAAATAATTAAATAAACTACCTACAATTACCTACAATTAACCTAACACTACACTATCAATAAATTAATTAAACACAATTGCTACAAATAAATACAATTAAATAAACTATCTAAAGTACAAAAAATAAAAAAGAACTAAGTTACAGAAAATAATAAAATATTTACAAACATAAGAAAAATATTACAACAATTTTAAACTAATTACACCTACTCTAAGCCCCCTAATAAAATAACAAAGCCCCCCAAAATAAAAAATTCCCTACCCTATTCTAAAATACAAATATTACAAGCTCTTTTACCTTACCAGCCCTGAACAGGGCCCTTTGCGGGGCATGCCCCAAGAATTTCAGCTCTTTTGCCTGTAAAAAAAAACATACAATACCCCCCCCCCAACATTACAACCCACCACCCACATACCCCTAATCTAACCCAAACCCCCCTTAAATAAACCTAACACTACCCCCCTGATGATCTTCCTACCTTGTCTTCACCATGCCAGGTTCACCGATCCGTCCTGGCTCCAAGATCTTCATCCAACCCAAGCGGGGGCTAGACATCCACTGAAGAAGTCCAGAAGAGGGTCCAAAGTCTTCCTCCTATCCGGCAAGAAGAGGACATCCGGACCGGCAAACATCTTCTCCAAGCGGCATCTTCTATCTTCTTCCATCCGATGACGACCGGCTCCATCTTGAAGACCTCCAGCGCGGATCCATCCTCTTCTTCCGACGACTAGACGACGAATGACGGTTCCTTTAAGGGACGTCATCCAAGATGGCGTCCCTCGAATTCCGATTGGCTGATAGGATTCTATCAGCCAATCGGAATTAAGGTAGGAATTTTCTGATTGGCTGATGGAATCAGCCAATCAGAATATAGTTCAATCCGATTGGCTGATCCAATCAGCCAATCAGATTGAGCTCGCATTCTATTGGCTGATCGGAACAGCCAATAGAATGCGAGCTCAATCTGATTGGCTGATTGGATCAGCCAATCGGATTGAACTATATTCTGATTGGCTGATTCCATCAGCCAATCAGAAAATTCCTACCTTAATTCCGATTGGCTGATAGAATCCTATCAGCCAATCGGAATTCGAGGGACGCCATCTTGGATGACGTCCCTTAAAGGAACCGTCATTCGTCGTCTAGTCGTCGGAAGAAGAGGATGGATCCGCGCTGGAGGTCTTCAAGATGGAGCCGGTCGTCATCGGATGGAAGAAGATAGAAGATGCCGCTTGGAGAAGATGTTTGCCGGTCCGGATGTCCTCTTCTTGCCGGATAGGAGGAAGACTTTGGACCCTCTTCTGGACTTCTTCAGTGGATGTCTAGCCCCCGCTTGGGTTGGATGAAGATCTTGGAACCAGGACGGATCGGTGAACCTGGCATGGTGAAGACAAGGTAGGAAGATCATCAGGGGGGTAGTGTTAGGTTTATTTAAGGGGGGTTTGGGTTAGATTAGGGGTATGTGGGTGGTGGGTTGTAATGTTGGGGGGGGGGTATTGTATGTTTTTTTTTACAGGCAAAAGAGCTGAAATTCTTGGGGCATGCCCCGCAAAGGGCCCTGTTCAGGGCTGGTAAGGTAAAAGAGCTTGTAATATTTGTATTTTAGAATAGGGTAGGGAATTTTTTATTTTGGGGGGCTTTGTTATTTTATTAGGGGGCTTAGAGTAGGTGTAATTAGTTTAAAATTGTTGTAATATTTTTCTTATGTTTGTAAATATTTTATTATTTTCTGTAACTTAGTTCTTTTTTATTTTTTGTACTTTAGATAGTTTATTTAATTGTATTTATTTGTAGCAATTGTGTTTAATTAATTTATTGATAGTGTAGTGTTAGGTTAATTGTAGGTAATTGTAGGTAGTTTATTTAATTATTTTATTGATAGGGTAGTGTTAGGTTTAATTATATCTTAGGTTAGGATTTATTTTACAGGTAAATTTGTTATTATTTTAACTAGGTAACTATTAAATAGTTCTTAACTATTTAATAGCTATTGTACCTGGTTAAAATAATTACAAAGTTGCCTGTAAAATAAATATTAATCCTAAAATAGCTATAATATAATTATAATTTATATTGTAGCTATATTAGGATGTATTTTACAGGTAAGTATTTAGCTTTAAATAGGAATAATTTATTTAATAAGAGTTAATTTATTTCGTTAGATAAAAATTATATTTAACTTAGGGGGGTGTTAGTGTTAGGGTTAGACTTAGCTTTAGGGGTTAATACATTTATTAGAATAGCGGTGAGCTCCGGTCGGCAGATTAGGGGTTAATAATTGAAGGTAGGTGTCGGCGATGTTAGGGAGGGCAGATTAGGGGTTAATACTATTTATGATAGGGTTAGTGAGGCGGATTAGGGGTTAATAACTTTATTATAGTAGCGCTCAGGTCCGCTCGGCAGATTAGGGGTTAATAAGTGTAGGTAGGTGTCGGCGACGTTGAGGGGGGCAGATTAGGGGTTAATAAATATAACATAGGGGTCGGCGATGTTAGGGGTAGCAGATTAGGGGTACATAGGGATAACGTAGGTGGCGGCGATTTGCGGTCGGAAGATTAGGGGTTAATTATTTTAAGTAGCTTGCGGCGACGTTGTGGGGGGCAAGTTAGGGGTTAATAGATATAATACAGGGGTCGGCGGTGTTAGGGGCAGCAGATTAGGGGTACATGAGTATAACGTAGGTGGCGGTCGGCAGATTAGGGGTTAAAAATTTTAATCGAGTGGCGGCGATGTGGGGGGACCTCGGTTTAGGGGTACATAGGTAGTTTATGGGTGTTAGTGTACTTTAGGGTACAGTAGTTAAGAGCTTTATAGACCGGCGTTAGCCAGAAAGCTCTTAACTCCTGCTATTTTCAGGCGGCTGGAATCTTGTCGTTAGAGCTCTAACGCTCACTGCAGAAACGACTCTAAATACCGGCGTTAGGAAGATCCCATTGAAAAGATAGGCTACGCAAATGGCGTAGGGGGATCTGCGGTATGGAAAAGTCGCGGCTGAAAAGTGAGCGTTAGACCCTTTAATCACTGACTCCAAATACCAGCGGGCGGCCAAAACCAGCGTTAGGAGCCTCTAACGCTGGTTTTGACGGCTACCGCCGAACTCTAAATCTAGGCCAGAGTGTCTCTTAGTATGATTACTGGGTGTTTATTTTTTAGTCTGGTCAAATACAGTGATATATTGGAACACAAACAATTATCAATCATTTTACTGGATATTAGAAAAAAACAAGCAATCATATTAATTGTAGTACTCAGTTTAAAGGGACACCATTATCAAATTTGCTTTGTTCTCTTGTTAGCCTTTGCTGAAGGAATAGCATTGCACTACTGGCAGCAAGATTAACACATCTAGTCAGCCGATCACAAAAGACAAATATGTGCAGGCACCAGTTAGCAGCAGCTAAGTGTAGGATATGTGCATATTTTTTTTCAACAAGGGATACCAAGAGAACAAAGCACATTGGAATATAGAAGCACATTTAAAATTGTCTTAAAATTACATGCTCTATTTCCCTCCTGGATCAAACTAGCACAATTAAAAAAAATTGGCTTCTACACCTCACAAATCTCAGTTACTCTGGCCACTTCTTGCATTCAAGACACTTTGTTTGAGGGGAGAACTGATCAAGAGACCCTTATCCCAAGCACACATACTTTACAGACCCAAACATCTACAGAACTACCCTCTTACACGGATAGATGGCAGAAGGAATTAAACACTCAAAAAGGCACCAAAACATGGCACAGAATATTTAATAACACTCGTAAATCTTCGGTTTGCCCACAAATGCTAGAACTAAACCACAAAATATAAATGAGATGGCATCTTACTCCCTTGAGGTTAAATACCATTTACCCAGAAGCATCCTGAAAATACTGGAGGGACTGTGGAGAGATTGGGAGCTTAATACACATATGGTGGAAATGTCCCTTAATCCAACCTTTTTGGAAAACAGTTTAATTTTCATCAAATTTTTGACAATGAATTACACTGACTCCTCAAACAGCTCTGCTAAATGACATGACTAAGTCCCACTGTAAAGTAAGATCACACCTCCTGCAAATCAGACTCAACTGAGCACATTCACTGATAGCCAGACTGTGGAAGTCCAAGACAATAGCATCCAAACAATCCTGGACAGACAGTGTCATGAGATGCAGGACATATGCAGGACACAGCAATGATGGTACAACTCTATTTTATTACAGAGCATAGCAATACACATCCAGACAGGTTGATTGTATTAAACTAACTGCGACACAGACACCGGACCTAAGCCCCGCCCACCAGCTAGTGACATCACATCCTGCTATCATCACATCTTCCCCTTTTTCAAAGGCAAAGCATACATTCGCATATATTAAATAACAAAGTACACCAACAGGGTATACAACAACATTTTGTTTTAGAACATTATAAGAACAGATGGGTTAGAAAACATGAACAAATAAATTACATCCTGACTTGGACATCGGGGTAGACTACCCTAGTCCACAGTGACCATGGGATTATTCTGCCCATACTTCCGGTCACTGTTCTAGCTAAAGTCAGTCCCTGTATCGGGCCGGAAGCCTCACCACTCTTCCGCTTGATGTAACTTTGCATGAACTGTCCTCTGATACAGAAGATGGTGAACAAGAGTCTGCTGGAGGCAAAGATATATCCCCGCTATGATCTTGCTGAGGGGAAGGCACCTCTCTTAGAACAGGAGATCCCACCGGCGGTGGTACTGAGGTATCCGGTTCCAGACTCTCAGGTACAGGCTGAAGATGTCTTCAGTTACGGCGTGTAACCGTCCCTCCCTCTGTAAGGACTGTGTAAGACCTTGGTTCTGGAGAGCGGCCCACTACCGTAGCAGGCGTCTTCCATTTCTTCTCATCATCCAGTTTAATTCTGACACTTTGGCCCGCTTTCAGTTCCTGTAAAGGCCTGACAGAATGTCTCCTGTCGTAGAAGAAACGATAACCCTTTTTGGCCTCTTCATCCCTCCTAAGGACTTCGTCCCGAGGAACAGGGCCAGGCGGCTTGAAGACACCCACTGAGGGTAAAGTGGTGCGAATCTGGCGTCCTAGCATCAGCTGTGCCGGGCTAAACCCGGTGGCTTGAATGGGCGTCGCCCTGTATGACAAGAGGGCTAGGTACGGTTCAGATTGCTTTAGGATGAATTTTGTTGTTTGAACTGCCCTTTCAGCCATTCCGTTGGCCTGCGGATAATGTGGACTTGACGTGGAATGTACAAAATCATATTCCCTGCTGAAAGCACTGAACTCTGTAGAAGCGAACTGCATGCCATTATCACTCACCAGCTCCATTGGAATGCCCCAGCGGGCGAACAAGCTCTTCAGGCGAATGATAACGGCCTGACTTGTGATATCATTCAGGGGTGCTATTTCCAAATACCTGGAATAGTAGTCGATAACAACAAGAAACTTTTTCCCGTGCAGTTCGCACAAATCAGCAGCTATTTTCTGCCACGGCCCCGCAGGCAGCGGAGTAGACATTAAGGGCTCCCTTCTCTGAGTAGGCCGGCGTTCCCGGCAAAAGGCACATTTAGACACGTGATTTGCAATGTCGGAGCTGATCCCAGGCCACCACACAGCTGTAGCTGCTCTTTCTCTGCACTTTGTAATGCCTAAGTGGCCATCGTGAATCCTGTTTAACATCTCCTTCCTCATGCTGACAGGAATTACAATACGGTCTTGGAACAGTACCAACCCCTCCAGCTCCGTGAGCTGTGACCTCTCTGGCTGGTAAGCATTTAAAGACATCCAGGCTGCCCGGCTCTCGGGCCAGCCATCTCTTATGTACCTTATAACTTCTTGCAGATCTGTGTCCAAATATGTCTCTTTCTTTATCCCTTCCAGTTTCCTTGAAGAAATGGACTTAGAGGCCAGAACTGAATCAACATACACTTTTACATCCGACTCTGTGGAGGATTCTTCAGCAGCAGCCAGCGGGAGCCTGGACAGTGTATCTGCCACAACCAGCTGCTTCCCCGGCACATGCACTGCCTGAACATTGAACCTGAGTAGTCTCATTAAAAGTCTCTGGCATCTCAAGGGTGTTTTGTCGATGTCATAAGAATTGATAAGAGGGACTAGCGGTTTGTGGTCAGTTTCCAGACTAAATTTCTCCAAACCCACTAGATAACGCTGAAAGCGCTCACAGGCCCAAACTGCAGCCAGGCACTCTTTCTCAATTTGAGCGTATTTTGACTCCGCAGCCGTCAGTGTGCGGGAACAGTAGGCGATGGGCTGTAGTTTGTTGTCATTCAGCTGCAGGAGTGCAGCCCCCAACCCATAACTGCTTGCATCAGCACTAACCACAGTCTTTTTTGAAGGGTCGTAGAACCCCAGCACTGGGGCAGACCCCAGCAGGGACTTAGCATGCAGGAACGCCTTTTCTTGTGAGGGTCCCCAGACCCAGGCAACATCTTTCTTAAGCAACTCTGTGATAGGGTGCAAAACTGTAGATAAATCTGGAAGAAACTTGCCCACGTAATTTACTAGGCCCAATATCTGTCTCAGCTCATGTACATCAGAAGGGCTTTTCATCTGTTCGATAGCCCGAATTTTCTCGGGGTCCGGCTTGATGCCATCCCCATTGATGATATGCCCAAAGTAGCATAATTCAGTTTTCCTAAAATGACATTTTTCTTTATTCAGCTTCAGCCCAGACTCTTTGATAGCCTGCAGCACACAACTCAAACGCTGATCATGCTCCTCCACTGTAGACCCATACACTAGAATGTCGTCCATGACGACTGCTGTGCCCACGTGGCCACTCAGGAGAGAACTCATTTCCCTCTGAAAGATCTCAGGAGCGGAAGATATCCCAAAGGGAAGTCTGCAGAAACAGAACCGACCTACCGGAGTGATAAAGGTAGTCAGTTTGCGGCACTTTGGATCCAGGGGGATCTGCCAAAAGCCGCTAGAAGCGTCTAATGTGGAAAAGAACTTCGCCCCAGCCAACTTCGGGGCTATATCTTCCAGTGTCGGCAGCACAAATCTCTCCCTCTTCACTGCCTCATTCAACCTTTTCAGGTCCACACAGATGCGCACCTTTCCGTTTTTCTTTGCAACTGGAACAATGGGGGCACACCAATCAGTTGCTTCAACCACCTCTTCAATAACCCCCATAGACTTCATGCGCATGAGCTCTTTCTCCACTTGAGGCATGAGCGGGAACGGAATTCTACGAGGAGTAGAAATACTGTACGGGACTGCGTCACTTTTAAGTGCTATACGGACAGGTTTGCAGCTCAGTAGGCCCAACTCGCCAAACATATCTTCAGAGATCTCATTCACTCTGGCCACGAGGCCCAAGTCACAGGCTGCTTTTCTGCTCAATAAACTGTTAACACACTGACCTCGGATCACATGCACCCACATGGTGAACTTCCTTTGTTTGTACTCACAGCTGGCAAGAAATTTCCCCACACAATCAATGCGGCCACCAGGACTATGAACGTTTGTAGTAACCTTCGCCAGCTGGGGCTGTTGAGGCAGTCTCATAAATTCAGCAAAAGACATTACAGTGATATCTGCTCCTGTGTCAATCTTAAAATCAACATTGGCTCCCATTACAGTAAAGGTAACTTTCCAATCTTCCTCTGAGCTTGTCCGTTCCACAACAGACCCCACAAAAGACACTTCCTGACCCTCCTGGTCACTGTCCACCTGCATCTCCTTAATGTATTCAGTTTTACACACCACTTCAAAATGGCCTATTCTGTTACATTTTCTGCATCTTTTATCTCTGGCCGGGCATATAGCACTCTGATCATGAGCCCGGTAGCACCGTGTGCATCGGCCATGTTGCGCCCATCCACTTCTAGGCCTTTCCAGTACTTTAGATCTACCGCTCACACTGTGCCTTTCACTAGCAATTTTCCTAGACTGTTGTACTTCATCCACAATACTCTCAGACCTCAGATCAGCACTTTGCTTTTTCACCAGTTCACTCTGGCGGGCCATCCTAATAGCCCCGTCTAGTGTTAAATCAGGCTCTAACTGCAGCTTCAGGGAGACTTCAGCATCTGCAATTCCAATAACTATTCTGTCTCTGATTTGCTCTTCTTTAGCAACACCAAACTCACAGAATTCAGCTAATTCATACAGGCTGCGCAAAAATGACTCCACAGATTCTCCCACACGCTGATTACGTTTGTGAAAACAAGCTCTCTCATGAATCACATTTCTTTTGGGCACAAAGTGGGCACTGAGTTTATCCATAACTATATCAAAGTTAACTTCTTCCCCTTCTTGGAAAGTAAAAGCATTGAACACTGGCTCTACATCTTTCCCCATAGAGTATAAAAGAGAATTAACTTGTACTTCACCACTCTCCTTGTTCAGTTTGGATGCAATCCTGAAGCGCTGAAACCGCTGACGCCATGTGGGCCAAGCGGCAGGCTGAGAAAAGTCAAAAGGCTCAGGTGGGGTAAACTTTGACATCGTCATCATCAGAAACAGAAGCGTAGTCCAGAACTTCTGACACCATGTCATGAGATGCAGGACATATGCAGGACACAGCAATGATGGTACAACTCTATTTTATTACAGAGCATAGCAATACACATCCAGACAGGTTGATTGTATTAAACTAACTGCGACACAGACACCGGACCTAAGCCCCGCCCACCAGCTAGTGACATCACATCCTGCTATCATCACAGACAGAACCACTGAACTTCTAAATTTGGAAGACTATGGTTACCTTAAAAGCAAAAAGCGTAATTACTTCCTAGACGTCAAATTTTACTGGGAACAATCACTAAATGCGACCTAACATACTTACAATAGGACCCCACATCCATCCGATATTTGGACAATGTGTTTTGTCCACCTCACCGTCATTCCCCTCCCTCTGCCTCCTCTTCCTTTATCTCTTTCTTTCTCTTTCCTTCCCTCTCCCCTAACTTAACCGACTAATTTCCTTTTTCAGGTTGTAACCTTTGTTATATTATCAGTTAAATTGAATATATTCTATACAATTGTTCTCTCTATGATAGATAAAATGAGTACCAGAGACTTTAAGCAATCAACCACTTGATGACATATACTGTTAACTTTTAACATTTGAATGTACAATATTGTGTTCCAAAATATCTTGAATGTCTTTGATCTCTCAACAAAAACAGTATAAAAAAATAAAAAATTACATGCTCTATCTGAATCATGCAAGTTTAATTTTGATTTTCCTATCCCTTTAAGCTTCATGACACAAAATAGCGGTTGGAAAGCACACGTGAGAAAAAAAAATTATAAAAATAATTCAGAAAATGTGCTCTGGTGAAGTAAGTTTGTGCTTGTTTTTCTTCTGTAATATGCACCTCTCAGAGTACAGTGTTTGTCAGAGGGATGTGAAGGGAGTATCACCTATTGATTCTATGGTTTTCCTCACGGGAAATCTTTTCAAAGGTTCTCTGTTATCGGTCGTAGAGATTCATCTCCTACCTCCCTTTTCAGATCGACGATATACTCTCATATTCCATTACCTCTGCTGATACTGTTTAAGGTTTGGCTATCTGCTATATGTGGATGGGTGTCTTTCGGTAAGTATGTTTTCATTACTTAAGACACCCTCAGCTATGGTTTTGTACTTTATGTATTAATATAAAGTTTTAAATATATGTATTGTACTTATGTTTGCCATGAGTCAGGTTTATGTATCTTTCCTTTTGCAGACTATCAGTTTCAAATTTGGGAAACATATTTAGGAAGTTATTTTTTCTTACCTGGTATAGTCTTTTCTACAAATTGCCTGCTTTTTCATTAATTTTCTCAGGCAAAATTAGTCTTGTGAGGTTGCAAAATGCTGATATTTATAGCGTCATTCTTGGCGCGAGAATTTTTTTGCCGCAAAGGTACTTTGGTGACGCAAATTTGTAATTTCTGGCATCTTAGTTGATGCCAGGTTTCCTTGCACAAGTTTGCGTCTGCCATGATGCGAGTTGTTAACGCCAAAAAATTTAATTTTGCATTGCGTGTCATACTTGGCACCAAATAATTCAATTATTTAAACCCCACTTCTTATATGCCTCTTGCCTTTTTTATGCTCAGAGGGCTATGCTGTTTGCATTTTTTTTCCCATTCCGGAAACTGCCATATAAGGAAATTGATCATTTTGCTTTATATGTTGTTTTTTTCTCTTACATTTGCAAGATGTCTCAATCTGATCCTGTCTCAGAAACCACTGTTGGAACCCTGCTGCCTGATAACAGTTCTACCAAAGGTAAGTGTATCTTTTGTAAGTTAGCGGAGATTATATCTCCAGCTGTAGTATGTAACAGTTGTCATGATAAGTTTTTACATGCAGAGAATGTATCCATCAGTACTAGTACAATGCCTGTTATTCCTTCAACATCTAATGTACATGATATCCATGTGATTATAAAAGATTTTATTGCTGATGGGATTCAGAAGGCTTTGTCTGCTATTCCGCCTTCTAATAAACGTAAAAGGTCTTTTAAAACTTCTCATAAAGTTGATGAAATTTCAAATGATCGACAACATACTGAATTATCCTACTCTGATGAAGATCTATCTGGTTCAGAAGATCCTACCTCAGATATTGACACTGACAAATCTATTTATCACTTTAAGATGGAGTATATTCGTTCATTGTTAAAAGAGGTGTTGATTACTTTGGATATTGAGGAAACTAGTTCTCTTGATACTCGGAAACATTTAAATTCTGTTTATAAACCTCCTGTGGTTACTCCAGAGGTTTTTCCGGTTCCTGATGATATTTCTATGATTTCAAAGGAATGAAATAGGCCTGGTACTTCTTTTATTCCTTCTTCTAGGTTTAAAAAGTTGTATCCTTTGCCAGGAGTTTTGGGAAAATATCCCCAAAGTTGATGGGGCTATTTCTACTCTTGCCAAATGTACTACTATTCCTATGGAAGATAGTACTTCTTTTATGGACCCTTTAGATAGGAAACTTGAATCTTATCTAAGGAAAGCTTATTTATTTTTTGGCTACATTTTTAGGCCTGCTATATCCATGGCTGATGTTGCAGCTGCATTAACTTTTTGGTTGGAAAGTTTAGCGCAACAGTAAACAGATCCTGATTTGTCTAGCACTGTTCGCTTGCTTCAACAGGCTAATCATTTTATCTGTGATACTATTTTTGATATCATCAATATTGATGTTAAATCTATGTCTTTAGCTATTTTAGCTAGAAGAGCTTTGTGGCTCAAATATTGGAATGCTGTCATGGTATCTAAGTCTAGATTATTATCTCTTTCTTTCCAAGGTAACCATTTATTTAGTTCTCAGTTGGATTCAATTATTTCAACTGTCACTGGGGGGAAGGGAGTTTTTTTTTTTTACCTCAGGATAAAAGATCTAATTGTAAATCTAAAGCTTCTAATCGTTTTCATTCTTTTCGACAGAATAAGGAACAGAAAGCCAATCATTCTCCCAAAGAATCTGGTTCCAATTGGAAACCTTCTTCAAGTTGGAATAAATCCAAGCCTTTTAAGAAAACAAAGCCAGCCCCCAAGTCCGCATGAAGGTGCGGCCCTTATTCCAGCTCAGCTGGTGGGGGGCAGATTAGAATTTTCCAAAACATTTGGGCAGATTCTGTTCAAAATCAATGGATTCAGAGTACTGTTTCTCAAGGGTATTGAATAGGTTTAGAGTAAGACCTCCTGTGAGAAGATTTTTTTCTCTCACACATTCCAGCAAATCCAGTGAAGGCTCAGGCTTTTCTGAAGTGTGTTTCAGATCTAGAGATTTCAGGGGTAATCATACCAGTTCCGTTTCAGGAACAGGGTCTGGGGTTTTATTCAAATCTATTCATTGTCCCAAAAAAAGAAAATTCATTCAGGCCAGTTCTGGATCTGAAAATTTTGAATAGTTTTTGTTTGAGTGCCAACTTTCAAAATGGTGACTATAAGGACTATTCTGCCTTTTGTTCAGCAAGGTCATTATATGTCCACAATAGACTTGCAGGGTGCATATCTTCATATTCTGATTCATCCAGATCCCTATCGGTTTCTGAGATTCTCTTTTTTTAGACAAGCATTACCAATTTGTCGCTCTTCCATTTGGCCTAGCGACAGCTCCAAGAATTTTTTCAAAGGTTCTCGGTGCCCTACTCTATGTAATCAGAGAACAGGGTATTGCAGTGTTTCCTTATTTGGACAATATCTTGGTACTAGCTTAGTCTTTATATTCTGCTGAATCTCACATGAATCAACTAGTGTTGTGTAAAGACGAATAAAAAGTAAGACAAATAAAATTGGTTTCAGCTTGACAAAACCTTCAGTCTCAATCATTCCTTTCAGTGGCTATGTGCATGGAAATTTTAGGTCTCATGACTGCAGCATCGGACGCGATCCCCTTTGCTCATTTTCATATGAGACCTCTTCAGCTTTGTATGGTGAATCAATGGTGCAGGGATTATACAAGGATATCAAAATTAATATCCTTAAATCCCAATGTTCGACTCTCTCTGACTTGGTGGTTAGATCACCATGGTATAGTTCAAGGTGCCTCTTTTGTTTGTCCAACCTGGACTGTAATCACAACAGATACAAGTCTTTCAGGTTGGGGAGCTGTCTGGGGATCTCTGACAGCACAAGGGGTTTGGAAATCTCAAGAGGCTAGGTTACCAATCAATATTTTAGAACTCCATGCTATTTTCAGGGCTCTTCAGGTTTGGCCTCTGTTGAAGAGAGAACCATTCATTTGTTTTCAGACAGATAATATCACAACTGTGGCATATGTCAGTCATCAGGGTGGGACTCACAGTCCCCTAGCTATGAAAGAAGTATATCTGATCATTTCTTGGGTGGAATCCTGCTCTTGTCTAATTTCTGCGGTACATATCCCAGGTGTAGAGAATTGGGAAGCAGATTATCTCAGCCATCAGACTTTACATCCGGGGGAGTGGTCTCTTCATCCAGATGTGTTTTCTCAGATTGTTCAGATGTGGGGGCTTCCAGAAATTGATCTGATGGCTTCCCATCTAAACAATAAACTTCCCAGGTACTTGTCCAGGTCCAGGGATCCTCAGGCAGAGTCGGTGGATGGATGCGTTAGCAGTTCCTTGGTTTTACCAACCTGCTTATATCTTCCTGCCTCTAGTTCTTCTTCCAAGAGTGATCTCCAAGATCATCATGGAAAAATTTTTGTGTTTCTGGTAGCGCCAGCATAGCCTCACAGGTTCTGGTATGCAGATCTTGCCCGGATGTCCATTTGCCAACCTTGGCCACTTCCTTTAAGACCAGACCTTCTGTCTCAATGACCATTTTTCCATCAGGATCTCAAAAATTGAACGCTTAGCGCTTAGTCATAGAGGTTTCTCTGACTCAGTGATTGATACTATGTTACAGGCTCGTAAATCTGTTTCTATGAAGATTTATTATCGAGTTTGGAAGACTTATATTTCATGGTGTTCTTCTCATAAATTCTCCTGGCATTCTTTTAGAATTTCTAGAATTTTACAGTTTCTTCAGAATGGTTTGGATAAAGGTCTGTCTGCAAGTTTCTTGAAGGGACAAATCTCTGCTCTTTCTGTTTTATTTCACAGAAAGATTGCTAAGCTTCCTGATATTCACTGTTTTGTGCAGGCTTTGGTCCGTATCAAGCCTGTCATTAAATCAATCTCTCCTCCTAGGAGTCTTAATTTGGTTTTGAAGGCTTTACAGGCTAATCCTTTTGAACCTATGCATTCTTTGGATATTAAACTACTTTCTTGGAAAGTGTTGTTCCTTTTGGCTATCTCTTCTGCTATAAGAGTTTCCGAATTATCTGCTCTTTCTTGTGAGACTCCTTTTCTGATTTTCCATTTGGATAAGGCAGTTTTGCAGACTTCATTTACATTTTTACCTAAAGTTGTGAATTCCCTCTTTGTGTCCTAATCCTAAGAATTCTTTGGAGAGATCCTTACATTCTCTGGATGTAGTAAGAGCTTTAAAATATTATGTTGAAGCTACTAAAGATTTCAGGAAGACTTCTAGTCTATTTGTTGTCTTTTCTGGCCCTAGGAAAGGTCAGAAAGCGTCTGCCATTTCTTTGGCATCCTGGTTTAAGCTTTTGATTCATCAGGCTTATATGAAGTCGGGTCAGGCCCCGCCTCAGTCAGAGAATCACAGCTCATTCTACTAGATCAGTTTCCACTTAGTGGGCTTTAAAGAATGAAGCTTCAGTTGATCAGATTTGCAAAGCAGCAACTTGGTCTTCTTTGCATACTGTTACTAATTGCTACCGTTTTAATGTATTTGCCTCTTCGGAAACAGTTATTAGTAGAAAAGTTCTTCAGGCAGCTGTTTCAGTTTAATTCCTCTGCTTATGTTTTAAGTTTTTTTCTTTTCAATTATGAGAAAAACTTATTTTTTTTTTATGTGGATTTAATCTTTTCAGCGGAAAATGGCTGTTTTTATTTTTATCCCTCCCTCTCTAGTGACTCTTCTGTGGAGTACCACATCTTGGGTATTACTATCCCATGCGTCACTAGCTCATGGACTATTGCCAATTACATGAAAGAAAACATAATTTATGTAAGAACTTACCTGATAAATTCATTTCATTCATATTGGCAAGAGTCCATGAGACCCACCCTTTTTATGGTGGTTATGTTTTTTTTGTATAAAGCACAATTATCTTTCCAGTTCCTTTTTTTGATGCTGTTTACTCCTTTTTCTATCACCCCACTACTTGGCTATTCGTTAAACTGAATTTTGGGTGTGGTGAGGGGTGTATTTATAGGCATTTTGAAGTTTGGGAAATTTTGCCCTTCCTGGTAGGATTTTATATCCCATACGTCATTAGCTCATGGACTCTTGCCAATATGAAAGAAATTAATTTATCAGGTAGGTTCTTACATAAATTATGTTATTGCCCTGCAACAAGCAGATTCTGCAACCAGAACAATGGTCAAATTACAAGTGGTACGCTGTTTTTTTTTCTCACCCAAACGCTAGCTGCTTTAAAATTAAAAAAATTGAGCAGCCAGATTATTGCGCTTATTACAAGTTGAAAGTAAAAAGTTAGCACATGAGTGAAAGGCTCTGGTGCACTAACTTCAGGACTTTGGATATCGCAACTCCTTCTCCCTAAAGACCTCTACAGGGCGGGTTACAAAAAGCCTTATTAGTTATTACTTGTGTGCTAACCTGATGCTATTAATTTTTAAACAACACATTATTAATGTTTTAACTTAGCAAGAATTCAGAAATCAATCTTTGGTGGAATAACCTTCATTTTCAATCACAGCTTTCATGCGTCATGGCATGCTCTCCACAAGTCTTTCACATTGCTGATGGGTGACTTTATGCCACTCCTGTGCAAAAATGTATAAATATATATATATATATATATATATATATATATATATATATATATATATATATATTTATATACAGTAGTAAACATATAGGGGCCTATCTATCAAGCTCCGAAAGGAGCTTGACGCACGTGTTTCCGACGAGTCAGGATCGAGTACGATCGGGTTGATTGACACCCCCTGCTGGTGGCCCATTGGCCGCGAGTCTGCAGGGGGCGGCGTTGCACCAGCAGCTCTTGTGAGCTGCTGGTGCAATGTTAAATGTGGAGAGCGTATTTCTCTCCGCATTCAGCGATGTCTTGCGGACCTGATCCGCACTGTCGGATCAGGTCCGCAAGACATTTCTTAAATATGCCTCAATGACTGCGCTCACTAGGATTGTCCTCAGACCAGACAACACAGTGAAAAAACATAGTGCATTTAAATACTCTAATGCCCCTCCCTCTGTGTTTAAAAATTGCACCAAAAAGTGACCCCGTAGTCAAGTTGATTTTCATCAACAATCAACATCATATCAAACAAGTTGTCAAATAATTAAATACATTCATAAATCTGTACATGTGACAGTAAAATGTAATTGATTCATATCCCTAATGTGCCAACAAAATGAGTTTATACTCCTATGTGGAGGTGAAGTGTATGCCCAATGTGTGTACAACTTGTGTGTGAATACTTACTTTGGTATATCACCCATGGGACTTCAATAACTGTTTTTATATCTACTACATTTGTAGCAATCTGTATCTAACAAGTTTGTCCGGATGGATGTCACATCAGACCCCATATTGCTTAAGTATAAGTTTTCTAGTGCCTACCTTACAGTGCTCATACCAGGGCCGTTGGTTCGCCTCTATTGCGAGAAGCAGTAAAACATGTCTTATTCGGATCTACTCCGCCGTTTACCTCACAGTATATATCTATATCCTCTGATGAAGAAGGTAGAGACAGTGAGTGCCTTTAAAATGCACCAGGATTACTTGTGAACGCTGATATTTTATTCTGGAACAATACACTAGGACTTTGTGGTTTTTATTTACGCGTACTGACTACCTCATATGTTATTGACGTTGATAAACGTGAGCATTGAATTCTGTTTATAAGTGTGTGTTTCAAATAAAGATGCAGTATTGCACTATTATTTAATTAACTCTTTACATGCATTACGTCCAAGATCTGGAATAGAAGCCTGACTCACTACAAGCAATACGAGTGGATTTCCCTGGTGTCTAAGACAGACTCTTCTTGCACTGTGTGGCCGATACCTCATACTGATTGAGGTTCAGGAGTGTAAGTAGTCACCCAATAGGGTCCAGTTTTGTCTCTTGATATTGCTACATACATGAAGAACTTTTTGAATACTGATTTTTAGCTACATTAGCTATTACAGTTACAATTAGTGTTTTAATATTTTATTTATTATTGTGCTTATCTGTTTGGACCTAGGTGTCACTATATTTTATTATATAGTATATATTTTATATTGTATATTATGTTTTAATAGCGACCACTGAAACTATAAACTGAAATTGGCTTCAGGTGGTACAAAAACTGAAATATCTCCATAGCACCTTGTAATTTAACTTGTTCCCAGGTGGCTACTACTTTGATCTCTTTGCTCATTCATAGCTACTTGCCATTGATCTTCAGCTAAACAAACTTGGCAATGGGTCATTCCGGTATACATAGATGACCAGAAGCTACAAAAAGTATCAACCTGATGATAAGTAAAATACACACAGTTATTTCACCCATCTTAACAAATGTTTTCCATTTTAAATGTCTGTTAATGTTACACATCAGTAAAATGCAAAATTTCACCAATGCTTATCAGTGACCAGTGAATTGTGTTTTACTTTATTTATCTGTCATCCCATACACCAATTTACCACAAGTGTCTGACATTAATAAAGGTAATGAGCATACTATATATATTATTATTTTTTTATTTATTTTTTCAATTCATTTTCTTACTCAGTACATATAAATATTATTCTCTATTCATGTAGTACATGAGTTAAGATGGGTTGTCTAACCCAATCCCTAGATTGCTGCTAGAGGCATTCTCTCTAGTGCTTTAAAGGGAAGCACACACCCTAGCTCTGCAGAAGAGTTTCCTGTAGCACTGATAAAATATGACCTTTTGGAAAAACTTTTCCCTAATAAGCAGCAGCATAAATAGAATGTCTATAAAGAGAGGGATGGTTGGCATATGAAATGCTAAATGTAGTGAAGTCATCTATGGTTTTAACATATAGTTCCCCATTTCACATTTATCTTGTTCATAAAGCTGCAATTTGGCCTTTAAAAAATGAATTCCTTGTAGGTTAGGTGTGCAAATCTACTCAGTTGTCATGATGACATTATGGGGCCTATCTATCAAGCTCCGTACAGAGCTTGAGGGCCCGTGTTTCTGGCGAGCCTGCAGGCTCGCCAGAAACACCAGTTATGAAGCTAAAGACCGCTGCTCCATAACCCTGTTCGCCTGCTCTGATGAGGCGGACAGGAATCGCTGGAATTTAACCCAATCGAGTAAGATCGGGTTGATTGACACCCCCCTGCTGGCGGCCGATCAGCCGCGAGTCTGCAGGGGGCAGCGTTGCACCAGCAACTCACAAGAGCTTCTGGTGCAATGCTGAATATGGAGAGCATATTGCTCTCCGCATTCTGCGTTATCTGTCGTACCTGATCCGCACTGTCGGATCGGGTCCGACAGACATTTCATAAATATATATATATATATCTATATGTGAGAATGCTTTGGCTTGTAATGTTTTATTAGTAGTTAAGCAGAGCAAATTATTAAATACAGATAGATAAACATTGGTATTTAGTTGTAATAATTTTCAGAAAACTATGTATTATAGGAATTAAAAAGGTTGGCATTTGGGCGCCGATTTACTAAGCAGCGGATGCTGCTTTTCTTTCATGTAAATGGCAAGAGTCCATGAGCTTTTGACGTATGGGATATACATTCCTACCAGAAGGGGGCAAAGTTTCCCAAACCTTAAATGCCTATAAATACACCTCCCACCTCACTCATACCTCAGTTTTACAAACTTTGCCTCCTTAGGAGGTGGTGAAGCATAATGTGCTTGATTTCTTCTGTGAAAGGAGCTTCTAAGCATATAGAAGCCCAGTTCCTCTCTAAGTACAGTTGTTTGTCTGAGGGATGTGAAGGGAGTATTGCCTGATGATACCATGTTTTCACCTATGGGAAATCTATTCTAGGGCTCTCTGTAAATTTGGTTGCAGAGATTCATCTGCTGCCTCCCTTTACAGATTGACATTATACTCCTCTACCATTACCTCTGCTGATATGTTTCAGTACTGGTTTGGCTGTCTGCTATATGTGGATGGGTGTCTTACACAGTAAGTATATACGTTTTATTATATAAGACACTCTCAGCTATGGATTGGGCACTTTTTAAGTAAAGTTGTTATATATTGTTTGTATACATGCCTTGAGTCAGTAATTCAGTGCTCTTTTTTAGCGGCTTTATTTGTGGCTAAATATTTGTCGAGGTTGGTAGAGTCGGTTAAACATACAGGTTTTTTTGGAGCTAGTAATTTATTTATAAATTAGGATGCTAATTATTATGTTAGTCTCATGTTGATAATCACATTTTATGCAGCTATAATAGAAGTATCCATTAGGCTTTATTTTGGTACATTTAATTTTTTTTGTATTTACAATCAAATTTCTTACCTGCTTTTTAGACTTATAGGTGTATTAGTAATCCTCTTCAGCTTTGCATGTCACGCATATGATGATGCTATTTATGTCATAGGGTGACGTGTCATTGTGTGCCATTTTTTTGGTGCCAAAAATTTTAATTTTCCCAGCAAAATTGTCATTATAAGCTCAGCCCCAGCTCATTCAGTGTTCTCAGAAAACACTAGCGGCTAGATTTAGAGTTGGGCGGTAGCCGTCAAAACCAGCGTTAGAAGCTCCTAACACTGGTTTTTACCGCCCTCTGGTATTTGGAGTCAGTCAGGAAAGGGTCTAACGCTCACTTTGCAGCCGCAACATTTCCATACCGCAGATCCCCATACGCCATTTGCGTATCCTATCTTTTCAATGGGATCTTTCTAACGCCAGTATTTAGAGTCGTGGCTGAAGTGAGCGTTAGAAATCTAACGACAAAACTCCAGCCGCAGAAAAAAGTCAGTAGTTAAGAGCTTTATGGGCTAACGCCGGTTTATAAAGCTCTTAACTACTGTGCTCTAAAGTACACTAACACCCATAAACTACCTATGTACCCCTAAACCGAGGCCCCCCCACACCGCCGCCACTCTATTAAAAATTTTTAACCCCTAATCTGCCGCTCCGTACACCGCCGCCAGCTACATTATCCCTATGTACCCCTAATCTGCTGCCCCTAACATCGCCGACCCCAATATTATATTTATTAAGCCCTAATCTGCCCCCCTCAATGTCGCCTCCACCTGCCTACACTTATTAACCCCTAATCTGCCGACCGCACGCCGCTGCCACCTACGTTATCCCTATGAACCCCTAATCTGCTGCCCCTAACACCGCCGACCCCTATATTATATTTATTAACCCCTAATCTGCCCCCCTCAACGTCGCCTCCACCTGCCTACACTTATTAACCCCTAATCTGCAGACCGGACCGCGCCGCTATTATAATAAAGTTATTAACCCCTAATCCGCCTCACTCCCGCCTCAATAACCCTATAATAAATAGTATTAACCCCTAATCTGCCCTCCCTAACATTGCCGACACCTAACTTCAAGCATTAACCCCTAATCTGCCGACTGGAGTTCACATTTTTTAACCCCTAAAGCTAATTCTAACCCTAACCCTAACACCCCCCTAACTTAAATATAATTTAAATCTAACAAAATAAATTAACTATTATTAAATAAATTATTCCTATTTAAAGCTAAATACTTACCTGTAAAATAAACCCTAATATAGCTACAATATAAATTATAATTATATTGTAGCTATTTTAGGATTTATATTTATTTTACAGGTAACTTTGTAATTATTTTAACCAGGTACAATAGCTATTAAATAGTTAATAACTATTTAATAGTTACCTAGTTAAAATAATTACAAAATTACCTGTAAAATAAATCCTAACCTAAGTTACAATTAAACCTAACACTACACTATCAATAAATTAATTAAATAAATTACCTACAATTACATACAATTAAATAAACTAAACTACATTACAAAAAACAAACACTAAATTACAAAAAAATAAAAAAATACAAGAATTTTAAGCTAATTACACCTACTCTAATCCCCCTAATAAAATAACGAAGCCCCCCAAAATAAAAAAAATTCCCTACCCTAATCTAAATTAAAAAAGTTAACAGCTCTATTACCTTACCAGCCCTTAAAAGGGCTTTTTGAGGGGCATGCCCCAAAGAAATCAGCTCTTTTGCCTGTAAAAAAAAACACAATACCACCCCCCAACATTACAACCCACCACCCACATACCCCTACACTAACCCAAACCCCCTTAAATAAACCTAACACTACCCCCCTGAAGATCTCCCTACCTTGAGCCGTGTTCACCCAGCCGGGCACCGATGGACCAAAAGAAGACATCCGGAGCGGCAGAAGTCTTCATCCTATCTGGGCAGAAGAGGACATCCAGACCGGCAGACATCTTCATCCAAGCGGCATCTCCTATCTTCATCCATCCGACGAGGATCGGCTCCATCTTCAAGACCTCCGTTACAATTAAACCTAACACTACACTATCAATAAATAAATTAAATAAAATACCTACAATTACCTACAATTAAACCTAACACTACACTATCAATAAATTAATTAAATACAATACCTACAAATAAATACAATGAAATAAACTAACTAAAGTACAAAAAATAAAAAAGAACTAAGTTACAAAAAATAAAAAAATATTTACAAACATTAGAAAAATATTACAACAATGTTAAACTAATTACACCTACTCTAAGCCCCCTAATAAAATAACAAAGCCCCCCAAAATAAAAAAATGCCCTACCCTATTCTAAATTTAAAAAGTTCAAAGCTCTTTTACCTTACCAGCCCTGAAAAGGGCCCTTTGCGGGGCATGCCCCAAAGAATTCAGCTCTTTTGCCTGTAAAAAAAAAACATACAATACCCCCCCCAACATTACAACCCACCACCCACATACCCCTAATCTAACCCAAACCCCCCTTAAATAAACCTAACACTAAGCCCCTGAAGATCTCCCTACCTTGTCTTCACCTCGCCGGGTTCACCGATCGGTCCAGAAGAGCCTCCGAAATCTTCATCCAAGCCCAAGCAGGGGCTGAAGAGTGACGTCCATCCTCTGGCTGAAGTCTGGATCCAAGCGGCAAATGAAGAAGTCCATCTTCGGGAAGAAATCTTCATCCTATCCGGGCAGAAGAGAACATCCGGACCGGCAAACATCTTCATCTAAGCCGCATCTTCTATGATGTTCCATCGGATGACGAGCGGCTGATCTTGAAGACCTCCGGCGCGGATCCATCCTCTTCGTTCGATGTCCAACTGAATAATGACGGTTCCTTTAAGGGACGTCATCCAAGATGGCGTCCCTCGAATTCCGATTGGCTGATAGGATTCTATCAGCCAATCGGAATTAAGGTAGGAATATTCTGATTGGCTGATGGAATCAGCCAATCAGATTCAAGTTCAATCCGATTGGCTGATCCAATCAGCCAATCAGATTGAGCTCACATTCTTTGAATATCTGGTTGGAAATGCCAGGACTAAACTCTGGGTTGCCCACTATGGGTAAATATTGTGAAACATAGGGAGAACTACCCAGTTCTGTACATAGCCTTTGCCAAGCCATAATAACATTCTTAAAGGTGCCTAGATGAAATATGTTGGATGGGATTGAGGTGAGTGGACAGTGTAAAAGAGCTTTCACCTGGAAGGGAGCCACCACCTGTGATTCCCAGGTACACAAAGTAATTTGCTCCTTCCCAGTTAACCAATCTAGTGCAAATCTAGCTATAATAACCAGATTGTATGTCTGGATATTAGGAAGTGCCAGACCCGCTGCTATCCTGGAGTTCATGAGCCTATGAGAGGCGATCCGCGGTCTCTTGCCATTCCATAAAAATTTGGAACAAGCCTTATTGTATGAGCTCGCATTCTATTGGCTGTTCTGATCAGCCAATAGAATGCGAGCTCAATCTGTACCTATGAAGAAAAATTCTTTCAGACCAGTTTTGGATCTGAAAACTTTCAATCAAGATGGTGACTATAAGGACTATTCTGCCTTTTGTTAAGCAAGGCCACTTCATATCCACAAAAGACTTACAGGACGCTTACCTTCACAAATCCGATTCATTCAGATCATTATCGTTTTCGGAGATTCTCTTTTCTAAACAAGCATTACCAATTTGTCGCTCTTCCGTTTGGCCTTGCAACAGCACCACAAATATTCTTAATAGTTTTAGGTGCCCTTCTATATGTAATCAGAGAGCAGGGTATTTCAGTGTTTCCTTATTTGGATGTTATCTTGGTACTTGTTCAATAGATTCCCAGATAGATTCAGTGTCCATGACTCAATCCCTAACAGAAACGAAACGTTTGAGATTTGTTTCAGCTTGTCTAAATCTTCAGTCTCTTATAATTCCCTTTAGTGGCTATGTGCATGGAAGTTTTAGGTCTTCGCAGCATCGGATGCGATCCTTTTTGCTTGTTTTCATATGAGACCTCTACAGTTTTGCATGTGGCACCAATGGTGTAGGGATTATACTCAGATATACTTAAATCCCAACTCTCCACTCTCTCTGACTTGGTGGTTAAACCATCACCTTATTGTTTAAGGGGCCTCCTTTGTTTGTCCTACCTGGACTGTGATCACAACAGTTGCACGTCTCTCAGGCTGGGGAGCTGTTTGGGGGGTCTCTGACAGCACAAGGAGTTTGGAATACTAGAGAGGCGAGGTTATCAATCTATATCTTGGAACTCTGTGCTATTTATTTTCAGAACGCTTGGGCTCTATTAAAGAGAGAATCGTATATTTGGATTCAAACAGACAATGTCACAACAATGTCATATGTCAATCATCAAGGGGGGACTCGCAGTCCCCTAGCAATAAAATAAGTATCTCTAATACTTTCTTGGGCAGAATCCAATTCTTGTCTAATCACTGTAATTCTTATACCAGGTGTAGACAATTTGGAAGTGGATTATCTTAGCCGTCAGATTCTACATCCGGGGAGTGGTCTCTCCATCCAGGTGTGTTCTATCAGTTTGTGCAGATGTGGGGTTCTCCAGACATAGATCTGATGGCCTCTCGTCAAAAAACAAGAAACTTCCCAGATACCTCTCCAGGTCCAGGGATCCTCCCGTGGAATTGATGAATGCTCTAGCAGTTCCATGATTTTACTAACCTGCTTACATTTTTTCACCTCTGGGAGTGATCTCAAAGGTCATAATGGAACAATCTTATGTGTTTCTGATAGCATCAGCATGGCCTCACAGGTTCTGGTATGTGGACCTTGTCCAAATGTCCAGTTGCCAGCCTTGGTCACTTCCTAAAAGACCAGACCTTCTGTCTTAAGGCCCATTTTTCCATCAGGATCTCAAATCTCTAAATTTGAAGGCATGAAAATTGAACGCTTAGTTCTTAGTCATAGACATTTTTCTAAATCAGTAATTAACACTATGATACAGGCTTGTAAGTCTGTTTCAAGGAAGTTTTATCATAGGGTTTGGAAAACCTATATTTCATGGTGTTCCACTCATGATTATTCTTGGCATTTATATAGAATTCCTAGGATTTTACAGTTTCTTCAGGATGGTTTGGATAAAGGTTTGTCTGCAAATACTTTGAAAGGACAAATCTCTGCTCTTTCTGTCTTATTTCATAGAAAGATTGCTAAGCTTCCTGATATTCATTGTTTTGTTCAGGCTTTGATTCGTATCAAGCCTGTTATTTTATCAATTTCTCCTCCTTGGAGTCTCAATTTGGTTTTAAAGATTTTGCAGGCTCCTCCTTTTGAGCCTATGGGGCATATGTATCAAGCTCCAAATGGAGCTTGATGCCCCGTGTTTCTGGCAAGCCTGCAGACTCGCCAGAAACAGCAGTTATGAAGCAGCGGTCACAAAGTCCGCTGCTCCATAACCCTGTCCGCCTGCTCTGAGCAGGCGGACAGACATCGCCGGAAATCACCCCCCTGATTGACACCCCCCTGCTGGCAGCCCATTGGCCGCGAGTCTGCAGGGGGCGGCGTTGAGTCCGCCAGACCTTGATAACTAGAGGCCATTGCATTCTTTGGATATTAAACTACTTTCTTGGAAAGTTTTATTTCTTTTGGCTATCTCTTCTGCTAGAATAGTTTCTGAATTTTCTGCTCTCTCTTGCGAGTCTCCTTATCTGATTTTCCATCAAGATAAAGCTGTTTTGCAGATTTCGTTAAATTTTTGCCTACGGTTGTGAATTTTAACAACATCAATAGGGAAATTATTGTTCCTTCCTTGTGTCCTATTCCTAGGAATTCTCTTGAAAGGTCTTTACATTCTTTGGATGTGGTAAGAGCTTTGAAATTATGTTGAGGCTACTAAAGATTTCAGAAAGACTTCTAGTCTTTTTGTTATTTTTCTGGTTCTAGAAAAGGTCAGAAAGTCTCTGCCATTTCCTTGGCATCTTGGTTGAAGCTTTTGATTCACAAAGTCTATTTGGAGACGGACAGTCTCTGCCTCAGCATATTACAGCTCATTCTACTAGATCAGTCGCCACATCTTGGACTTTCAAGAATGAAGCTTCAGTTGATCAAATTTGCAAAGCAGCAACTTGGTCTTCTTTGCATACATTTACTACATTTTACCATTTTGATGTGTTTGATTCGGAAGCATCCTTTGGTAGAAAGGTTCTTCAGACAGCTGTCTCAATTTGATTCTAGTGCCTATGATTTGAGTTTTCTTTTTAAATTTTTAAGAAAACATAATTATTTTTTGGATTTGATTTCTCAGTGAAAATAGCTGTTTTTATTTTATCCCTCCCTCTCTAGTGACTCGTGGACTTCCACATCTTGGGTATTATATCCCATAAGTCACTAGCTCATGGACTCTTGCCACTTACATGAAAGAAAACATAATTTATGTAAGAACTTACCTAATAAATTAATTCATTTCATAAAGGCAAGTCCATTAGACCCACACAATTTTTTTTTTTGGGGGGGGGTTATGATTGTTTTTATATATAAAGCACTTTATTTATCCTGTTCCTCTTTTTTTATGCTTTTTACACCTCACATACAGCTAGATTACGAGTTTTGAGCGCTATAGAGAAATTAACGAATGCAACAAAAGTTTTCTATAGTGCTGCCATTACAAGTTTTCAAACATACTCCTTTTGCGTGCGATATGAATGCATTGAGCTCCATACCCCACACAATCAGAGTGCTGTGTTTGATGTGTTTGTGCACGATTTCCTCATAGACATCAATGGGGAGGGCCGGCAAAAAAAAAAAACTAACACCTGCGATTGCGGAAACAAAAGTTCTGTAATGCAGCCCCATTGATGTCTATGGGGAATTAAAAATACAGTTTAAACCTAATACCCTAACATAAACCCTACGTCTAAACACCCCTAATCTGCTGCCCCCAACATCGCTGACGCCTGCCTACATTTATTAACTCCTAATCTGCTGCTCCAGATATCGCCGCTACCTAAATAAAATTATTAACCCCTAATCTGCCGCTCCCGATAACGCAGCCACTATACTACATTTATTAAACCCTAAACCACCAGCCCCCCACATCACAACAAGCTAAATTAAATTATGTTAACCCCTAAACCTAACCCTAACGTAACCCTAAACCTAACCCTAACCCCTTAACTTTAACATAATTAAAGGGACAGTCTACACCAGAATTTGTATTGTTTTAAAAGATAGATAATCCCTTTATTACCCATTCCCCAGTTTTGCATTACCAACACAGTTATAATAATATACTTTAAACCTCTGTGATTAGCTTGTATCTAAGCCTCTGCAAACTGCCCCTTTTTTCAGTTCTTTTGACAGACTTGCAGTCTAGCCAATCAGTGCCTGCTCCCAGATAACTTCACGTGCACGAGCACAGTGTTATCTATATGAAATACGTGAACTAACACCCTCTAGTGGTGAAAAACTGTTAAAATGCAATCTGAAAAGAGGTGGGCTTCAAGGTCTAAGAAATTAGCATATGAACCTCCTAGGTTAAGCTTTCAACTAAGAATACCAAGAGAACAAAGCAAAATTGGTGATAAAAGTAAATTGGAAAATTGTTTAAAATTACATGCTCTATCTGAATCATGAAAGTTTATTTTGGCCTAGACTGTCCCTTTAAATTAGATCTAAATTAAATTTACAATTATTAACTAAATAAACCTATTAACCCCTAAACCGCCAGCCCCCCACATTGCAACAAGCTAAATTAAACTATATTAACCCCCTAAACCTAAACCTAACCCTATACCTAACCCTAAACCTAACCCCCCTAACTTTAACATAATTAAATTAGATCTAAATTAAATTTGCAATTATTAACTAAACAATTCCTATTTAAAACTAAATACATACTTACCTGTGAAATAAAACCTAAGGTAGCTACAATATAACTAATAGTTATATTGTATCTAGCTTAGGTTTTATTTTTATTTCACAGGTAAGTTTGTATTTATTTTAACTAGGTAGACTAGTTAGTAAATAGTTATTAACTATTTACTAACTACCTAGTTAAAATAAATAAAAACTTACCTGTGAAATAAAACCTAACCTGCCTTACACTAAAACCTAACATTACAAAAAATAAAAAAATCATACCATTACAAAAAAAACTACCATTACAAAAAGTAAAAAAAAACTACCATTACAAAAAGTAAAAAAAAACTACCATTACAAAAAAAAAATTATCCCAAAAAATTTAAGATTAATCCTATTCTAACACCCTTAAAAAAACACCCCAAAACAAAAAACCCTACTCTAGAATGAACTACAAAGGGCCCATAAAATGGCCTTTTGTAGGGAATTGCTCTGAGATAAACAACTCTTTTGCTAAAAAAAAAACACCCCCTACATTACACAAAATAACAAACAAATTATCAAAAATAAAAAATAAATATTCCTATTCTAATACCCATAAAAAAAACCACTCCAAAATAAAAAACCTAATCTAGAATAAACTACCAATGGCCCTTAAAAGGGCCTTTTGTAGGGCATTTCCCTAAAGATATCAGCTCTTTTATTGAAAATAATTTACAAAGACCCACTAACATTACAAACTCCCACCCCTCCAAACCCACAAAATTAAAAAAAAACTATCTAAAAAAACCTAATTTACCCATTGCCCTGAAAAGGGCATTTGTATGGGCATTGCCCTTAAAAGGGCATTTAGCTTGTTTACTGCCCAGGCCCTAAACTAAAAAAAAAAAAACACCCAATAAACCGTTAAAAACGCCTAACACTAACCCCCTGACGATCCACTTACAGTTTTTGAAGTCACGCTTGAATGATCTTCATCCTGGCGAAGTCTTCATCCAGACGGCCTCTTCAATCTTCATCCCGGCGGCAACGTCCTGATCCAAGCAGCGAGAAGTCTTCTTCCAGGCGGCCTCTTCAATCTTCATCCAGGCGGTATCTTCAATCTTCATCCAGGCGGCATCTTCTATCTTGATCCCTGAGGCGCAGCGCAGGTCCATCCTGCATTCTTATTGGCTGAAATTATTAAACAAGCAAACAGGTACTAAGGGAGCTTTTTGGATAAACCAGCCCTCCCTTATTGGAGTACACTTTTTTCTGTAATATCATTTGGATGAGACTTTTTATAGTAATACCATTTGGATAAAACTTCTCATTTCTGGAACAAATAACAATTGATATTTTACCGCAATACATCAGACACTTTTTATATGACTGACATCTCAGGTTCACTTTAACCGAAACTATTTGGATCAAATTGGACTTCGCATTGGACACTTTATTTTTCTATTGTGTTTTGGACACTTCATTTTTATATTTTTATATTTTTGTGTTTTGGCTATATATTTTTTTGTGATATATTGCACGTAGAGGTTTGCACCATACACTACACATAACTAGGAGTCAGCTGAAATATATAGATTAAGAAGACAATTACATTGATTCAAGATTTAAATTCACATGAATATATAATTATAAAATCCTAACACCGCTATCTTTTTACTCAAAATACACAGAAGTAATTGCCACCTATTGTGCACTCTTAGTAACATTTATACTATATGTTGAAGAGATTTCCACCTCTGATTTGAAACACTGTAACAAGCAATACATTCATATATATGTACCTCTGATTTGGAACATTGTTGCAAGCAAGGAAAGACATTTATATTTACCATTGTTTATCCACGATTGTATACTGAAATTGTTTTTATATCATATATGTGATTTTTATATTTGTTAATTGCATGGATCCATGTATGTATTTTATATTATTGTTCTAAATTATGATTTTAAACCATTGTTATTAAATTCTGTTGCATCAAGTCACCACATTGTTTAACGAATATTTCAACTTAACAAGTTGTAACACTAGTTCACTCACTAATTTATCTAGACCTAGCCGCTGTTTAGCAGGCGCTTTTGGCAACACTACCAATATTAGAATACTACAGTTTGACAGCTAGGTGTCATTCATCCAAGAGCTTAAGGGTCCATAACTAACAGGCGCTAGGTGTATATCTTTTTAAACATTGCTGATTCAAATTTTTCAGCCAATAGGAATGCAAGGGACGCCATATTGAATCGTGTCCCTTGCATTGAAGATTCAGTGTATGGCGGCGACCGTATGAAGAGGATGCTCCGTGCTGGATGTCTTCAGGATGGACCTGACCCACACCGGCTGGATGAAGATCGAACAGGCTGTCTGGATAAAGACTTCTTGCTGCCTGGATGAGGACTTTGCCGGCTGGATGAAGATAGAAGAGGCTGTCTGGATGAAGACTTCTTGCCGCATGGATGATGACTTCGCCGGCTGGATGAAGATCCTTCAAGCAGGACTTCAACAACTGTAAGTGGATCGTTAGTGTTAGATTTTTTTAAGGGTTTTTTGGGTGGTTTTTTTTTTATTAGGGTTTGGGCAATGTAAAAAAGCTAAATGCCCTTTTAAGGGCAATGCCCATACAAATGCCCATACAAATTGCCTTTTCAGGGCAATGGTTAGCTTTGGTTATTTTAGATAGTGTTTTATTTGTGGGGGTTGATTGGGTGGTGGGTTTTACTGTTGGGGGGTGTTTGTATTTTTTTTTTACAGGTAAAAGAGCTGATATCTTTGGGGCAATGCTCCACAAAAGGCCCTTTTAAGGGCCATTGATAGTTTATTGTAGGCTAGGGGTTTTTTATTTTGGGGGGGTTATTTTGATAGGGCTATTAGATTAGGTGTAATTCTTTTTAATTTTTGATAATTTGTTTGTTATTTTTTCATAATTTAGTGGGGTTTTTATGTTGTAATTTAGTTAGTTTTTATTTTTTGTAATTAGATAATTTTTGTAATTTTTATAGTGTTAGGATTTTTTATTGGTAGTTTAGTTTTATTTAATTGGTAGTTAGTTTAATTTTAGTTTAATAATTATAATAATTTAATTGTTAGTTTAAATTTTTTTTTATTTGACAGGTAATTTTTAAATTAATTTAAGTTAGGGAAATTGTAATTTTAATATAAAGTTAGGGGGTCGTTAGGTTTAGGGTTACTAGTTTAAATTAGTTTATTTCATTGTGGGGGCTTTCTGTTTGGGGTTAATAGTTTATTTTAGTATATTTCATTGTGGGGGGGCTTGCAGTTTAGGGAGTTAATAGGTTTATTAGAGCGGCGATGTGGGCGGACGGCAGATTAGGGTTTAATTATATTTAAATTGTGTTTGCGATTCAGGAGGGCAGCGGTTTAGGGGTTAATAAGTTTATTATAGTGGCAACAATGTAGTGTAGTGATAAAGATGTACAGTTTGTGCATGTTATCATTTATTATCCACTGCCATTTCTCTGCAATACAGCGCTGTTTCATTAAGCCAATTAAAGGACATAAAAAACAAATCTGTTCTTTCATCATTCTGAGCATGTAATTTTAAATAACTTTCCACTTAACTTCTGTTATATAATTTGCTTTGTACTCTTTGTATCCTTTGTTAAAAATCAAACCTAGGTAGGCTTAGGAGCAGCAATACACTACTGGCATCTAGCTGCTGATTGGTGGCTGCACATATATGCCTCTTATCATTGGCTCACCTGATGTTTTCAGCTAGTTTCCAGTAGTGCATTGGCACTCTTTCGGCAAAGGATAACAAGAGAACAAAGCAAATTTGATTGATGGAAGTAAATTGGAAAGTTGTTTTAAATTGTATGTTCTATTTGAGTCATGAAAGAAAATTTTTTGGTTTCATGTCTCTTTAAGCCTTATGAAATGGCATTGTTTTTCCAAGAAACATGTTATTAAAGTTTTTAAGTTATGATCCTATTTTGTGTGACCTTATGTGGAGAGTTCCAAATCTTGTCTGAAGGTTTAGGCAAGTACTGGTGCTGGTCCAGAGTCTGTTTCTGTGACTGTGAGGTGAGCCTTACTGGGTGGCTCTGAGCAAGGCTGGATTGGCCTACCAGGATACCAGGAGATTTCCCGGTGGGCTGCAGCAGCTGGGGCAGGAAAGGTACAATTTAAAGGGGTGATTATTGGATGCAATTGGGTTGTAGGGTGCCTATATAACAACAACATGGCACTTTCATTTAATACAAAGTAATATCATTTAATTTGGAAAAAAAATTGGGTAGGAGTATCCCAGTAATCCCCTTTGAGAAAAATGGGACATGTGCATTCTACCGACTCAACAGAAAATAGGGCTCGTCTTCATATTTCTCCAGGGTTGCTTTTTATTCCCAATCTGGCCCTGGCTCTAAAGACATGAGGGCCTATCTATCAAGCTCCGTATGGAGCTTGATGCCCCGTGTTTCTGGCGAGCCTGCAGGCTTGCCAGAAACAGCAGTTATGAAGCAGCAGTCTAAAGACCGCTGCTCCATAACCTGTCCGCTTGCTCTGAGCAGGGGGACAGACATCGCCACAAATCAACCCAATCGAGTATGATTGGGGTTGATTGACAACCCCCTGCTGGTGGCCGATTGGTCGTGAATCTGCAGGGGGTGGCGTTGCACCAGCAGCTCACAAGAGCTGCTGGTGCAATGCTGAATACGTAGAGTGTATTGCTCTCCGCATTCAGCGAGGTCTGTCGGACCTGATCCGCACTGTTAAATAGGCCTCATTGACTGAACATATGGCACACTTGTGAGTAGTTTTCTTTACTTACATCTGTAGTTTGGTTGTGACATACTATATCATGTGGTGTCTTTTAGATGTTCATGGCATCTTGAATGGAGTGCTAACTTTTGTGGTATAAATGTATTTTGGCTGTACACTAATGCTGCAATATTTGAGGAGTTTCCCATTTCCTGTAGAGTCATGCTAATCCTGTTTTCTTCCTATACTCCAGGGCTGTGTTAGTGCTGCTATTAGCATGTCTCCCCAGTGTGCTACAGGTACATTAGCACGACAGACCCCTTCTCCTTTAGCACAAGCTGGGGGGGCGCTTATCCTACCCTTCTTTATAGAGTTCAAGGCCTAATTTTCCTATTAGCATGGCACTGAACTCTGTATAGGTCAGATTAGTGAGCTCCCCCCTCACATGCGCTAAAATAGAGGGGATGTGCCTGTTTAGTGTTGGAGAGCCGCACTAATAAGAGCATTAGCACGGCCCTTGCTACAGGCAAGTAATACACCAAATTTAAAGATTAACAAATATATTCATGAAATATATTGTTATTCTTTTAATTAGTTAGTGCATTTATTTGCATATTTGTTTTGTTAAATGAAACAAATATCCACATTTAAATTAATGCACATCCTTAATTATCACATTGTTTTGCTATTGTTATGGCATTGTTGTGTCATATAATTATATATATAAGAGAGTACTGCAGTATGCAATGATACCTTTTTTATTAACCTAACATGATATTTAAAAGAAAAACTTTCAAGGATTTTCCTCTCTTCCTCAGGTACTGAGTATTGCTTCAGACATGAGGAAGAGAGGAAAACTCTTGAAAGCTTGTCATATACTATCATGTAAGTCCAATAAAAAAAGGTATCATTGCATAGTGCAATACTCTGGTAATTTTGACACCTTGTCTATTGGAATAATACAGCTAAACCAATCTCTATTAGGTAGCTTTTGACTATTTTATAAATACTTTTTGTGTTTCTACCACTGAACCAAATTATCAGAAAAACAATATGCATTATACTGAGAAAAACTTAAAAGGAACTTTAAAGTAATTTGTTTTGTATTTACGTTGCATATGTCAGTAATTAAAGGGACAGGAAAGTCAAGATTAAATGTTCAGATGGAGAGTGCAATTTGAATTTCTTTTATGAATTGCTTTGTTCCCTCTGTATCCTTTGTTTAAGAGTATACCTGGGTAAACTGATAGGAACTTAGGAGCATGCATGTGTCTTGAATTTCTTGAATTCAATGTCTGCAACTATGTATAACATTGTTGAAAACACTTCTTCCTGTTAGCTAAGGACACATGCACTCCCCTAAGATCAGGAGATTAATCTTTTTAAAAGAATACAGAGAGAACTAAACAAAATTCATATTAGAAGTAAACTGGAAAGTTGTTTAAAATACTATGCTCTATTCTGTCCATTTAAGTTTAATTTTGGCATTACAGTTGCTTTAAACCCTTAACGACCAAGGACGTGCAAGGTATGTCCTACAAAAACTGCTACTTAATGACCAAGGACGTACCCTACACGTCCTTGGTCGTTAATAGGTTAAAAGAACTGCAAAGTCAAAATTCAAGCACTGGAAGCAATGAAACAGTATAGTGAAATAAGAGTTGGGAAATGGATTGTCATTGGCTCATCGATGTGTTCAGTTAGAAACTAGTAGTGCATACCAAGAGAAAGAAATAAATTAGATAATAGAAGTAAATTACAAAGTTGTTTAAATTTGTATTCTCTATCTGAATCCTGAATTTTTTGGGGGGTTTCATGTCCCTTTAAAATGGTGGTGACAATTGTCAGGTGGGGGAGGGAAGAGAGCTGTTTGAGGGGGGTCAGGGAGGGATAAGGGGGTGTGATGTGTCAGGTGGGAGGCTGATCTCTACACTAAAGCTAAAATTAACCCTACAAGCTACCTAATTAACACCTTCACTGCTGGACATAATACAAGTGTGGTGCGCAGCGGCATTTAGCGGCCTTCTAATCGCCAAAAAGCAATGCCAAAGCCATATATATCTGCTATTTCTGAACAAAGGGGATCCAATAGAAGCATTTACAACCATTTGTGCCATAATTGCACAAGCTGTTTGTAAATATTTTCAGTGAGAAACCTAAAGTTTGTGAAAAAGTTAACAATTTTATTTTATTTGATCGCATTTGGTGGTGAAATGGTGGCTTGAAATATACCAAAATAGGCCTACATCAGTACTTTGAGTTGTCTACTACACTACACTAAAGCTAAAATTAACCCTACAAGCTACCTAATTAACCCCTTCACTGCTGGGCATAAACCAAGTGTGGTACGCAGCGGCATTTAGCAGCCTTCTAATTACCAAAAAGCAACGCCAAAGCCATAATTGTCTGCTATTTCTGAACGAAGGGGATCCCAGAGAAGCATTTGAAAACATTTGTGCCATAATTGCGAAATCTATTTGTAAATAATTTCAGTAAGAAACCTAAAGTTTGTGAAAAAGTTTGTGAAAAAACATAAATTATGCTTACCTAATAATTTAATTTCCATCTGTACGAGGAGAGTCCACGGCTTCATTCATTACTTGTGGGAAATACAGAACCTGCCACCAGGAGGAGGCAAAGACACCCCAGCCAAAGGCTTAAAAACCTCCCCCACTCCCCTCATCCCCCAGTCATTCTGCAGAGGGAACAAGGAACAGTAGGAGAAATATCAGGGTATAAATGGTGCCAGAAGAAAAACAAAAGAAATTTAGATCCGCTCAACGGTGAACCGGGGGGGAGCCGTGGACTCTCCTTGTACAGATGGAAATGAAATTATCAGATAAGCATAATTTATGTTTTCCATCTTAATATGAGAAGAGTCCATGGCTTCATTCATTACTTGTGGGAAACAAATACCTAATTGTAGAAAAGGAAATAAAGAAAGTTCCGGCACCTTGTCAAATTACGAACCTTCAGCTTTAATGGAATTTAAAACAAAGACAGCAGATCATGGGTTACAGCACACAGAGCTGCAGCACTGGATGGTGGTCACTAATGCTGACGCGTTTCGGCTTTCCGCGCTGTAATCATAGCATGCTCCGGGAACCACTAGAGTAGCCAACAGCTCTTTTAATAAAAAGCGTAAGTGCTCCATCCTAAACCTAAAGTCTCATTCCTCCACAGCCGGAGGTTTAGAGGCCGCAGATTGAGACCCAGAGAAAGAATCCTCTGAAGTATTAGAGTCCTCTCCATCAGCGGATAATCTAGTCTCAGATACATCCAACGGAGTATATGACCCCAGGGAAGGATAGCAATGTTTAACCTTTCGCTTGCGCTTAGCAGTGCGAGGTAAAGCACTGAAGGCTGCAGACTCCGCCGTTTGCAACTGATCAGCAAAATCTGGCAGCCACAGGGCACCTCCCGCAGGAGGATTAGTAGTGCACTGGGGAGCTGCATGTGTAAATGGAGATGATTGTAGGGAATGGACCTTGCGGGATGGAGAGCCCTCAGAGGTGGAATGCTCAGTGGTACTAAACATCTTTGTTCAGGGTATTAGTTTTAAACTTAACTTTTTTTCCCCCATAGACATACATGTGGTTAAGTTACGGACCTTTACTTTCCGCACTTCAGGTGTTAGGCTTTTTTCTAACACTCTCTCCCCATTGATGTCTATGGGGAAAGCGTGCACGAGCACGTCAAAGCAGCCCTTGGCTTTTGTGCGGTATTGAGCTTAAAGCCACCATATCCCATGCACAAGTCGGCTTTTTAGAAACTTGTAATGGCAGCTATATGGAGAGTGAAATAATGCAACTTTTGTTGCGTTTGTTTTGCACCCTCTATAGCGCAAAACTCGTAATCTAGGCGAATATTTATTTATTAAGGATTACATTTTGAGTTTAGTGTTCCTTTCAAGCTGAGCAGCAAAAAATATCCCTGAAGTTTTGCTTAAAGCAAATAATAAAATGAGAATTCCATTAAAAGCTAATTCATTGTTCTGTATCATCATCTAAAACAGACTTTCTAAAATAATATGGTCCTTATAATCGTAAATTGCACTTTTTGTTGTTGCTTTTTTGCCAAAATGTAGACTTAGATACATTTGTAAATAAATTTATAATCATAATGAGGAAGAAAATCATTGATTAATGTATCTGACTTCCTTTTTGAACAGATTCCATACAAAGGACAGCAACTTGAAAATTATTTTCCCCCCCACAGCTTATCAAATGAGCAAACCAGATCTTCCATTTTCCTGTATTAAATATTCATACTAACTATGATTTAATGATATCATTTTTTGCAGCTATATTTATTATTTTATCTATATCTATATTTATTATTAGATCTTTATTTGGAGTGAGAAAAAAATGATAAATGTAATACTTATAATTTAAATAAATGAATGTACAATATGGTTAACCAAATGTCTTAAAAGCAATAGAAAGATAACCCTTTAAAAAAAAAATTGTGAAAAAAAGTGAAAGTTATACATTTATGACTACAAATGTATTTCTATTATCAAATGTACATCTTTCTCTTGGCTTCCTTTGTTGAAACTTAGCTCTTTTTCATGAAAGCATACTATGGTATGCTTGCGAGTGTGCAAGTGTCTTGATCACGCTATGTACATATGCTGCCACATAGTGATCAATGAGCTTCAAAAGTAAATTTGATAGCATAAGTAGAGTGAAAAATGTGTTTGTTATTTTTAAACCATAAAAATTTCATTTTGACTTCCATGTCTCTTTAAACACAACTGATAGGTAGATTACCTTAAAGTAATTCTAAATCCCATTGAATTATAAAACAATCTACTGTAGGTTAAAAACATAATTTATGTAAGAATTTACCTGATAAATTAATTTCTTTCATATTGGCAAGAGTCCATGAGCTAGTTACGTATGGGATATACAATCCTACCAGGAGGGGCAAAGTTTCCCAAACCTCAAAATGCCTATAAATACACCCCTCACCACACTCACAATTCAGTTTAATGGATAGCCAAGTAGTGGGGTGATAAAGAAAGGAGTAAAAAGCATCAACAAAGGAATTTGGAAATAATTGTGCTTTATACAAAAAATTAATAACCACCATAAAAAGGGTGGACCTCATGGACTCTTGCGAATATGAAAGAAATTAATTTATCAGGTAAATTCTTACATAAATTATGTTTTCTTTCATGTAATTGGCAAGAGTCCATGAGCTAGTGATGTATGGGATATCAATACCCAGATGTGGAACACCACGCAAGAGTCACTAGAGAGGGAGGGATAAAAATAAACAACAGCCATTTCGCGCTGAAAAAAAAAAATCCACAACCCAAAATATAAGTTATTCTTATAATGAAAAGAAACACTTAAAACATCAGCAGAAGAATCAAACTGAAACAGCTGCCTGAAGAACGTTTCTACCAAAAACTGCTTCTGAAGAAGCAAATACATCAAAATGGTAGAATTTAGTAAAAGTATGCAAAGAGGACCAAGTTGCTGCTTTGCCAATCTGATCAACTGAAGCTTTATTCTTAAAAGCCCACGAAGTGGAGACTGATCTAGTAGAATGAGCTGTAATTCTCTGAGGCGGGCCTGACCAGACTCCAAATAAGCTTGATGAATCAAAAGCTTTAACCAGGAAGCCAAGGAAATAGCAGAGGCCTTCTGACCTTTACTAGGACCAGAACATATAACAAATAGACTAGAAGTCTTCCTGAAATTTTTAGTAGCTTCAACATAATATTTCAAAGCTCTCACCACATCCAAAGAATGTAAGGATCTTTCCAAATAATTCTTAGGATTAGGACACAAGGGAGGGACAACAATTTCTCTACTAATGTTGTTAGAATTCTCAACTTTATGCAAAAAATTAAAAGAAGTCCGCAAAACCACCTTATCCTGAAGAATCAGAAAAGGAGATTCACGAGAAAGAGCAGATAGCTCAGAAACTCTTCTAGCAGAAGAGATGGCCAAAAGGAACAACACCTTCCAAGAAAGTAGTTTAATGTCCAAAGAATGCATAGGCTCAAATGGAGGAGCCTGTAAAGCCTTCAAAACCAAATTAAGACTCCAAGGAGGAGAAATTGATTTAATGACAGGCTTAATACGAACTAAAGCTTGTACAAAACAGTGAATATCAGGAAGTTTAGCAATCTTTCTGTGAAATAAAACAGAAAGAGCAGAGATTTGTAACTTCAAGGAACTTGCAGACAAACCCTTATCCAAACCACCCTGAAGAAACTGTAACATTCTAGGAATTCTAAAAGAATGTCAAGAGAATTTATGAGAAGAACACCAGGAAATGTAGGTCTTCCAAACTCGATAATAAATCTTTCTAGAGACAGATATATGAGCTTGTAACATAGTATTAATCACTGAGTCAGAGAAACCTCTATGACTTAGTACTAAGCGTTCAATTTCCATACCTTCAAATTTAATGATTTGAGATCCTGATGGAAAAACGGACCTTGAGACAGAAGGTCCAGCCTTAACGTAAGTGGCCAAGGTTGGCAACTGGACATCTGAACAAGATCCGCATACCAAAACCTTTGTGGCCATGCCGGAGCAACCAACAACACAAACGCTTAATGTTTGGTAGGTTTAGACTGTCTAGCTGGTGGGGAATCTAGCACACCTGAAGTAAACTTTATCCCAAAGTTTAAAGAGTTATAGTTAGTTGTAGTAGGTGGCGCAAAACAAGTTGCTATTCCCAATGTGTCTTACTGTAATCTACTAGTAATGTAATGTATCTAAGAAACCTGGGAACAACAGACCGGAAAGACACGCAAAAATTCCACATCAGGAGGTTATCCAACAACCATACCATCGTGATCGGTCACTGACCGACAGACAAGCCACAGAATAGAAAAACCGGAGATACTTAAAAAACATCAGCAAACGGTTAGCACTTAACCGCAACGAAGATCCCACCAAGAAACCCTTAAGAGCGCGATCGGTCACTGACCGACAAAGGATAAGGTAACTGAGCGGCCACGACAACTACCCAAACACTTATATAAAAGTGAATTTTCTCTCAGCAAACAGATAAGCCCACCTAATAAGAGGAAACCAAAGCGGCATTTATTTAACCGCCAGCAGCTCATATAGAACTGCCACCAGCTTGATCTTGAAACTTAATCAAAACACTGGCATAGCGGCGTTTATTTAACCGCAATTATCTCACAAAAGTGATATCAAACAGATACACTTCAAGGTACTAATTTGTATACTTATATTATAGTGTGATAAAAATCGCACCAACATACCTCTACATTTGATATATAGTTGCCTAAGATAAGATCTCAATTGCATAGCTGAACTTGAAACAAAGTATCCTATATGAACTATACAGCAACTATTGTTTTATCCACTATAAAATTGTATCTACAAACATTCTGTTAGAAATTACAACTTGTGATAAACCCAAAACTGTATAAATTATAAGATTTCAACGTTATTATTTTAATTTAATTTATTTTTTATATATTATGTACATTTTTATACATAGAGACACCGGTGTCATTTTTTAAACTTTGAAGGAATTGTAATAATTTTTGTTTAACTGTACTTTTAGCATCACTACTATTGGGTAAATTTACCATAATCAAATAAAGGATCATATTTATTTCTTAAATAGTTTCGACATCCATTTTTTTCCAAAAGAGAATATAAAATTAGGACTCATCAAAACATTAACATATATTGAACACAAACGCTTGTTCCATGATGATTTTGGATATCACTCTTGGAAGAAGAACTAGAGGCGGAAAAATGTAAGCAGGATGATAACACCAAGGAAGTGTCAGCACATCCACTGCTTCCGCCTGAACATCCTGGACAGGTATCTGGGAAGTTTCTTGTTTAGATGAGAGGCCATGAGATCTATCTCTCGAAGACCCCACATCTGAACAATCTGAGAAAACACATCTGGATGGAGAGACCACTCCCCTGGATGTAAAGTCTGACGGCTGAGATAATCCGTCTCCCAATTGTCTACACCTGAGATATGAACCGCAGAGATTAGACAGGAGCTGGATTCCGCCCAAGCAAGTATCTGAGATACTTCTTTCATTGCTTGGGGACTGTGAGTCCCACCCTGATGATTGACATATGCCACAGTTGTGATATTGTCTGTCTGAAAGCAAATGAACGGTTCTCTCTTCAACAGAGGCCAAAACTGAAGAGCTATGAGAATTGCACGGAGTTCTAAAATATTGATTGGTAATCTCGCCTCTTGAGATTTCCAAACCCCTTGTGCCGTCAGCGATCCCCAAACAGCTCCCCAAACTTGCGTCTGTAGTGATCACAGTCCAGGTTGGCCGAACAAAGGAAGCCCCTTGAACTAAATGCTGGTGATTTAACCACCACGTTAGAGAGTGTCGAACATTGGGATTTAAGGATATTAACTGTGATATATTTGTATAATCCCTGCACCATTGATTCAGCATCCAAAGCTGGAGAGGTCTCATGTGAAGACGAGCAAAAGGAATCATGTCCGATCTACAGTCATGAGGCCTAAAACTTCCATGCACATAGCCACTGAAGGGAATGACTGAGACTGAAGGTGCAGACAGGCTGCAACCAATTTCAAACGTCTCTTGTCTGTTATAGACAGAGACATGGACACTGAATCTATCTGGAAACCTACAAAGGTGACCCTTGTCTGAGGAATCAAGAAACTTTTTGGTAAATTGATCCTCCAACCATGTTTTTGAAGAAACAACACTAGTTGATTTGTATGAGATTCTGAAGAACGTAAAGACTGAGCTAATACCAAGATATCGTCCAAATAAGGAAACACTGCAATACCCTGCTCTCTGATTACAGAGAGTAGGGCACCTAGAACCTTGTAAAAGATTCTTGGAGCTGTTGCTAGGCCAAATGGAAGAGCAACAAACTGGTAATGCTTGTCTAGAAAAGAGAATCTCAGGAACTGATAATGTTCTGGATGAATCGGAATAAGAAGGTATGCATCCTGCAAGTCTATTGTAGACATATAATGTCCTTGCTGAACAAAAGGCAGAATAGTCCTTATAGTCACCATCTTGAAAGTTACTTGAAAGTTATGTACTCTTATATAACAATTCAAAATTTTCAGATCCAGAACTGGTCTAAATGAATTTTCCTTCTTTGGGACAATGAATAGATTTGAATAAAACCCCAGACCTTGTTCCTGAAAAGGAACCAGCATGATTACCCCTGAAGACTCCAGGTCTGAAACACACTTCAGGAAAGCCTGAGCTTTTACTGTATTTGCTGGGATATGTGAGAGATAAAATCTTCTCACAGGAGGTCTTACTCTGAATCCTATTCGATACCCTTGAGAGACAATGCTCTGAATCCATTGATTTTGGACAGAATTTATCCAAAAATCCTTGAAAAACCTTAATCTGCCCCCTACCAGCTGAGCTGGAATGAGGACCGCACCTTCATGCGGATTTAGGGGCTGATTTTGGTTTTTTAAAAGGCTTGGATTTATTCCAATTTGAGGAAGGCTTCCAATTGGAAACAGATTCCTTGGGGGAAGGATTAGATTTTTGTTCCTTATTTTGACGAAAGGAACGAAAATGGTTAGAAGCCTTAGATTTACCCTTAAGTTTTTTAACCTGAGGCAGAAAAACCCCCTTTCCTCCAGTAACAGTTGAAATAATAGAATCCAACGGAGAACCAAATAAATTATTACCTTGGAAAGAAAAAGATAATAATCTAGACTTAGATGTCATATCAGCATTCCAAGATTTAAGCCACAAAGCTATTCTAGCTAAAATAGCTAACGACATGGATCTAACATCAATTTTGATAATATAAAAAATGGCATCACAAATAAAATGATTAGCATGTTGCAGTAAACGAACAATGCTAGATATGTCAGAATGCAATTCTTGTTGTGCTAAATTCTCCAACCAAAAAGTTGATGCAGCCGCAACATCAGCCAAAGAAATTGCAGGCCTGAGAAGATGACCTGAATATAAATAGGCTTTCCTTAGATAGGATTCAAGTTTCCTATCTAAAGGATCTTTAAAAGAAGTACTATCTTCCATAGGAATAGTGGTACGTTTAGCAAGAGTAGAAATAGCCCCATCAACTTTGGGGATCTTTTCCCAAAACTCTATAGAAATTGCTGGTAAAGGATACAATTTTTTAAAACTTGAAGAAGGAATAAAAGAAGTACCTGGCTTATTCCATTCCTTAGAAATCATATCAGAAATAGCATCAGGAATAATTCCTTGAAAAAGCTGATCTAGCGAAACGTACGTCGGAACTGTTAATGCTAATATCAACAGTGCGTCTCTGCATTTGCCTATACACCTGGGGGAGGAGCCATTCCTACTGGTAACCAAGGGTGGACAGTTTGGCGGTTAAGTTTCTGCTTCTCTATCCATATCCATCCAGTGTTTGGGACTGCTCTTCTGAGTAATAACTTATATATTGTTGCTTACTTATCCTCTGTTGATGGTGTCAGTTGTGCATTTGTGACCCTTTTATATATGTTTTTAATAAATACTATATTTTACTATATCTGCGAGAGAGAAACTGTTTACCTACCAGTATAAAGTAGGTGCGCGCATTTCCCTGAGCTTGGATAAGCTGCAACAAATGTGAGTAATCACTCGTGAACAAGTGTATCAAATTTTCCTAAAAGTGCTTACAGAATTACACTATGTTGTGCATTTTGTTTCTTTTCTTTTGAGAGCACACGGAAGACCACAAAAGGCTGGAAACTCCAAAGAGAGCGAACATATCCTTATTTATGAATTTTCATTTATTCATTTATTACTTTTATTGCACAATTGTGTTATCACATTTATTTCACAGGAATAGGAAAAACCTCTGGAGTAACCACAGGAGGTCTAAAAACAGCATTTAAACGCTTATTAGTCTTAATGTCAAGAGGACTAGCTTCCTCAATATCCAAAGTAATTAAAACTTCTTTTAACAAAGAACAAATATACTCTATTTTAAACAAATAAGTAGATTTGTCAGTGTCAATATCTGAGGAGGGATCTTCTGAATCAGATAGATCCTCATCAGAGGAGGATAAATCATTATGTTGTCGGTCATTTGAAATTTCATCAACTTTATGAGAAGTTTTAAAGTCCTTTTATGTTTATTAGAAGGCGGAAATGCCTTCTGAATAGAATCAGTAACAAATTCTTTAAAATTCATAGGTATATCATGTACATTAGAAGTTGAAGGAACTGCAACTGGCAATGCACTATTACTGATGGATACATTCTCTGCATGTAAAAGTTTATCATGACAAACATTACAAATGACATTCGGAGATATAATTTCCACAATCTTACAACAAATGCACTTAGCTTTGGTAGAACCGATGTCAGGCAGCAAAGTTCCAACAGATACTTCTAAGGCAGGATCAGATTGAGACATCTTGCAAAATGTAAAAGAAAAAACAACATATAAAGCAAAATTATCAATTTCCTTATATGACAGTTTCAGGAATGGGAAAAAATGCAAACAGCATAGCCCTCTGACATATTGAAGGCAAGAGGCAAACAGCAATGGGGTATAAAAATAATGAAAAATTTGGCGCCAAGAATGACGCACAACGTAAGAGAAACATTTTTGGTGCCAACAATATCTGGAAATGACACACTTGCGTCACTAACGATGGAACCGTGTGTAAGGTTTCTGCGTCAACTACGACGCCGAAGTGACAAAATTGCATCAACGAACGTACATTGGCGCACCCACGGGCCTAATGCTGCCCGCAATTTGTAAGTAAAAAGTAATCAATTTGAAAAACCCAGGTAAGAAAAAAATATTTCTTAAAATGTTTTATTTCCCAAATATGAAACTGCACAAGGAAATACATGAACCTGACTCATGGCAAATATAAGTACAATACATATATTTAGAACTTTATATAAATGCATAAAGTGCCAAACCATAGCTGGGGTGTCTTAAGTAATAAAAAACATACTTACCAAAAAGACACCCTTCCACATATAGCAGATAACCAAACCAGTACTGAAACAGTTATCAGCAGAGGAAATGGTATGTGAGAGTATATCCTCAATCTGAAAAGGGAGGTAGGAGATGAATCTCCATGACCGATAACAGAGAACCTATGAAACAGACCCCCGTTAGGGAAATCATTGCATTCAATAGGTGATACTCCCTTCACATCCCTCTGACATTTGCTGTACTCTGAGAGGAATCGGGCTTCAAAATGCTGAGAAGCGCATGTCAACGTAGAAATCTTAGCACAAACTTGCTTCATCAGCTCCATAGGAGGCAAAGTTTGTAAAACTGAATTGTGGGTGTGGTGAGGGGTGTATTTATAGGCATTTTGAGGTTTGGAAACTTCGCCCCTCCTGGTAGGATTGTATATCCCATACGTCACTAGCTCATGGACTCTTGCCAATTACATGAAAGAAATGTATATTTTCATTATTCTTTTAATTTATAATACTTTGTGGATGCATCAGAAGGGACAGTCTAGTCAAAATTAAACTTTTCTGATTCAGATAGGGCACACAATTTTAAACAACTTTCCAATTTACTTTTATCATCAAATTTTCTTTGTTTCTTCATATTCTTCGTTGAAACCTAAACCAAGGTAGTCCCATATGCAAATTTCTAAGCCTTTGAAGGCCACTTCTAATCTCAGTGCATTTTAACATGTTTTTTTACAGCTAGAAAGCCTTAGTTCATGTGTGCCATATAGATAACATTGTGCTGACTCCCATGGAGTTGCCTAGGAGCCAGCCCTGATTGGTTAAAATGCAAGTCTGTTAAAAGAACTGAAGGGGCAGTCTGCAGAGGCTTAGATACAATGTAATCACAGAGGTAAAAAGTGTATTTGCCAAATCACCTGTTCATTTTTATAGAATAAATATATCAATTTGATATAGGAGTGGGGGGTTCTAAGTTACATTTTATCAAGTTTTCTGATTCAGATATTACTGCATTAGGCATAATATTTCCAGAGATCATTTAGGATAATCATATCTGATGCCTACTAAAATATCTGTTTTCCTATTAGTTTAACTAATACATATGGCTAATATTTGCATGCCTTATATCATGCTATTTTTTACATCAAAATTCAGGGCAAACTTCTAGGCAAGAGAAATAAATACCTGGTGATACTGTCCATAATTTCATTTACCTTGGCAATATCTCTGTTGGCATCTGGCAGCAGCATGATTAATAGATGAAGAGCTTGCAGCTGTAATTTGATCTTGGAGATTTCTAAAGAAAGAAAAATCACATGAGGAAGAATTCTTATATGAAAGTCAGCAATATGATTAGTTGCTGAGAGACAACGTACATAAAAGCAGATTTGGACTCATGAGAAAACTTTCTTTTTCCCTAAATCTTGTTCAAGCCAGACAAGAGCTGAAAGATTACTTTATAATAATTCTCTATTCAGAGCACTCATACACTCCATACAAATGGCATAAATGACCGACTGTAAACAAAACAATTTTTAAAAAGAACTGTCTTGTTTATTCACATACATATACACATATATTTGTATATGCATGTGGTTCTCTGTGTATGCTGCATATTTAAGTATATGTACACACATGTCAGTGCACGCACACACACACACATATATATATACTGTATATAAAAATAAGAAAATAGTACGAAGATCACAACAGTTGCCTATTGTTGATTTAAAATATATGCACCTATAGACCAAAACAAGTCCACAATGATTGGTCAAATAAATGCTTTAATTGTGAAATCAACACATATGCTCCTGTTGTGACTTCTACCTATATGCTGAAACGAGCATCACTGTGACTATAGCTTGGTCTCTGCTGAGGGGAGTTTGCCGGACGACTCTGAGTATCTGGTCTGCTTTTTAGCACTCATGATAGTGCTTTATTACATGTGAGTTGCCACTTTTGATTTTGAAGTTTATGGTGTACACTTCGGATGTTAAAGGGACAGTCTACACCAGAATTTGTATTGTTTAAAAAGATAGATAATCCCTTTATTACTCATTCCTCAGTTTTGAACTGCCAACATGGTTATATAAATATACTTTTTACCTCTGTGATTACCTTGTATTTAAGCCTCTGCAGACTGCCCCCTTATTTAAGTTCTTTTCACAGACTTGCATTTTAGCCAATAAGTGCTGACTCCTAGGTAACTCCACGGCCATGAGCCCAATGTTATCTATATGGCACACATGAAATAAAGCCCTCTAGTTGTAAAACTGTCAAAATGCATTCAGATAAGAGGTGGCCTGCAAGGACTAAGAAATTAGCATATGAGCCTACCTAGGTTTAGCGTTAAACAAAGAATACCAAGAGAACAAAGCAAATTTGATGATAAAAGTAAATTGGAAAGTTGTTTAAAATTACATGCTCTATCTGAATCATGAAAGTTTATTTTTGGCTAGACTGTCCCTTTAAATACTACACCATGAGGTGCCTTCTTTGTTTAAATATATATATATATTATGTACACACATATATATTTGCAAGTGTATCTAAGTGTCCATATGTATGTTAAAGAGGTTAGTTGCAGCTTTGTTTGGTGACATAAAAATAGAAAAAACAGCTGCATATTAGTGGAATCAAGGGGCTGGAATCTAAGTTTTCTGACTCTTTCAACGAAATGTTTAAAACTGTTACTGGAAACAAAGTGTTAAAATGACTATTCTCTGTTACTGACATACGTGGGGTTAAATCATGGTTCTGTATTATGACATCAATTAGTAAAAATCTATTCATCAAAAGTTGATCAAGGTCATGTTAGGCTGATACCTTGTGATTAAACACTTCAGTATAATAGGTTAGAGATGGTTCAGATGAAGATTTCTCCAAGCACACATTATAGTACCTTTTCATGAATTACTCAAGGAGAATTACAAATAGATAGCTCTGATGAGAATATAAATAACCTTGAATATTATTTAGGTCATATTAATTATTTAGCTGAATTTCACAATAAATGGAAATCAAATTTACAGATTATTTACAAATGGTGGACATAGAGCAACATTCTTGTTAATGGACTGTCTGTTACAGAGAAAATAATTTTAATTTGAATCATAAGCTAATGTTCCTAAAAAGGTATCTACATTAAAGGGACAATAACCACCCTGAAATATTTTTTACATAAAATGTTTAGTTAAGGCTAATGAGCCAACTTTGCAATATAGTTCATTATTTATTTTGTCCCCTTTTCATGTAATTTAGCTCTGACAATTGAGCAATTTCTAATTCACAGAACTTGAATTGCACCCTGCTTTACCAGATAATAACTACAAAACAATATACTGTATACTAACTTTATGATAATAGCTAGCATTGTTGTCTGTGGACTAAAGCCCAGATTTGCTCCTCTAAATAAGGCAAAATGTTTAGGTGAGTTTGGCTACTGAAAAATAATTACAGTAAAAGGGATGTTAATTTGTTTTAGAAATGTTAAGACTTGGCTGATATATTATGCTATAGAAGCAAAACAGAAATGTCTTGTAATTACAAGATGTTTACTGTCCCTTTATACAACAGTCAAGGAGATTGCCTTATGAGAAACTGTTATTTGTGTCAAGAATTATAAATACTACCTTAAGAAGCAAGGTTTCTTATTAGTTATGGACTTTCATTATGTAAACACTTTTCAGGGAGATTCCTTTATATGATAATTATTTGAGGACCTAACCAAGGTCATGGGGTTTTGACTAGCCTTATCTGTTTCCTGTTTTAGTCCTGAACATAGCTTGTATTTCTACTAATCCAAAATGAATGGGTATTTCATTGTATTCTTACGATTTAGCTATTAAAAGTGTGGAAATCTTTGAACTGGTTAAAGGGACATGACACCCACATTTTTTCTTTTATGATTTAGAAAGAGAATGCAATTTTAAACATCTTTCTAATTTACTTATATTATCTAATTTGTTTTATTCTCTTGATATTCTTTGCTGAAAAGCATATCTAGATATGCTCAGTAGCTGCTGATTGGTTGCTGCACATAGAAGCATCATGTGATTGGCTCACCATGTGCATTGCTTTTTCTTCAACTAAAGGAAGTAAATTGTAATGTTGTTTAAATTTATATTCTCTATCTGAATCATGAAAGAACGATTTTGGGTTTAGTGGCCCTTTAATGTTAACCAATGTATGGGTTAGCAATTTCAATTGACCATAATAAGAAAAATCTGTTTCATATAGAATTAAATGATCAAATCTGTGTTAAAGAATGTTTTTTTACAATCATGACATTTTTTCCAATCCAAACAAAGAAAATTTTGGGGGGATTTCCGATGAGGTTTTTATGTTCAATAGTCTGAAAACCTATTAGAAATACTATAACATGGTTTTCCAGTAGCTCTAGTGGGAGCTAGCTGCTGATTGGTGGCTGCCCATTTATGTTTCTTGTCATTGGTTCATGATATGTATTCAGCTAGCTCCCAGTAGTGTATCTCTGTTCCTTTAGCAAAGTATACCAAGAAAATGAAGCAATTTTGATAATAGAAGAACATTTTGAAAATTATTTAAAAATGGTATGCTGTGTCTTAATCATGAAAGAAAAATGTTAGATTTCATGTTCCTTTAAAAAATATGAATTATAAAATAACTCAAAATAATATGAAAGAGTTAATGGCACATGTTATAAATTAATATTACTGGTTAAGTGATAACACCTGCATTCAAAGATATTGGGCTGTCATAATCAATATTGAATTAATTAAACATCATGTTTTACATTGCACTCATATCTTTATAGCCATGTTAAGGCTGTAAACACTGCTATTAAAGCCACTTTAACAAGCCTGTGACATGCCAGCAGGTTTAAACAGATTGTATTGCATATATAACTCATACAACTTAATTTATTAAACTGGCAGTTATTCAGATAGATTGGAATGTCTTAGAAAGCAAATCAGAAACATCACATGAGCTGAACGCAAATTTCTTAGCACATTTGAATTTTGGCCATTAATTAGATAAATTATTATTGCTTCAGGGTTTTGGTAAGGGGGGCATAATTCACACAAACTATTAGTTATTTTCTAAGCATTTTAGATTTTATTTATCTCTTACTGTTGTAGCCTGTGGAATGGTTACCATAATGACTAATGGGATTACGTCTAAGTGCTATATACTGTGAGGCTTTACAATGGATACATTATACCATATCAACCTCTCCCTCAGCACCGGTATATTTCCCTCATCCCAGAAACATGCACTGGTCACACCTATCCTCAAAAAACCTTATAAACAAATATGTGTCGACACCTATGGTACCTGTAGGGTTAATGTCACTGTTTCAATGGAACTCCACTCCGAATTAGGCATAAATAATATGGAAGTTCAAAGAGGGCTAACTCCAACAACTCTGTAACCCTCCTCCACTCACCTCACCTCCAGCGGTCCCGTGCGGGTAATAAATCTGCCGTTATCTATGAATAGCCTGTCCTAAGGTAGAGATACTTAGTTTTCTTGCTTCAAGATCTCCATGGAGCATTCCGGTAAACAAACCGTGCAGGGACTGATCCAGGCTACAATACCCTCTGTGGCTCATTCACTCAACGGCGTCTGACATCATCAAACGTCACCGGCTTCCGACCTCTGACCTCCAGTTGCCGCGTGAGGTGAGTGGGAACATGATAGCAGGAAACAACATATGATATCCAGTCAGGATCAAGTGGCAATGTGAGTGGTGAAAGCTTCACTCCAAGGACTGTCTGCTGATGCATTTCGGCTCAAGAGGCCGTAATCGATTACGGCCTCTTGAGCCAAAATGCGTCAGCAGACAGTCCTTTGAGTGGAGCTTTCACCACTCACATTGCCACTTGATCCTGAGTGTACAAGTACCATCTTCGTAAAGAAGTTTTTATGAATTCTATAATAAATATTTCCTTTATCTACTTCTCCGGCTACGAGTGCACCTTGACTCTTTGTATTGTTTGGTTTTCCTCAAAAAACCTTCCCTTGATCCTACCTCACCATCCAACTACTGCCCTATTTCCCTCCTCCCTCTTGCATCAAAGCTTCTCAAAAAACTAGTTTATGCACGCCTATCCCATTTCCTTACAATAAACTCCCTCCTTGACCCATTGCAATCTGGATTTCGTCCCCATTACTCCACAGAGACAGCAATTGTTAAGGTTACCAATGACCTACTTACAGAAAAATCAAAAGGCCACTTCTCTCTGCTTATCCTCCTTGATCTGTCCGCAGCCTTTGACACTGTTGACCACCCTCTTTTGCTCCAAACCCTCCAATCCTTCTGCATCTGTGACACAGCCCTCTCGTGGCTCTCTTCCTACCTGTCAAACCATACCTTTAGTGTAGCCTTCTCTGGGGCCTCCTCTGCCCCGTCTCCACTTTCTGTCGGAGTACCACAAGGCTCTGTCCTCTGTCCCCTTCTCTTCTCAATCTACACGTCATCACTAGGTTCCCTAACAAAGTCCCATGGTTTACAATATCATTTGTATGCCGACGACACCCAAATCTACTTCTCTGCACCAGACCTAATCTCCTTCCTTGCTAACCCGTGTCACTAACTCTCTTTCTCACATCTCTAACTGGATGTCCTCTCACTACCTCAAGCTAAATCTCTCCAAAACTGAGCTCCTTATTTTCCCCCTTCTTCAAAACTCTCCACCCCCAATCTCTCTATAACTATCGACAACTCCATCATCACCCCTACCCCGCATGCCTAATGTCTCGGGGTCACATTTGACTCAGATCTTTCTTTCACTCCTCACATTCAGTCATTGGCTAAAGCCTGCCGCTTCCACCTTAAAAACATTTCTAAAATTAGACACTTCCTTACACAAGACACAACTAAGATTTTTTTTTTTTTTTTTTTTTTTTTTTAACTCATTTATTTAAATTTCAACAGTATAACGGTATTATCAAGACAATTGCAATACAGGGTAGCGATGTACAAAATAAAATATAATAAATTCACATTTTTCTGCTAGATTAACAAAGTTGAATTACACATAGAGATAAAACATTAATTCATTCTCTCAGCAATATTTCAACACAAATCTATGGCCAAACAGGCACTTCTTATTGTCTTCCTATACCGTTCACTGTTATTTTTTAAGTTTTTTATAACACTAAGCAAAAACACGTACCAAAAAAAAAAAAGAAAAAATTAAAATAAGTAAGGTTTAATACGCCCTCCCTCCTCAGTCTCTAACCTATATCTCTATATCTGAAAAATTCATTATTTATAATTCTATTTTCTAAACAGAGAAAAAACAGGGGTAAAATAATAAAACAAGTCAAAACAACAAAAACAGCAATAACAACAAAACAAAACAAACAAACAAACAAACAACAAAAAAAAAAAAAAAAAAAGGGGGGGGGGATAATAACCACCTCTCCCTCATCTCTCCCAATCTCCTATCTACCAAATGCCTAGTAGTACTAGTTCAGAGTTTTGGAAAGGGAAGATCATGTATTCCTTTTCATTTTCAGGGAGTGATTTAATATATGCTGCCCATTTGTTAAAGAAATTTCTTATATCATCTTCATTGTTTATGTCTGTGTCCTTTTGTTCTAGAAGACATTGTTTTTTTAAGCAATTCTGGATTTCGGACACACTAGGTACTGAGCGCATTTTCCATTTTTTACATATTAGGTATCTAGTAGCTAATATAGAGATAGATATTAATTTATCATTAGGGTGACATTTGGTTTGATTGATAGCAAAAGATGAGGCAGCAGTCGGTTCCTTGTATGCGTAAAAACCAATTCTTTATTCTTCTTGTTTAAAACATTACTTCACATCACAGCAAACAGGTAAAAGGAATGCAGGTGGTTGACTAGTTTCGGCAATGCCGTAATCATAAACCTGCAATCACTTAAGAGGTGAACATATTTAAAGGGATTGCTTAACACAGTGATTGGTCAATGTTAATGGGAGGTTACAACCCCTCCCTTACATATTAACCTCTTACTAGTAAATTACTTGTTGCATCTAAATGCAGCATTTAACATGAAAATATTCCAACTATGGCTATAGAACATCAATTAAATCGCTTGTTTAATACAAAATACAATTTATAAATTTATACAATGCAATGATCTAGTAATCTTGAAAGCTGACCCGCAGGTTAGAGCTCTATGCAATGAGCGGAGAAAACCTTTACTAATAGATGTAGAACCTTTCATTTAGAGCTAAGGTGTATCAAAATCATGTTAGAAATAGCAATGGTTAATTATTCAACACTCAATAGGCTGTTAATGAATATATTTCCAACGATATACAAAAATATATATATATATATATATATATATATATGGTTACTAAGTTCGTAAGGGCCATCTTAAATTTTACGCCTAGTTTAGAAAACGTAGATGCCATCAATAATAATAGGACCATTCTCATGATAAACAAATATTGCTTTAAACCTTAAAATATTATGACAGATGTGTGGTGATTGATAACACCAACAAATTCATTTGCCATAAGAGCTATTATTAAGGAAAAAACATGGGAAAACTATTTGATAATGATAGCCATTAAATATTTTCTAACACATGTATGTTACTATTGAGTATGTTTAAACACATTCAAAGTGCCCATAGTAATATATATTATACATATAGCCAGTCCGTGAGTTTGAATCTATAGAGCAGAAACCAGCTTGTCAATCACAATATTGCAACAATATATATGTGTGTTTTGTTTTCAAGAGAAACTATTGCCAGATCAGTCACGGTGGAAGATTGGCAGTATTACAAATATTACAACTATTATGATTGTTACAAATATGGTCTAGTGGGCACCAGTCCAAATCAATGGGATAAATATGTAAAGGGTAACAGTGTAGGTAATAATGGAACTCTCAGCAGACCTCTGAAAAGACCCTTAATATATAAGCTCAAAAATAAATATCAGATAAAGTCAGAGTGGAAAATATTCATTAATGCCAATGATTGATGAGATCAAACTCAGAATTGAAGCCCTCCGGCACCTGTGTACGGAGTTTGAAAATCCAGAAGGCTTCCTGTCTGGCTAGGATCTCATCTTTATTACCCCCTCTTGAGGGTTGCTTAATCTGTTCAATTGCCCTCCAATTAAATGTACTGACATCTCCGTCGTGTACCTCAATGAAATGCTTTGCCAAAGCCGAACAAGTTTTTTCATTTTTGATATATCCTAGATGTTCTCGTATCCTCGTACGGACATCTCTCGTAGTCATACCTACATATTGCCGGCGATGTTGAGTGCATTCAATGAGGTACACGACGAATTGGGTTGAGCACCTGATGCATCCTTTTGTATCAAATGCATCATTGGTTACATAAGAATAGAATCTCTTTCCCTCTGTTATAAAGTCACACGCCTTACATCTGCCACTGCTGCATTTGTATGTACCATTCACAGCTAGCCATGTGGCTGATGTCTCCTTTTGGGGTAAAAGGGATGGAGATAAAATGTTACCTAGAGTTGGACCCCTAGAGTAAACACAATTGAAACCCTTTTCCACTGTCTTTTTTAAGGCCTTATCCCCATATAACAATGGGAAATATTTTCTTATGATATTACAAATGTCATTATATTCAGAAGAGTATTGAGTAACAAAAAGGATTTTATTATCACCCTTTTTGTTTGGTCTACTTCTGAAGGTATCACGTCTATCCACTTTCCTCACCTCCTTAGCCACATTTTCCACCATATTGGGCTGGTACCCTCTCTCTATCAATCGATTTACCATGTGTGTACTCTCTTCCTCAAAGTCTGTCTCAGTATTACAGATACGTCTTGTCCGCAATAACTGACCTTTGGCTATCCCTCAGAAAACATGCTTCGGGTGAGCACTTCTGCTATGCAGGAGTGTGTTACCCGAAATAGGCTTCCTATAGAGGCGGGTGATGACCTTTCCTGTGTCAGCAACCCCTCTAAGGGTGACATCCAGATAGTTAATGGTTGATTTATTCCACTCAAAAGTGAAATTCACACCATTTTCACTTTCATTAAGGTAGCGCACAAAGTCACTTGCCTCTGCCTCACTCGATTTCCATATCAGAAGCAAATCGTCAATAAAGCGCCTATACAGGCTGATATGTCTCCTATAGGGATTACTATCTGCATAGACAAAGCACCTTTCCAGCCAACCCATGAAGATGTTGGCATAGGAGGGGGCAAATTTTGCCCCCATTGCCGTGCCCTGTCTCTGCAGATAGTAAGTGCCCTCAAAAAGGAAGTAGTTGTGCTGCAGCAAAAAGGTAGTAACCCTAAGTATGTAATCCATTAGGTATTCCTCCATGTTGTAGTGCAGCTCCAGAAAATATTTAATGGCTTTTACTCCCAAATCTTGTGGAATACTGATACCACATCCACCGCCAACCAACTATGGTCTGTGGTCCATATGAAATCATCTAGGAGCTGCAATACATGTGTCGTGTCCCTGATATAACTATGTAAGTTAAGGACAATTGGTTGGAGGATGGCGTCCAACCATTCAGACAATGGCTCCAAAAGGGAGCCAATGCCTGAAACGATTGGGCGCCTCTTTACATCGAAGAGACATTTATGAACTTTGGGCAGGTGGTGAAACACTGGAGTGATAGGATTAACCACATATAGATATTTCAGTGTTTCCCCATCCAAAATGCCATACTGCATGCCATCATCCAATAAACTGTAGAGTTCTTTTTGAAACCTATTAGTTGGGTTACTAGTTAGAGTGACATATGTAGTAGTATCTTCTAGCTGTCTTTTAGCTTCTGAAATATATGCTGTTTTGTCCATAACAACAACACTTCCTCCCTTATCGGCTTTTTTTATGACGATAGATTCATTACTTTTGAGGCTGTTTAGTGCCAATTTTTCATTTACTGTTAAATTATGACTTCTGACTTTGTTTGACTGGTGTAGACTAGTGAGATCATCAACTACACATTTATGGAACAACTCAAGTGCTTTCCCTCGGCTATGTATGGGATAAAAGGTTGTCTGTTTTTTAAATCTGGGAAAATTAATCAAATTTGGACTTTCACCATTATCAGTATCTTGTAAAAGACTTTCCAAAGTGATAATATCACATGTCTCTGAAAAATCCCTGTTCTCTCTAGTGCTACTTGTTACATTATATACTTCATCTATTTGTTCTGTCATGATTTCATTTGTGTCGGCACTTGTAGAAAAATGTTTGTCTAGGGTCAATTTTCTAATAAATTTGTTTAGATCAATAATGGTGTTAAACAAATTGAAATTATTATTGGGACAGAATCCCAATCCATAATTCAAAACACTATATTCTGCTTTTGTAAGCTCGTGTGTTGATAGATTAACCACACTACCTATTTTATTTTGTTGCCGTTCTTGTTCTCCCTGAGGGTATACCTGTGCTGTATCTGGGTGTGGGTGTGGCCTCTCCCTCCGCCTCTCGGTTGTTTTAGTGCCGACCGAAAAACCTGAGTATTATCTTTTGGGGTTGCCCCCATATTTACATTACTCTTAGTTTTAGCAGCATCAGTCAGAGCTGCATGTGTATGTGATTTATGCCCCATTTGGCTATTGGTCTTAGATTTGGCCCCCTTTGCTCCTATTCCTATGGGGTTTTCATTCACATTCATCATACTGACCTGTGCTAGAACCTCAGGAGTGGGCAACCCTAATGCTCCTTCACTGTCTGACCCTGAATTGTCTTCACCTGAAGTGGAAGCTACAAAGGAAGATTGTTCATCGTCTGTGGTGTCAGTGGTTACAAAAGTTACCTTCTTTTTATGTTTGTAGTTTCTGCGCTTACCCGAGGGACCACCTTTCACTTCTTCATTGTCTGACTCCGAAGTGTTTATAATATTTTTAGCTTTATTTTTATTAGGTCTATTTCTAGGCCTTCTATTTTTATGCCAAATATAAACTTTGTTCTCATGGTAATCCCTCTGGTCTCGCAGAAACTTACTATGTTTAGTGTTAATCAGTTCTTTTCTAGAAGTCTCCACTACTTCAACCAACATCTTATCAAACTCGCAATACTCGCTAGCTTCTTTAAATTTTTCAAGCTCTACTTGTAATACTGTGATTTCATTTCTGACTGCCTGCAGCTGTTCACTTTTCAACCTTACAAGTACCCCCATTAATCTTAATGAACAATCAGATAGAATACTGTTCCATTCACAAATCAAATCATCATTGTTTCCCACTTCAAAGTTAGGGAACTTTCTTACTCTCAAACCCCTAGGGATCATATTCAAGTCCAGATATTTGTTAATAAGCCATGTATCAAGTTTCAAGCGTATTTCTTTTAACCTTAGAATCTCCAGGGAATAAAACAAATCTCCCAACTTAATGTCTTGTGATTCTTTACGAAAAAAGTCCTCCAGTTCTAAGCCTTCATAGTCTGAACCATTGGGTGGTAAGAGGGAATAAAACTGTGTGTTACCTGATGCTTCCATATTATGAAAAGATGTGTAACTGGAATTTAGGCAAACAGTCCTCAGATCCTGAGTATCTATGGAACCCTGGGCATCAAGGAAACCAATAACAACAATAGAAAATTATCCCAGGCGAAACAAACACACTCTAGTGGATATCTGAACTTCGGTTTAAAATGTCACTTTAAGGCAATGTTCAGTGAAAAACAGGCATATAGGCTTAACATACACACCCCCCAAGGAAGCTTCAACAACCTCAATCCTCCAAGGCATCCACTGATGCGGAATAGGGTGAAAGTAAAAGACTCACCCTTCTGCCATAGGAAGTTTCTTATCGGTTTGATTGTCTATACAGAATATAATTTGGTGTGGGGTAAAGATTACAGGAGGGATTTTCAGCACCTTATTTAGCCAATATTCTAACTTGCACCAGATAGTTCTCACTTTTGGGCAAAACCAGAACATATGTTCTATGTCAGCTGCAGGGAGTGAACATTTAGGGCATTTGTCAAAGCCTAAGTTATGAACCCTACGACCCGTTGCCGGAGTGAAGTATGCCCTGTGAAGAATTTTAATATGTACTTCCCGCCAGGTAGCTGATAGAGTTATTTTTTTTACTTTACTTATAGATTGCTGGATTGTGTTTGAGTCAACCCTGTTCCATTCTGACAATGAGGTCCATGTTAAGGCAAGCCTTACTAGGTTCTGGTTGCCCCTACTAATGTTTAAGAGATGATAGCAGGCTGAAATAGACATCCGGTTCACCTTGATAGAAGTAAGCCAGTTTTCGAGTTTACCTAATTTCCAGCACCACCCTGTCTCTCTAGTTGTTTCCAAGAGGAAATGCCTGATCTGCAGGTATGCAAAAAAATCTTTATTAGGTAAATTATATTCTCCTTTTAACTTTTCAAATGTTTTAATAGTCTTCCTATCATCGTCTATCAAGAAGATCAACTTATTTAACCCATTCTTGTGCCATCTATTAAAGACCTCAGATTGGAGACCAGGTTGAAATTTTGGATTCCCGATCAGGGTGAGATAGTTTGAAATCTTGTTATTATAAGACAGAAGTTTTGATATTTTCCACCAGGCCTTAATGGGATTGGAAATCGATTTAAGTCGTTTAATTTCTGCAGGTAACTCTTTAGGAGAGGAGTGCAAAAGTGCTACGGGTAAATAAGGATCACAGATATTTATTTCAAGCTGATTATTTAAGATGTAGTCCTTAGATAGGATCCAGTCACTTGCTATTCGTGCCAAAGAGATAAGATTGTATAATCTAATGTCTGGAAGTGCCATGCCACCCAGGTCACCTGGAAGAGAGAGTTTATTAAGGGAGATTCGCGCTTTTTTCCCTTGCCATAGGAATTGACTAATTAAACTATTGATCAGCCTTACATCCCTCTCAAAAAGAATCACTGGGACATTCATAAGTATATATAGCAATTTGGGGAGGAGAATCATTTTAAATAATGCCACTCGACCCGAGATTGAGAGAGGCAGTGTCTGCCAGGTTCTCAATTTTTCTTTAATTTGCCTAATAATAGGGGGTATATTAAATTCATATAACTTTTCGGAGTTCACTGGAATATTTATTCCTAGATATTTAAATGAATCTGTTATGCTTTTAAAGGGGTTATCTGTACAAGAATCTTTATCCCTGCGGATCCAGTGAATTTCTGACTTAGATGGGTTTATTTTATATCCTGAGAAGGATCCAAAGTGATCTATTATGTGCATAAGTTTTGGAATATTAATTTTAGTATTCGATATATAGACAAGTACATCGTTTGCGTATAGACCAATTTTCATCTCATGATTTGAGACCTTTATTCCTTCTAGGTTTTGACGTACCATAATTGCTAAGGGCTCAATGGCCACATTGAACAGGAGGGGGGAGAGCGGGCACCCCTGGTGAGTTCCCCTTTCAAGAGTTATAGATGAAGATATACCACCATTAATAATCAACCGTGTAGCTGAATTTTTATAAAGGTTCTCCACGAATTCGGGGAATTTGCCCTTGATTCCAAATTTTATCATGGATGTATTGAGATGCCTGAAAGTAACAGAATCAAGCGCTTTTCTGCGTCAATAGAGAGAATAGCCATATCTGGTACTACGAGCGTCTCCCCTCTCCCCCCTCTCGTCCGAGCGGCCCTTTCAAGATATTCTAGTGTAAGTATTACCTCCCTTATTTTTGCCGAGGAATTTCGTCCATTCAAGAAACCAGCTTGGTCCGGATGGATCACCTGTGGTAGTATTTGCTGTAATCTAGCTGCTAAGATGGAGATGAGGATCTTATAGTCTGAATTAAGTAAGGCTATTGGCCTATAAGATTCTTTGAGCCTTGGGCCCTTCCCTTCCTTAAGAATCAAAGTCGTATAAGATGCAGAAAATGCAGGTGTAGGTAATTTGCCATTCATGTAAAAATCATTATATAAGTTTATTAAATACGGGGAGATTTCTGGAGATAATATTTTGTAGAATTCACTAGGTAAGCCATCCGGACCAGCTGCCTTATTTGTAGATAGCCCTGCAATTGCTTCAGATACTTCTTGCGCTGATATAAGGGAGTTAAGCCTACTGATATCATCATCCACCAGTAATGGGTTTTCAATCTTATTCCAGAATTCCACTGCCTTGTCGTGGTCGTAACCTTTACAAGAGTATAAATCTTGATAATATTTCACCAATATGGATGTAATTTTGTCTGGGTTTAAAATTTGCTCACCCTTCTCAAGAATTTCTTCTATATGAGATTGCTTTTTCTCATTGCTGATCATTCTGGCCAGCATCTTTCCAGATTTGTTCCCAAATCTGTATAGTTTAGCCTGGATTTTTAACTTTTGTGTTTGTCGAGTTAAGATAAATGTGTCCTGGGTTTCCTTAGCTTGCACATATTTCGACCAGTTTAAAGCGTTCTTATGTAGCATAAATTTATTATATGCGTTAGTTAGTGCTTTTTGTATCTCACTATCCCTTACCTTCAGTTTTTTAGTCAGGGTTATGTTATACGCTAAAATTTCGCCCCTAAGCACCGCTTTAGCGGCTTCCCAGAACAGTTCTGGATGATCGATGTATTCTAAGTTAAAATGGAGGTATTCCTCAAATTTAGATCTGAGATGGGTTTTAAACTTCATGTCCGTTGTTAGATAATAAGGAAAATAGAAACGCAAGGATTTAGATCTTGGATGTTCAAGTTTAATATCTAGATTAATAGGAGCATGATCTGATAGCAATATAGGGGCAATACCTGCATGTGCTCTTAGAGCGCCCAGACGCTCATCCACAAGAAATAGATCTATTCGAGACAGGGTTTTATGCGCCTTTGAGAGGCATGTGAATTCCTGTGTGTCAGGGTTCTGGCTTCTCCAGATATCATATAATGCTAGATTCTGCTTTATTTTCTTAATCATTTTAAATTCTAAGTTATCCTTTTTCTGTTTTTTCTGCTTCATGGCTTCTCTAAGTCTATCTAGCGGACAGTGCGGTGCCATGTTGAAGTCGCCACCTATGATTAGAAGTCCCTGGTTATAGAGAAGAAGCTTAGATTGAATTCTATTCCAGAATTCGGGATCAAAAGTATTGGGGCCATAAATATTACAGATTGTATAGATTTCCTGGGCGATTTTTACCTTCAACAGGACATATCTACCCTCCGGGTCGGGTTCGCAGTGAATCACCTCAAGATGAGCTCTTTTCCCTATTAAAATTGCCACTCCCCTTTTTTTTCCTATGCTTGGCGAAAAGTATACCTCTCTAACCCATGAGGATTTGAGTTTGTTAGATTCTTCTGAATTGAGATGAGTTTCTTGAATTAATCCTATGTCAGTCTGGGATTTCCTTAGATGTGTCAGTATGGTTTTTCGTTTGATTGGAGTGGAGATCCCTCCAACATTCCATGAAACTATCCTAAATTTTTCTATTTCTCTGTATCATTAGTGGTGCCTGTGGCTTAGGGAGGTAATGAGAGAGATGAAGAGAGGGGGGGTAGTAAAAGAAAAAAAAAAAAAAAAGGAGAAAAAAAAAAAAAAGGGGGGGGAGTAATACCTAACACGATCTCTATTTGCCCCATGAATCCCTGGGTGGGGGCAATCCCAAATTATTAGGCCCATGCTGGCTAAGTGGGGACCACATTATCTGTTGCTGATAAGTTTAAAGAGGAGAAGAATTTCTCGGCTGCGTGTGCCTCCAGAAAGAAATGTACTGTTCCATTAACAGTTGCTTTTAATTTAGCTGGATATAATATAGTTGCATTTATTCCAGCGTTTATGAGTTTAGTGCATGTAGGTGCCAGATCTCTTCTCCTGGAGGCTGTCTCAGCCGAGAAATCCTGGAATATGAGGATCTTAGCTCCATTAATGATAAGGGGTTGTGTTTTACGATAAAATTGAAGAATAGAGACTTTATCTTGGTAGTTCAATAGTCTTATGATGACAGGTCTAGGCCTACTGAGATTTTGAGCTGACTGTACTGGACCCAGTCTATGGGCCCGCTCTACCAGAATGTTATTATACAGGGGTGGGAGTTTGAGAGCTGTCTTTAGTGTATCAGAAACAAAAAAAGCTAAGTCCTCATATTGTTTCTCCTCTGGGAGGCCTATTATTCTAATGTTGTTTCTTCTACTGCGGTTTTCTAGATCTTCTAATCTCGTGAGAATTTTTTGGTTACTGCTGTTGATACTATCCATCTTAGTGCCTTGTGTTGCTACTGTATCTTCCAAATCCGATACTCTCTGTTCAACCTCCTGCATTCTTGAGGAGAATTGTCTAATTTCCTGTGATAGGGAGGAAATATCCTGCTTAATCTCCATCCTTAGAGCATTGAATTTAGGAGAGAGGGCGTCAGAAATATTGGCAACTAAGTTTTGGACATTTAATAATTCAGATGTAGCTGTACTTGTTGAGGTTAATTGAGTGTCAGCCACTGGGTCCTGTGCGCTCCTAGGTTTCTTATCTCTCTGTCTACCTGCCATTCCTGGTGAAGGTGTTTTGTAAGGAATGCTAAGGAATTTATCCATATACTACTTTGTGAAAATCGGAGAAAAACAAAAAAAAAATTTCCCCAGAGGAAAAGAAAGAGATGGGAATGTGAGAGAGGAAAAACAAAGTGGGAGATTGGTAGATGGCCCGTGTAAAGTGATTGAGCCGTGAGGGTGCTTATAATTGCACCAATTCAAGTGATGACTTTCAATTGGATTTGTCCAATTGTGGTACAAGTTTTTATGAGAAAAGGGAAAGAGTGCAGTGTTTTGTGAAATGAGACAAGGCCCCTGAAAAGAAAAAAAAAAAAAAAAAAAAGAAAAAAAAATCAAGGGAGTGGGTGCTAGGAGTAGACCGATTGAAAGTTGAGAACTGTGAGTGTGATAATCTTATTTATGGTGTGTGAGTAAAGTGATTTGTGAATCTGAGTGGGGGAGGGGAGAGAAGAAAAAAACAGACAAAAAGAAAGAAGAAAAAGAGAAAAAAAAAAAAAAAGGAAGAAAAAAAAAAAAAAAAAAGGTCTCACAATTATTACCTAGTGCTAAACTTGTATTTGTTTCCTTATAAATCAGTAGTCTTCAATATAATGTGGTCAAAGACTTTCAGTCTTTTAAGTAAAAATAGGGAATGGATGTATGAAACTATCTGTTTTTGAGCTAGTCTCAGCTATGATATGCAGAACTTTTTTCTAAGTCCATGCAGGATCTCGGTTAGATACCCTTTTTTAACCCCTGTGATGTATCAAGCGCTGTATTAGTTTCTGCAGTTATTTTGCAGGGTAAGGGGTTACTACCTATGCCCCTATTACTAAGCACATAATGAGATCAAGGATACAACCATCTGTGTTATTACACTATGTTTTAAGCAAGAGAGGTAGGAAGGGAAGGGAAGCAGAGAGGTGGGGGAAGAAAGAAAGAAAAGCAAACCCAGTAACATATGAGGACAAAAGTTTGGTTACAGCATTAAACAGCCTGTTAAATTAAGGTTTGTAGTATTCTCAATCCAACATGCATCAATTAGACTTAGCTAGAAAGCTGTATTTGCTATCTTGTTTCAGTATTACACTGTGTTAGGAATGTCCTCTTGTAACATATAACAACATGGATCTAGTCAAATCGTTACAGTCTTTTGGACTAGAATTTGTGGTATTCTCAGTCTGAGATATTTCAAATGTGCCCCCGCAAAGATTTATGTCCATTTAATTTAAATAGAGATTTCTTATAGTGCCCCTTCAAATTATGCAATCATCAGTTCTATGTGTCAGGTTCAACTATCCTGCCTCAGCATTGTTCCACACTAACAGTGCCCTCTTCTGAATTCTGCGGTTTTTACCGCTACCGTTCAGTGTGTATCACGCTACTTTTTAGAAGAGACTCACTCACCCCCTCCTGCGCTGTTGGTCCACCTACCACCCGCGGCATCCGATTCCGAACCTGCCGCAGGACAAGTCGAGATCAGCAGGACCAGAGTTCCTCCGCCCCAAACAGGGAACACAGCCAACTCCCCCCACGCAGCACCGGTGGGGGGGGAGAGGACGGCTCCGCACCAAGCGGGCAGCGAGGCGAAGGGGCGCCCACACGCCAGATCCAACAGCGCGTCCAAGTCCAACTCCCTCCCGCGCAGCACCGGTGGGGGAGGGAGAGGGACGAGCCCAAGGCGGCGAGACCCGCCGAGACCAGGAGGGCAACAGGTAAGTTGAAAAAGTTGCGGATTGTTGTTTAAAGATGATTCATTCAAGGGTGGTAGCCGCACGGAGGGGGGGAGAGCTGGACCTCAGAGGGGTAGCGGGATCGCAAAGTGGGATCCGGAACAACGAGCTGAGGCACCGGCAGTCTCAAATTGCTTCCAAAGCCAGATGGGCGGTGTGCACAAACTGTAGCCAGGAGTACCAGTTAGCCAGCAAAGGGGCTCAGCACAGTGGGATGGCGTGCCACTGTGAGGTTCTGGAGTAGATCTGCGGTGTCTGTCAGGGGAGTAGCCCCAAAGCCTGGGGCTGGTGCGGGAGCCTTCCACCAATTTCCCAGTGACTGGAGAGACAAGCTAAGCAGCACCTGTGCAGCACCTGCATGTAGCTCCTCCTCCACCGGAACCTCTAGACCTTGAGCATACCACAACTAAGATTTTAATCCACTCTCTCATTCTTTCCCAACTCGATTACTGCAACTCTGTCCTCTCTGGTCTCCCCACCTGCCGCCTAGCTCCTTTACAATCCATAATGAATGCCTCTGCCAGACTCATCTTCCTTACACGTCGCTCTTCATCTGCTGCACCTCTCTGCCAATCCCTTCATTGGCTTCCTCTTGCCTCTAGGATCAAACACAAAATTCTCATTCTGACATACAAAGCCCTCAACTGCACTGCTCCCCCCTATATCTCAGACCTTGTCTCCAGATACTCTCCCTCCCGTCCCCTTCACTCTACTCACGACCTCCTACTCTCCTCCTCTCTTGTCACCTCATCACACTCCCGTTTACAGGACTTCTCCAGACTGGCTCCCATCTTGTGGAACTCTCTGCATCGCTCCACAAGACTCTCTTCTAGTTTTAACAGCTTCAAGTGCTCCCTAAAGACTACTGTTCAGGGATGCATACAACCTACGCTAACCTTTCTTTATACCAGTTCCTCTCCTTCATTGCTATCCCCTGAACCCCCTTAGCATGTAAGCCTAAGAGTCCAGCTGTTTGTAGATCACCTTCTTAAGAGCTGACTACAACAGTGCAACTCTTGGCAAAGCCCTCTACCCATTTGATCCCTATAATTGTTTTGTTGTACTCCGCCTTTGTTTATAGCGCTGCGGAATCTGTTGGTGCTCTACAAATAACCAATAATAATAATAATACCATCAGTGTTTAGGTACATGATGATCTTATGTGTGTTAGATATGTATTGCCCTAAGATGACTGGGTTAGTGTCCACTGGCATATGTTAGCATGGTTTATACAGTATGTCCCATAATGTATAAATATGGTTTCAGTGTAACTAATATGGTAAAATCACTTTCTCTCCCTGATACTGACTCTTAGGGGCCGATTTACTAAGCAGTCAATGCTGCTTATTTAGCGCGAGCTTTCAGGCTCGCCGGAATCTGGAGTTAAGAAGCAGCGGTCTTAAGATGGCAGACAGCAATCATCCTGATCAGATATGATCGGGATGATTGACACCTCCTGCTAGCGGCCGATTAGTCGCGAGAATATTGCACAAGAATTTCACTACAAATCTTGTGCAATGTTAAATACTGATAGCAATGTTAAATACTGATAGCGTATGCTGTCAGTACTTATTGATGTCGGGCGGACATGATCTGCTACAGTGAATCATGTCCGTTCGACATTTATTAACTCGGCCCCTAAAGCTCTCTGCGCATATTAGTGCTTTGTATGACTCATATCTGATTTTTTAGGAAAACATAGATATAGATTTGATGCAAAATGTGAAACCTTGATATATTTTATTTAAAATCTTATTTTAAATTATTTTTATCTTATTTAAAAAAAAAGTGACTTGCATACTTTACTAAGTGCCCTAAACAAAGAACACAAAAATTACCACTGGATATGGTGAGTTTATGGGTATTTCTGCAAACAAAGTATTTTCAGAAAGTGAACAATCAGATGAAAAAAAGTATATTATATGTATGAGTAACTAACAGAAACAGATGATGTATAAGCTGAAAGAGCACTAAAGAGATGAGACATAGCTTGTACTAAAAGGGATACACATACATGTTTCTATCTATGGCTTGTTCCTGCTTACTTCTATGTGCCACCTACTTGATTTTATATCCCCCTCTTTGACATCTTCCCTATTGTGCTTATAATAATGAAAATGTTCTGTGTAAAATGAAGTATGTTTCTTTACTTACTTTCTACTAAAGCAATAAATGCAGGTAGATACTCCACTGTAAACAGAGGTGTGGGTAACTCTCTTATGAACATCTTTAGCAGGCCCGCTGCATCATTATTACGAACTTTTTCCCAGTCAAATGTGTTGTCCTGAAATTTTGTATCAAGTTCCTCACGCAGGCTCTAGACAGGAAAGCAAAAGATTGGGTTTACAAATCAATGCAAAAATGCAACATTAAACTTAATAATGAATCCCCCTAATAGTTTAATTAAAATAAAACAATACTAAAATATATATTGATTATTTACATTGCCTGGTGTAAAATATCTCTAAATATTATTTCATATCTTCTTCCTTTACTGTCTCCATCATACATAAATGTGGTGAATTTTACCTGAGCCTTCCATATTCTACAAAGTGATTGGTTAGCTCAGAGCATAAGCTTATTGGCCAAAGTAAAGGGGATGTATTATACCTGGGTTTTTAAGAGGTGTATGCCCGAACTACTCTTGATATGTAAAACCATGTAACCTGTGCTAAGGAAACATCAATGTTAAATGATTTTAGAAAATGTATTACGAAATGCAGTGCATAGGGGACATGGAAGTCAATTACACTTTTACGTTTCAGCTAGAGCATTCAATTTTACTTCTAACATTAATTTCACTTTGTTCTTTGGAATCTTTTGTTGAAAATCATACTTAGGTAGGTTAAGGAGCAGAAATGCACTATTGGGAGGAGCTAGGCAGCTAGCTGGTGATTGATGCAACACACATATGCTTCCTGTCACTGGCTCACTAGATGTGTTCAGCTAGGTCCCAGTAGATTAAATATCATGAGAGACCTCCAGTGGGGGCCGTGGTGTTTTTTTTTTTTTTATCTCATTTGTTGTGCTTACTGCTTCTAATCTTACTGGGTGCAATTCCTCTGGCACCATAGTAGCAGCATATTCCTGTAAAGAGCAATGCTGCCCTCTCTCCATTTAGTCTGCTTGGCCCCCTTTGGGGACTTTTCCTGATCTGGGCATGCCGATCTGTGTGTGAGTGTATGTGTGAGTGTGCCTGCACATGTGTGTGTACATGTGCGTGTGTCTGCGCGTGTGTGTACATGTGCGTGTGTCTGCGCGTGTGTGTAAGTGTGCATGCGTGTGTGTGTAAGTGCATGTGTGTGTGCGCATGTGCGCGTGTGTGTATGCACGCGTGTGAGTGTGCATGCGTGTGTGTGTGCATGCGCACGTGTTTCTATGCCTGCGTGTGTGATTGTGTATGTGTGTGAGTGTGCGAGTGCGTGCACGTGTGTGCATGAACATATTTGCCTATGCAAAACAAATGACTGGGATCTAAAGTATAGCACTGCAAAGTGCAAAATTATGCATTAAGGAAAGAAAAATCCAAATGCTCAGTACAGACTCAATGATACTTTACTGACTGTTACAAATGAGAAACGGGACTTGGGAATTATTATTTAAGATGATTTAAAATTTAGTAAGCAATGTATTATTGCAGGGAGTAAGGCCTGTAGAACGCTCAGTTGTATTGGTAGAGGTATTTGCAGCAGAAATAGTAAGGTTCTTATGCCACTTTACAGTTCACAAGTCAGGCCTAGTATTATGTGCAGTTCTGGAGGATATGGCCCATATTTATCAAGCTATGTATGGATCTTGAAGGGCCGTGTTTTTGGCTCCATAACCCTGTCCCCCTCCTCTGAGCAGGCGGACAAGAATCGCCGGAAATCAACCCGATCGAATACGATCGGGTTGATTGACACCTCCCTGCTGGCGGCCGATTGGCCGCAAGTCAGCAGGGGGCGGCGTTGCACCAGCAGCTCTTGTGAGCTGCTGGTGCAATGTTAAATGCGGAGAGCGTATTGCTCTCCGCATTTAGCAAGGTCTTGCGGACCTGATCCACACTGTCGGATCAGGTCCGCAAGACCTTTGATAAATAGGGGCCTATGTCTCCTGAAGGATATGAACAAACTGGAATCTGTGCAAAGGAGGGCTACTAAAACGGTACATGGTCTAAAGAATAAAACTTATCAGGAGAGGCTCAATGACCTAAATATGTATAGCTTAGAGGTGAGAATGGAAAGAGGTTAAATTATAATAACTTTTAAGTATATTAAGGGGCTCAGTGAAGCTGAGAATATTTTTTATAAAAAGGAAAATTCAAGAACAAGGGGTCAGGATCTCAAGCTGAAGGGTAGTATATTCAGGAGTAATTTGAGGAAGCACTCACAGAAACAGAAAGGGTGATTGATTCATGGGGGCATATTTATGATTGTGCGAGCGGACATGATCCAATATAGCAGATCATGTCCGCTGCACATCGATAAATGCCAATAGCATACGCTCTCTGCATTTATTGTTGCACCAGCAGTACTTGTGAACTGCTGGTGCAATACCGCCCCCCTGCAGATTTGCGGCCAATTGTCTGCTAGCAGGGGGTGTCAATCAACCCAATCATATTCGATCGGGTTGATTTCTTTTGATTTCTGTCCGCCGCATCAGAACAGGTGGACAGGTTATAGAGCAGCGGTCTTTAGCTTCCGTACGGAGCTTGATAAATATGCCCCATGGAATAAACTCCCACAAGAGGTGGTAATGACAAACCCTCTGGGGGGACTTTAAGAATGCCTGGGATAAGCAAAAGGCTATTTCACCAACTAGATAAGTTTATACTTTTAGGAAATATTGGGCAGACTAGCTAGGCCTATGGCTCTTAGCTGACGTCGAAATCTATTTTTCTAGGTTTCTATGTAAAACAGTAGGTATCATCATATGTCCATAAACTATTTGTGAGTTTGTTTTGCAGTACCATTTTCATAAATTTGTGAGTGATTATGTCTAATTATTTTCACATAAAATATATATAACTTCCCCATATGTGTATGGCCTGTGAAATGTAGCAGTTTACTGTTTCATATTTTCCAAGAAATAATAAGAGCATTTGTAAACAAATTTACAGTCAGCGGTTTTGTTTATGTAGGGTAATCAAGTTCATTACATTTTATAATTTAGTTCTTGTCTTTTGCAAAATGGAATAATTAATGTTTTAAAAATGCCTGTAAGCAAATAAGTGTATTTTCACTAATTAAAGGCATTTCTTTTATTATGTGTTTTTTTTCTTGACACTAAATATGAAAAAAACAAGTTACAGATAATTATCTATGAAAACAGGCAGTGAGATTAATATACCTAATTATCCAGGAAAAACATTTGATGAACACATAATGAATATAAATATCTTACTCTGGAATTGTGTCTCATTTTCAAAGCCAGCAAAAGGTTTACATTTCTTATTCTGTACCTAGAGAAGGCCCCTTTAATTATGACCATATGTTGCAAAACATTATTCAACCATCCTGGAATGCTTAGAGACTTCCTATAATAATGTATATAAAGATTTTTAAAACTATATACATATAGGGCTAGATTACGAGTGGAGCACTACGTGTAGAGCACAATCGATAAGGGGTATTTTGCAGCTCTTTGAATGCGTCAGAAATAGCGCGTGATTTATGAGTTGAATGTAAACGTGTTCGCTTGAGTGCAATCAAATTTAACACGTGTCGGGTTAGCGTGACTTCAGAGCTCTGGTTAACTGTTATGCAAGACAAAAAAGTTGCACAAAAACATCAAAAATACATTTAAAAGTACAGTTACACTCATAATAACACTGTCTGATAAAAATAATTTTAGAAGATTGCATTAAAAAGCTATAAGGACTCAAAGATATGAGGTCTCAGGTGTTAGAAAAAAAGGCCTGCATAGGGCTTTAACATAGAGATAAATACATACACATGTCTAAATATGAATATGTATGTGTATATATATATATATCAAAACATGTACTACAAGAAGAAGAACAGTACACCAAAATAAGTGCACCTTATAAAAGATAGGGAATAAAGCACTCTTTTAAAGTCAATATAAACAGTATTTATTGCTCTCCAATTAATAGAGCTATATAACATATCCAATGTATTGAAGAGCTAACGGCTGTCAAATACAAAATACACTGTATCAATATCAAGTCATGTGACTAAAACAATGTACCACTGCATGAAAGTTAGCAACACACAGAGAAAATGAGCATAGCTAGCATAAAAACGCTTGGTGCATAAAAACAGCATAAAGTTAAAGCACAAGGGCTAATTCTGAGCAGGAAAGTAATGAGGATCTAAGTGTGGCAATACGGTGTTAAATGTAGCCATTTATGCACATAATTATAATTAATACGGCATACCACTCAATCAGCAACAAATGTTCAGAACAAGATACAATACAATACGATGTATGGATACAATACAATACGATGTATGAATACAAGCTGGTAAACCAGGTTGTACATCGTATTGTATTGTATCTTGTTCTGAACATTTGTTGCTGATTGAGTGGTATGCCGTATTAATTATAATTATGTGCATAAATGGCTACATTTAACACAGTATTGCCACACTTAGATCCTCATTACTTTCCTGCCCAGAATTAGCCTTTGTGCTTAACAAGGGTTCTGTTTGCATCCGGGGGGGAAGTGTGAGCGAGTTAGGGTGGTTATTTGTTTTTATGCTGTTTTTATGCACCAAGCATTTTTATGCTAGCTATGCTCATTTTCTCTGTGTGTTGTTAACTTTCATGCAGTGGTACATTGTTTTAGTCATGTGACTTGATATTGATACAGTGTATTTTGTATTTGACAGCCGTTAGCTCTTCAATACATTGGATATGTTATATAGCTCTATTAATTGGAGAGCAATAAATACTGTTTATATTGACTTTAAAATAGTGCTTTATTCCCTATCTTTTATAAGGTGCACTTATTTTGGTGTACTGTTCTTTTTCTTGTAGTACATGTTTTGATAGTATTTATAGGGTCTGCACCATTATTAATATTTCATATACAGCATATATTGAATTGGCTGTTTGCAGTATTTTTTTGATTTATATTAGCCATTTGTCCTTTACTATACAATCTTTGTATATATATATATATATATATATATATATATATATATATATATATATATATATATATATATATATATATATATATATATGTACATATGTACTTAAATATTTATGTGTTTTACTGTATATTTAATTAACATATTTCACATTCCAATTTTCTTCACTTAATAATATACTTTTTATTGTAAATACATATTTCTATATATATCTGTGTATACCTATACACGTGTAAAGGTCATGGATGAAGGCGTGAGCTGAAACGAGTCTGTCCGTTTACTTTTCTGCATGTAGTTTTCTGCATTTTTGTTATTAGTTTCCATGCTATAATAAACACTTTTTTTTGTTTTACCCATTCGCTAATTTTTTGTTAATTCATACCAATACCTGTATATCTATTTCTATAGATATATAGATATAGATATGTATTTTACATGAGCAGTATCAGATATATATAAATATGGAAATATATATTTAATAATAAAAAGTACATTATTTTCTATGTAAAAACATAGGAATGTAAAACATGCATTTTATGCATTAAGTTTCACGATTTAGATTTTAACACGGTCGGGTCAGTGCAGTATACTTAAGGTGCATTATTGAACTTTTACATATAAAATATTTTAAAAAGTAATACAAATTATTAAACATACTGTAAAATATTCTAAATAATCCATAGAATACATCTATATATTTTACAGTATGTTTAATAATTTTAAATATTTTTATAATTTTAAGAGCTGCTGATTAGTGGCTGCACATACATGCCTCATATTATTGGCTCATATCCTTTATTGAAAGGAATACCTAGGTAGACTTAAGAGCTGCTAATTGGTGGCTGCATACATACATGCCTCATATTATTGGCACATCCAGTGCATTCAGCTAGCTCCGAGTAGTGCATTGTGCCTTCAAAAAAGGATGCCAAGAGAATGAAGCAAAATTGATAATAGAAGTAAATTGTAAATGTATTTATAAATGTATGCTCTATCTGAAGCACAAAAGAAAATGTTGGGGTTTGTTGTCCCTTCAAGTTTTCTATCTGGTCTGTTACATTATATGGTGTCTGTAATTTCTATTTTGTTGCTGTTTAACAAGCTACATTAACTCAGCTGTTGTGAAGGAAATCATTGCTGATCATTGCATACACAGTTGATGCTTCTAGTGGATATAGTGCATAATGTTAAACTCAGACATCCTTTTAAGATTCTAATGTAGTTTATTTAACTAATCCGGTCTACCTTAGTCAATATACAGAATAATAGAATGATTCTACAGTCTCATGTTCACAGTGGATTCTCTATTAACTTCATATGTACTATGTCACCCTCTGATGGATATATAGATCAGCTCACTTTGAATTAGACTGATCTTTTTCTGGGGAAGTAAGGAAAATGTAAACAGATTCTTTAGTGAGACCCATCTAGATATTCTAAGTAGGGCTCTAAGGATGATTAAAAAAAAAACTTCTAAGAAAATCTCTTATTCTGCCTTTCATATTAGAACAACCAAAATATTGTTGTGTGTGTTTAGATCTTAGAACAAAACTGTTAAAAAATGTTCTGCCAACAAAATAAATTAGAAGATTAAAATATATATTTTGCCTCAATGGAAATTCCAAAATAGAAATATTCCCCTTTTTATTGTCTAATATCAAACTGATTAATGTGTAATTGGTTAAGCAAAAAAAGTTCCCTGTAGTCTCAGCCCCAAAAAAGAGAGCAAATATCCTATAGGAGAGTATACCTTTCTACGCTACAGTACCTGTTTATCAGTTAAAACAGCACTAACAAAATTGTTGTCCAAATCACTTAATGTATAACTAGATAGGAAACCTGGTTCAGCTATATTATAGACTTTAAGAAACTATTGGCTAGATTAAGAGTTTTGCGTTAGAGGCTATGCGGTGCTAACATGCAGTTTTCTCTCACTGTTCACTTACCTGCAGCGCCGGTATTACGGGTTTTTACAAACCCGGCGTTAAAAGACAAAAAGTGAGTGTAGAGCAAAATTTTGCTCCATATCTCACTTCAATACCAGTGCTGCTTAAGTCAGCGGTGAGCTGGTCGTAGGTGCTTGTGCACGATTTCCCCATAGGAATCAACGGGGAGAGCAGGCTGAAAAAAAGTCTAAGACCTGCAATAAAGCAGCATAAAACTCAGTAACGCAGTCCCATTGATTACTATGGGGATATAAAATGTATGTTTACACCTAACACCCTAACATGAACCCCGAGTCTAAACACCCCTAATCTTACACTTATTAACCACTAATCTGCCGCCCCTGACATCGCCGACACCTGCATTATATTTATTAACCCCTAATCTGCCGCTCCGGAGACCGCCACCACCTACATTATATTTATTAACCCCTAATCTGCCGCCCCCAATGTCGCTGCAATGTACCTACACTTATTAACCCCTAATCTGTCGCCCCCAACGTCGCCACCACTATAATAAACATATTAACCCCTAAACCACTGCAGTCCCGCCTCGCAAACATTAGTTAAATATTAATAACCCCTAATCTGCCGCCACTAACATCGCCGCCACCTACCTACATTTATTAACCCCTAATCTGCCACCCCCAACGTCGCCGCCACTATACTAAATGTATTAACTGCTAAACCTAAGTCTAACCCTAACACCCCCTAACTTAAATATAATTACAATAAATCTAAATAAAAATTAATATTATTACCTATTCCTATTCCTATTTATAAATAAATACTTACCTATAAAATAAACCCTAAACTAGCTACAGAATAACTAATAGTTACATTGTAGCTAGCTTAGGGTTTATTTTTATTTTACAGGTAAATTTGTATTTATTTTAACTAGGTAGAATAGTTACTAAATAGTTATTAACTATTTAATAACTACCTAGCTAAAATAAATACAAAAGTACCTGTAAAATAAAACCTAACCTAATTTACAATAACACCTAACACTACACTATAATTAAATAAATTAACTACATTAACAACAATTAAATAAATTAAATTAGCTAAAGTACAAAAAAAACCACTAAATTACAGAAAATAATAAACAAATTACAAGATATTTAAACTAATTACGCCTAATCTAATAGCCCTATCAAAATAAAAAAGCCCCCCCAAAATAAAAAAAAACCTTGCTTAAAGTAAACTACCAATAGCCCTTAAAAGGGTCTGTTGCGGGGCATTGCCCCAAAGTAATCAGCTCTTTTACCTGTAAAAAAAAATACAAACAAACCCCCCAACAGTAAAACCCACCACCCACACAACCAAACCCCAAATAAAATACTATCTAAAAAAACCTAAGCTCCCCATTGCCCTGAAAAGGGCATTTGGATGGGCATTGCCCTTAAAAGGGCAGTTAGCTCTTTTGCGGCCCAAACCCTAATCTAAAAATTAAAACCCACCCAATACACCCTTAAAAAACCTAACACTAACCCCCTGAAGATCGACTTACTGTTCTGAAGACCGGACATCCATCCTCTAGGAAGCGGCAGAAGTCTTCATCCAACCAGGCCGAAGTCCTCAGCGACACCGGGAGAAGTTTTCATCCAAGCCGGGTGAAGTGGTCCTCCAGATGGGCAGAAGTCTTCATCCAGACGGCATCTTCTATCTTCATCCATCCAACGCGGAGCGGGTCCATCTTCAAGGCATCCGGCGTGGAGCATCCTCTTCAAACAACGGCTTCTTACTGAATGACGGTTCCTTTAAGTGACGTCCCTTCAAGTCCAAATGGCTGATAGAATTCTATCAGCCAATCGGAATTTAGGTAGAAAAAATCCTATTGGCTGATGTAATCAGCCAATAGGATTAAAGTTCAATCCTATTGGCTGATCCAATCAGCCAATAGGATTGAGCTCGCATTCTATTGGCTGTTCAAATCAAAATTACAGATGCCTAATTTACAAGTGGTTTGACTTGGCTCCTTTTAATTCCTAGTATAGCTGGCATCCCTAGTATAGCTGGCATCCATTTTTTGGATACACTGTGATACATAATTTATTTAAAATACAGACCATGACGTTAAAATACAATATAGATTTGTTGAGAAAGCCAAAACAAATAAAGTAGAGAACATGCCTGCTAAACTGTAAATAACAACTGAACCTCATGTAAAATGTAATCTGGGAAAAAAATAAATGAAACATGAAGTTTTCCTTAAAGTAATATGAAACCTAAAAAATAGCATTCAGACAGATCAATTGAAAAAAGTTTCCAATTTACTTCCATTATCAAATTTGCTTTGATCCCATGGTATTCTATGTTGAAGAACAATAGTGCTTCCATCTAGAGCTCTTGCAAATGGATAACATTCTTGAGAAACTGCTGCCATATAGTGCTCCAGACATGTGAACGCCCCTAAGCTGATGTTCCTGATTTTCAACAAAAGATACCAAGAGCACAAAGAAAATGTGATAATATAAGTAAATTTGAAAGTTGTTTAAAATATTATGATCTACCTGAATCATGAAAGAATATTTTTGGTTTCATGTCCCTTTGGGTTTATGTATTGAGAATGCTAGGCAGGTCCACAGTACCTATTTATTTAAATTATACCATCCCTTTTAAAAAAATAGAATCACACACAAAATAAGCAAAACATTTTGGCCTCTATTTATCAAGATCTGTCGGACCTGATCCGATAGTGCGGATCAGGTCCGACAGACCTCGCTGAATATTGTTCGCCGTATTCAGCATTGCACCAGCAGCTCACAAGAGCTGCTGGTGCAACGCCACCCCCTGCAGACTCGCGGCCAATGGGCCGCCAGCAGGGGGTGTCAATCAACCCAATCGTACTCGATCGGGTTGATTTCTGGCGATGTCTTTCCGCCTGCTCAGAGCAGATGGACAGGTTATGGAGCAGCGGTCGTTGTGACCACTGCGTCATAACTGCTGTTTCTGGCTTTACGGTTGTTATAATCCTTAGATATTAAAACAAAACTGATATCCATGATATAGTATAAATCTCAGACCAAATTGTAGATGTTCTCTTTCAACCTGTCATTTTATGGAAACCCAAAGATTTAGACTGATTGAGAAAGATTATTTCCCCAGGATACAAGCAATGCAATTTATTTACAAACATGTTTCAAAATTTCTCTCAGATGATTTATGAAGCCCAATTACTGTCATTTTTCATTCTCTTTTTAAAGAACATTTTCATCACTAAATCAGTCTCTCGGAATCCCTACCAAAAACCACAATACTAGATGTCAATTCTGTATAAAGAGAGAATTAGCTGTGGATGTTATGAATACAAGTGGGAGGCTTTAGAAAATAAGTTTAAAAAAATATAAATATTATTTCTACACTTTTTTTCTTCATTCTTTTTAACAAATTAATTTGCACCACCTTGTGTGTTTATTGTTTAAGGGTGTTGTTATGTTTTTAGGCAATATTAGTTGTGTAGAAATATGTGTTGTGCTGACATGCGGGGCTGGTGAAAAGAGACCACCAAAGTGTACTTATTTATGCTTAAAGGGGCAGTACAAACCTTGCAATTATAAGATATTTCTGTTGTCTTGCTATAGAACACTGGGTTCCAACCCTGTCCTTAGGCCTCCCTAACAGGCCTGATTTTGTGGATATCTGAATTGGAGTAATTTTACCTAGTCTCATCCAAGGTAATCCTGGAAATCTGGCCTGTTGGGGATGCCTGAGGAAAGGTTTGAAAACCATTGTTCTATAGCAAGACAACAGAAATGTGTTATAATTGCAAGTTTTTTTCTGTCCCTTTAAGCATATAGAATAATAGCAGTCAAGTCTAAACATTTTTAAAATAAATTAACACTTTGAATGCTTTATTTGTTTTTTAATAGCCAAACTACACCCAACATTTACCTTATTTGTAGGAGCACATCCAGGCTTTAGTCTAGAGACAACTAGGCTTATTTAAAATCATAGTGCTAGTGTGAAGTGCACCTTTTGCATTTGTATCTGTTAAAGTCAACTAGGAAAATATGAAGCAGGGTTAGCCAGCAAAAGTTCTTTTTTTCAATGAGGTGATGTTTCCACCTCTTAGCCAATAGCCGTCCCAGTCATATGGCACCGTGCGGTATGGCTAGCACAGCTATTATTATTATTATTATACTTTATTTATTAAGCGCCAACATATCCCGCAGCGCTGTCCATGGATACAATTCATTTATTAGCTGATATGTGTAAATGTCACCTCATTGCAAAAAAATGACTTTACTGTGGGAGCCCGGAGGTCGCTCAGTTAAGCAGAAGCTTGCAGCCAAATAAAGGTACTTTCTGTATCCATTTCTTATACTTCACAACAGAAAGTCACCTTTATTTACAGCACTGTTAAATACTAGCATTTTTTTGAAATGCTAGGACTTACCATCATTTACATGCACAGACAATATGGCTTGTCACTGTCATAAAGCTACTATAAAGTACATTGCTTTGCAGTTGTTATTTGATAAAGCCAATTAGGGACATATATGTAGCAGAGATAGCCTTTACGGGTCATCGGGGAGCAGTTCAAGTTCTGAGAATTCGAAATTTCACAATTTAAATTACATAACAAGGTGGCAACATAAATAATAAAAATATATTGCAAAGTTGTTTCATTATGCATAACTAAACATTTTAAATAAAAAATGTCTGTCTTTTTTATTTGATCAGCCTTTACCTCTTAAAATATATTTTAACCTCTTTCAAACACATTCTCTGTTTGCATAGAATATTGTGGTTTATTAAAAAGTTACAAATCAAATCTCTCTTTTAAATTATGATAAATAATTGTCAGAATGTTAAAGGGACAAGAAACACCAAAAATGTATTTCATGATTTGCCTAGAACATACATTTTTAAACAACTTTACAATTTACTTCTAATATCAAATCAGAAAGTGGAAAGCTTAAATGTAACAACACTGAAAGGACCCAGTCTGAAATGTAAAGTGATATCAAATAAAAAGCACAAAGTGTAATTGTAACAAAACTCTCATGTCATACAGTACTATACTGCACTGTACTTGTCTCTCCTTCACATACAGAAATAAGAGAGATCTTGCAGTGTTGGAAAGTTCCGCCTTTTTTCAGTTGAATATTCAGTGACTTCAGCCCTTGTGAAGTCTGAACAACAATTTCTCTCCAAGCTGGAGAATCCTTTGAATATCAGGGCCTATGTATGATTAATGGATGTACCACTTCTATCATAAAGGCAAAAGTAGATTCCAAGCAGTGGAAGCAACATAGCTCTCCTCTACTATGGATAGGGTGTTAAAGCAAGTACTGGCAATGTTATACCATCCATGTTTTAAGATGCAGAGGGAATTTTGATAATTGTCATCCTTGAGCATCACTACTATTATGTTACATTTACAGGATAGAGCTAAAAGTAAAACATGCATTTGGTTGACTACTACACCAACTTGATTGGATAATTACACACAGAGAAATGAAGTGGCAACTTTTCAAGACAATGCTCCTGTCCTTTGTTGCCATGACTACCTTTGCTGAAGCTAGATTTAAGTTGCTGCATCGCCTCCATATTTGCCAGAACTTGCCCTGAGTTACCCTTAACTCTTACCATGTTTGAAGGAATGAATCTCAAGATCGATAATGAAATGATGGTGGCTGTTCATGAGTGGTTGGACAGTTAAGAACAAACTTTTTTTCTTTGGAAGGCATAAAAATGCATCATTTGCAGAAGTGTGTTGAGATGACAAGGATTACATTAAAGTAAAAAAAAAATATTTCATGGAGTATTTTATCTCTATAAAAGTATCAGGACTTTTTGAACTATCATAATTTGTTCTCAAAATTTAAAAATCACATTCATGAAAAAGCATGTTTCAGATTATTTTAATGCATTTTCCCAATTCAGGTGAACAAAAATGATGTGCCAGATGTTATATTGTATAAATAATTCAGAAGACTTCACTAATTCAAACCTAGGTGTTCCAATGTATTGACTTAAAAACAAAACAAAAAAACAGAGATTTGAGTATAAAGTTTTCATATGGTAATTTATAATGGGTTGTAATTGAATTTAAAAGAGTAAATTACTATCATTATGATGACATATCAAATAATTATTTTGATCAGTGCAATGAAGCTTGTTATTTTTTATACAATATATAAACCTTTGTAATTAAAATAAATCATATAAATTAGTAACACACAGGCTATAAATACATATACAGTGTAACTGTTAGTGTAATCCCTACATTCTAAATACAACAGTCTTGAATAATCTCCAAGATGTAACTATCATTATTGCAAAACATATCTTAAGATATAATTAACAAATTATTGCAATAACTTTGCTTCACTGTCACAAATATTATTATTTGATGTATTGCACTATAAATAACCCAATTACTTTCCTGTTGTCAGGTTGTAAGAACTTCATGTGTGATTTAATGTAATACAAATGTGTTTCTTTTATGATTAGCTATGTTTAAGAAAGCCACTGCACAAACACAGTGTATTTGAGAGAGAGACTAAAATAAGGGGTTTAGTTTAATAGCTACCAGTAAATAGTGGTTATGCTGGTACTATTATGGGCTAGATTACATGTCGAGCTCTAACTGTTGCGCACAATCGATAAGTGGTATATCGTAGCTCTTTGCGTGCATATTTTGAGTTGAAAGTAAACGTGTTCAGTTGAGGGCAATCAAATTTAACGCAAGTCGGGTTAGCGCAACTTCAGACCTCTGTTTAACTGTTATGCGAGACATAAAAGTTTCACTAAAAACATCATATTACCTTTAAAAGTACAGTTAAAGGGACAGTCAAGTTAAAAAAAGCTTTCATGTTTCAAATAGGGCATGTAATTTTAAACAACTTTCCAATTTACTTTTGTACCAATTTTGCTGTGTTCTCTTGGTATTCTTAGTTGAAAGCTAAACCTAGGAGGTTCATATGCTAATTTCTTAGACCTTGAAGGCCGCCTTTAATCTAAATGCATTTTGATCATTTTTCACCACTAGAGGGCATTAGTTCACGTGTTTCATATAGATAACATTGAGCTCATGCACGTGAATTTACCACGGAGACAGCTCTAACTGGCTAAAATGCAAGTCTGTCAAAAGAACTGAAATAAGGGGCAGTCTGTTGAGGCTTAGATACAAGGTAATTACAGAGGTAAAACGTGTATAATTATAACGGTGTTGGTTATGCAAAACTGGGGAATTGGTAATAAAGGGATTATCTATCTTTTAAAACAACAAAAATTATCGTGTTGACTGTCCCTTTAAACTCATTTTATATATATATATATATATATATAAAAATTATTAAACAAAAAATTCTATGGGAGATTAAGTTAACACAGTTGTGATAATGTTTGTCTGCTTACATACAAACTTTTTACTTTCATCTTGTAATATAAGCAGAACCCAAGGTGCACAAAAAGTATCTGTCTAGCAAAATTAACTCGCAAGCAGGAGTGCTAAATAGTGCTCACTCATAATCTAGTCCTATATAGGTTCCAGCATCTTAAGGTACCGCAAATGTGTACAATAGGAGACAGGTTTACAACACAGAGTTCATGTGATATCTTGACAGTGTTTCCATTTTAAAGGGACAGTCTACTCCCGAATTGTTATTGTTTAAAAGATAGATAATCCCTTTATTATCCATTCCCCAGTTTTGCATAACCAACACTGTTTTATTAATATACGTTTTACCTCTATGATTACCTTGTATCTAAGTCTCTGCAGACTGCCCCCTTACTTCAGTTCTTTTGACAGACTTGAATTTTAGCCAATTAGTGCTGACCCCCAGGTAACTCCACGGGCATGAGTACAATGCTATCTATATGGCACACTTGAACTAGTGCTGTAAAGCTGTAAAAACTGCCAAAATGCACTGAGATAAGAGGCGGCCATTAAAGGTGTAAGAAATTAGCATATAAGCCTATCTAGGTTTAACTTTCAACAAAGAATACGAAGAGAATAACACAAATTTGATGATAAAAGTAAATTGGAAAGTTGTTTAACATTACATGCCCTATCTGCGAGGTCTTCGTGACTATTTACGTCTAAATTTCTGCGTGCGGATCAATAACCGTATGTACTATGCCACGAATCCATTGAAAACCTTACATTAACAAACGTCGAGCGAACTTGTCCGCAACTCTTGAATTCTCGTCTTTTTTGTAGCTAGAAAATACTCGCTCGACATAAATCTCGCACAAAACAGTAATTACTAAACTATCTATTTATACGCTCGTGAATTTCTCCGCACCTACCTCGTTAAAAATCCCTCGCCAGCTAATAGGTGGCGAGCACCATAATAAACAATAGGGTCTATCAGATCAACACCTACAACTGATTTAAAAGAGGTGTACAATTGAATGGTTACTCACTTTTGATCCTGTTAGCCATGGAGACACTTCATGTCTACATCTGCATTGATTTAACGTAATCAAAATTGACGCACCAAAAAATTGATTTGACAAAATATCTTTACAAGATAGATATTTGGATAAACCAACTCTACTGGATAATTACAATATGATCATCATTCAATTTAAATAATAGTAATTCGATTAATGTTTTACCTCTTAGGTCGCTATCACAATCATCTGTGATTCCGACGATTACTTCTGGGCCTAGACGCTGCACCAGTCTCTGCTCGTAATCATTAAGATCAGCGACATAAGCTGTTCCACCTCCGGTAGCACGAGTTGAATTTTTTTCTTTTGCCAATTTGGCTTTTGCAAATCTTTTGATGTCGTTGTACCGTTTTTTGATTTGGTCAACGTCCTTTTTCCCAGGTCCCTGAGCACTGACAGCATTGCTTATCCGGGTCCATATACTTTTTTACAGATACTAGAAGTTTGCTTCGCACGACAACCAAATAAATAGTCATACGAGTCTAGCACCATATCGACAAGAACCAGGTTCTGCTGATGTGAAAAGTGGGGATTCTTTGATTTGGACTGTGAATCAGATCGAGAAGTAGCCATACTTAATTTATCAATAAGAATAACAGTCAGTAAAGCTTCAAGTTCTTGAAATATGCAGTCTGAAAAAATTTATAAAATCGACTTTATATAGTGCTGCAATATGTTCCCGCGACAAAGCTGACGTTTCTGACACCTTACAGTCACGTGGGACAAACATGACTGACAGATTGTAAGTGATTAATAGTACATTCGCAAATAGCGAGGCGTCATATGTATGAATCATTCGCCAGTTCTTGATGCGGATTAGACGAGCCTTTTTTTGGGATAGTTTTTAGTACATATGGCGGGCGGGCAACATCTCGCTAGCTGCGAGTTCAAGCGAGTTGAGAAGACACGTTGTCGGCGAGAAAATTGACGCTTTAGTACATGGAGCCCATGGTGTCTCTCTGATCTTGTGTGTTCAGCTTCTGTCAGCAATTTCCCTTAGCTTCATTTATTGCAAGTTTGTTATATGCTGCCTTGTGTACCAGGGTTCATGTCTGATGTCTCTTTTGTTTCACTTGTGTTTTTTTTTGAGTAATGTAACAAATTGTAATTTGCTTTTCTAAATCTACTGTCATTTTACAAATAAAATATGATTCAGTTAAAAGAAAACACTTATTTTAATTAGGAGTGAACACAATACTACAGTACTATTGGGTTAAATAGTTTTTGTGGTCTATAGAATTAAAACAAATCACCTGTGTTATATGATTATTGCAATAAAAGATCTAATAAAATAAAGGCTACGAGAGAAAAAGAAATACCTTCACTCTAGAGGCAGATCCAGGTACCCGTAGAATGCCTTCTGTTTCTAATCCTGTCTCCTCAAGCCTCTCTAACAGCTAAAGAAAAGGAAAAAAATATTCAACCATCACTGCATTTTCAGAGCCATGAGATAATACATAAAATGTTAGCATAGTACAGAGATTACCTGGTACAATAAATGTAAAACTCCATATGCCCATGTTACAAGAACTGGATTATGCTGAAATTAGTTCTAACTAATGACCAGGGCCGACTCAAGAAATTGTGCTGCCTGGGTCAGAGAATGCAATGACGCACCCCCAGTAGTAACATTATTTATTAGTATATGAACCTACTAGCCTGGCCGCTGACCTTATTAAGCTAGCTTGCCCATCTGCATGCAATAAATGCTTATGCACAATTGTGCAATAAGTTAGAGCCAATATGCAATTGTCCCACCATGAATGTCACCACTGACCCATTCTGTGTCTTTGTGCATAATGGTCTGGGTCTGACAGTGACTGACTAAGTCACTGAAGTTCTGCCCCTGGTCAAGTGCTGCCTGGGTCCCTTGGACCCACTTGATCCCCTTATTGAGCTGGATCTGCTTATAACTGGAATTAAATGACACTAAAGGGCAAAACAAAATCTTCCATAAAATGGTTAGTTAATACGCACACTTTCAATGTACAGTAATGATTTATTATAGCCTAGACTGCAAGTGGAGGGCAAAAATCTTATCACTATTGTGCACTAACATCTTTTGAGGGCAATCAATAGGGCTTCTATTTATTCTCTCAAAGTTATTTTTTATAGCTTGAGAAAGTCTTGGGCATGCTAACATCTGAGTAGAATCAATGTATAAGGTCCAGCACTCCAGCCCAGACAAGCAGATGCACGCTGTAAAGACTCTGCAATAGTCTTTTACTCCATCCAAAAATAGCCAAAACCAGCAGCACCTTATTAATGCAAAGGTATCTTTATTTGTGAGACATCACAGCATACAAAAACGCTTTTTGTATGCTGTGATGTCTCACAAATAAAGATACATTTGCATTAATAAGGTGCTGCTGGTTTTTGGCTATTTTTGCATGCTAACATCTGCACGTCACATAGTGTGGATGAACTAAATCCTTCACTTAAGAGGTGTCAATGGGGGGCGTACAGTGGAATTCATGTAATTAATCACTTTAGCACTAAGCCAAGGTGATAAGGAAGTAGTGGTGTTTTTCATGTAGTCCTGTGCTATACAATTAATAATGGTTCACTTCAGGTCTCAATTTATTTTTATATTTTACAGTAGTCTTTTGCAACACTTTAACTCACCACTTGTAATACAAGCACAATGAGCATTAATAGTGTTCCCTGTGTCCTCCATTAAAAATGATAGAGCACGCTTACAAAGTTTTGCCTGTGTAATGATGCTTTGGTTAAAATGTTTAACCATCAACTTATAATACCACTTCTTCATTATTTTTAAGGCAAGACCAAGTGCAAGACAATGCCCCTATGATATTGATTGCACTCCACTAATATAGTTCTGTGTCTCTTCCACTCCCCCCCCCCCCCCCCCCCAGAGAGGATAATAAAGTGGATACTGCAGGATCAGGAACATCAAACCCTGCAATTCAGTTATTATTTGATCAGTGCAGGAGCTCATGTATATTTGGTTGTAACTGGCCACAGCAAAGAAGATAAGATAAACATACTACACAGTCTTTTCAAGGGCTATGTCTCCTTGATTGTTCTGAGAAAGCAAAATAATGCAAAATGACTTATTAAATGCTGGAAAACACAGAACTTTTGGAATGCAGTGTTTAATTTCTGATATATATTAGTATCACAGAAGCTTGCAGAGCTCATCAAGTAATGATGATTTAGTGCCTGGAAGTTCCTTAGCTTTAATATAGGTGAAAATGTAATATGTATTAAACTTCAGAACATAGTTACATTTATCGTCTAGACCAATCATTCTCAGCTAGGATGTTAGGTCACCTATGTTATTATCTCATAGCATTTTCATCTTTTTATTCTTTTATAAAATGAATCTTGTCTTTTGGTTGGCACATGGTCAAATATATATATAACATTTGTAAGATATTTCCCCCCCAAAAGCATGCAAGGGTGCAGCAACTGGTTTAGAAGACTACTTTTTTTGTGATGCCCTTATTACTTTAGAGATGTGCTGCTGTCTCATAGGTAAATAGTGAGCACTGATAATTCTCTTTTCTTAAGTGTTTAAATGATTTTATTATATATATATATATAT